>NW_019268520.1:4204474-4270343 GCF_002738365.1 Cucurbita moschata | reverse complement strand
CCCCCCCCCCCCCCCAAAAAAAAAAAAAAGAGAGAGAGAGAGAGACAAGAAACAACAAATTAGAAAAATGTTACCTTCTCTTTAATTAAGGCATCATAGATGGTCGGATCCAATTTTAGTTGCTTTGTTCCTTTAATAGTCTTTAAACCAATGATAACATGGCTTATGCTTTTACCATAGCCACCGGTCACACTCTCTGTTTCTTCTGGTGAAAGTTCTGTCACCTAGGAAAGATACATCATATCAACACCACTACAAAATAAAAAGTTTGTAGTACTTATCCACAACAACAATTAAAGATTCATATGGTGTAGGCACTAGGCAATTACCTCTCCCTCATAGACCTCTTTATTTTCCTTGATGCGTAGACCAATAGATCGTCGGAAATTTTCCATCAAAACCTCAGTTTTCTTCACTTCAGATGAGTATACTTCAGACCCAACCATTGGACAAAAGGGAACCTGTCCATGATAATAAAGTAAGTATATTTTCTAAACCAAAAACAGCCAACCTTTTAAAGTCAACACTGAAATAATTCTTGGGGCCTTTCAAGGAGTGGTGATGGAAGGGAAATCAGGACCTTGCTTCCTAGCTCCTGTGATATTCCAAGTGCAAGCGCAGTCTTTCCAGTACCTGGAGGTCCAGCTAGAAGAAGTGCTCGGCCAGCCATTTTCTTCTGCCGTATCATATCAACAACAAGCCCTGATGCTTCTCTTGCTTCTGATTGACCCACAAAACCTGAAGCTAGTGGCATTGCCTTTCCTGAGGCCTACAGTGGAAAATTAAGAGAGAGTTAGAGAAGAGATTTGAGGCACAGAGGGGGTAACAACCAAGCCCTGAAGCTCCAAGAGAGGAAAGTTAATACAAAAATTGCAAAGAAAGTAAATGTAATATATCAAACACAAGCTAAAACATGGAAGGTAACAATTTTCTATTCGTCTAAAAGTAATTTTAAGACCAAATAACAATGATTATTTACTATTTAGTGTAAAGTTAACGTGAGATACCTCAAGACCAAGGCCTTTAATGTGAGTGTGAGTGGCTACCCGCTGCTTCTTAGAGGTTGATTGAACCTCTTCTATCTTCATCTTGTCCATTTTGTCTTACAAGGAATCTCTGATTCTCAAAATATAAGGTACCTGAGAATGAGGATATATTTGATAATCTAAGATTACCATGTTGACAAGAAAAAATGGTACAGATAGATGTGAATAGTTGGATGAGTGGAATGTAGCCAAATTGTAAGTTATTCTAATAATGCCCTTGGTTTTAATTTTTTACCTTTTCTTATTTATATCTATTCTTTACTATATCTTTCACTTAAGTAATCCAAATCAGCTACTAATAATGTTTAGTATGTGTTAACAGGCGAATGAAACAATAATATATGATTAATCTACTCAGTAAGAAAATTAAATCCAGGGTACCAACTTCGAAAACTTACCAATATATAACCTTCATGCAAATCAATAATTGTTTATACGAGTATAGTTGAGTTGCAACAGATACTATATGGACTAAATAGATACCACAAACTATAAAAATATATCTGAAACCCTACTGATAGCTGCCAAAATTCTACATCTAACAATGGGGAAAAGACAAGTTTTGACTTTAAGTCAATTAAAAACACTTCCCAAAATTTACGAGTCTGGTTAGTTAAAATCCCCTAAAATATGCTTAAAATGCTAGAAGTAGAAGTACTCAATTAGTGCTTCTT
Organism: Cucurbita moschata; assembly: GCF_002738365.1. NCBI lineage: Eukaryota > Viridiplantae > Streptophyta > Magnoliopsida > Cucurbitales > Cucurbitaceae > Cucurbita > Cucurbita moschata. Next base: position 4,268,623 of record NW_019268520.1, on the reverse strand, counting down.
TCACATTTAACCACATTCTTCAAAATCATCCCAAACTCGCCCATTAATCTCAAACCAGAACTTTCACTGAGCCCGACCTGAAACTATGAAGATTGAGTAGGGCATGGCTGAGTTTTTGCCCCTCTGGTTTGGAGGATCTCAAAAGCATTAGACAAACAGCTAACATAAAAATTAAAGGAATACACTAGAAAAAATACCCATTCAGTTCATATCAATAGATAGTTCTTCTATGTTTAAGTAACCTCAAACATATTCAAGCAAACTTCGTGTTAGTTTTGTATTTTGTTTGTTCGTGTATTTTGCTGTTTTGTTTTTCAAAACTGATTATAATAATTTCAATCTTTTCAATACAGTTTTTATTCCAATAAGTTTTCTATAGCCAATCAGACTACATACGGGGTGAGTTATTTCTATTCGCTTTCTTCAACTTCTAAATCATATTTTTTTTCTTTCAATTTAGTAATTCGGATAAGAATAATACATTTGTTTTTTTTTTTTTAATTTACTCAACAAAATAAAAGTTTCGCTCCTTCTGACTTTCTTCTTCGTTGGTGAACAGAGTAAATCAACTATCAACGAAACAAAATAAATAAAACGAAAAACAAAAACCTAGGGGGTTTGAAAAATGAGCGGCGGTACAATCTCACCAACTTCGTGGGTTAGAGGAAGAATCACCGTTTCTGAGAAAAACAAACAGCAGAGATGATAAGTGACTCTGGTTGCTCGGAAAGGCGAGCGAGAGAGGGAGCGGCGGAGAGTTCGTCGAGAGGCTGAGATTACAGCATGCGACGGTAGCCGCTCAGACTGCGTCGGACAGGTGCGAAGGGGGCGTGGTGCAGTGGCGGGTAACGGGAAGGAGGGTGACTGAAGGTGAAGGAAGAAGTAGGGTTTAGACGAAAAAGAAGGCTGGATCGCTCAAAAAATAACAAAATAGTAAAAGGAAAAGGAACTCCATCTTTAATTAATTACAATTATATCCCTCATGCTAATATATATATATATATATATATATATATATATACTTATTAAATTTTATATTTTATTCTAAAAAAATATACATGAAATTTTAATATTAAAATCGACCCGATAACTTATGTGTATAATTTAGAAAGCTCGTATAAAATTATAAAAATTAGAAAGACAGTGCTCTTCACATATACTGTAATAGTCTAAACCCACTGTTAATAGATATTGTTCGCTTTGAAAGAGATTTCTATACTATTATAAGAAATGTTTCGTTCGTGAGATCTCACATATACTTAGAGGCCAGCATCTTCGCTAGTATACTGTCTCATATCTAGCTATGATAGTAATAGATAAACGAACAACAAAAATTAATTAATGAGTATACAACAGAGATTTCTCTCATACTGCATTATCGTACACATCAGCGCCTACGTAGAACGAACTAAATCGCTATAAAAAATAAATAAATAAAATAAAATAAAAGTTTGTAAATAGTTTGCACTTATTTATATATAATAATTTATTTTATTCAGAATATTTATATTATTTGGATAAAACCTATCCTTAATTATTATTTATTTTAATTTAAACAACATTATTAGTGAAATTAGGACGACGATAAGTGGGACGTCCATCCTTTCCTTATATGCCGTCTTCTCTTCTCTTTGCTTTGACAGAAAGTTCAGTCCTTTGATCTCCGGCCTCCGTTTACTCAACTCTAATGGCGACCTCAAAACCTCAAAGGTCACCTGAGGAGGTTGAAGACATTATTCTTCGTAAGGTCTTCCTTGTCTCTCTCACCGGTTCTTCCGATTCCGATTCTCGGATCGTCTATCTCGAGCAAACCGCCGCCGAACTCCTTAGCGAGAGCAAGCAATTGAGGATTTCAAGAGATGTGATGGAGCGCCTCATAATCGATCGCCTTTCCGGAAATTTCCCATCCGCGGAGCCCCCTTTTCAGTACCTAATCGGTTGCTACCGTCGAGCTCACGACGAGAGTAAGAAAATCGCTTCTATGAAGGATAAGAATTTGCGTTCTGATATTGAAATTGCGCTCAAGCAAGCCAAGAAGTTGGCGATTTCGTATTGTAGGATTCATTTGGGGAATCCTGAATTGTTTTCGGGTGGGGATTTGGGTGCTGAGTCCAACACTTCGCCTTTACTTCCGTTGGTTTTCTCTGAGGTTGGGAGCTCCGTGGATGGATTTGGGTCTACTAGCAGTGTCGGTGGTCTTCAGTGCCCTCCTGGTTTCTTGGAGGAGTTTCTACGTGACTCGGATTTTGATACATTAGACCCTATCTTGAAGGGGTTGTATGAGGATTTAAGGGGTGGTGTCCTTAAAGTTTCGGCTCTTGGGAATTTCCAGCAGCCTTTAAGGGCACTTAGGTTTCTGGTCAGTTTTCCTGTTGGTGCTAAATCTCTTGTAAATCACCCTTGGTGGATTCCCACCGGAAAATATTCCAATGGGCGTGTCATTGAGATGACAAGCATTTTGGGGCATTTCTTCCATGTCAGTGCTCTGCCTGACCATGCCATTTTTAAGAGCCAACCTGATGTTGGGTGAGTGTTAATTAATGTGTTTTGAGGTTTTGTTTATTTGTATACATTGTTTCTGCTCTGACCAGTGAATCTCTTGTTGGGAACTTCAGGCAACAGTGCTTTTCAGAAGCATCCACTCGTAGACCAACTGATTTACTTTCTTCATTCACTACAATTAAAACTGTCATGAATAGCTTATATGATGGCCTCGCGGAAGTTCTTCTCTCCCTTCTTAAGAACACAGAGACCCGTGAAAATGTTCTCGAGTATCTTGCAGAGGTGATAAATAGAAACTCATCAAGGGCTCATATACAGGTACTTTTGTATGAGTTCAGTGATGTCTACTGTACACCACGAGTTTGATTATTATTGTCAACGTGTAGCCATATTCAATATTTTGATTTCAAAAGAATGATTGAATTTCAAGTTCAAAGGTTGATTTATTATTTTTATCTGCTTCTTTGGTGACTGTAGAGGAATATTGATGAATGGTAAAGCCTCTTTTCCCCTTTAACAATCGATGCAATGTATTTTCTTTTCGTAGGTTGATCCTCTCTCCTGTGCAAGTTCGGGGATGTTTGTTAATCTCAGTGCCATCATGCTACGTCTCTGTGAGCCATTTCTAGATGCAAACTTGACTAAAAGGGATAAAATTGATCCAAAATATGTATGTTATGGTAACCGCTTGGAGCTTAGGTGAGTGGCTTTTGTTTTCTTGCTGATCTTGTTATTGATAATTGACCCAGTACAATTTTTCTTAAATGTGTTGTGCAACTGTCAGAGGATTAACTGCTCTACATGCTTCATCGGAAGAAGTTACCGAGTGGATTAATAATGGTACTCAGTTGAATACTGATAACTCCGGGCAGTTCAGCGACAGTGAAAGTCGCTTGCTGCAATCCCAAGAAGCTTCCAGTTCTGGCAGTAATGCTACTACTGGATCTTCTACTGCAAAGGCAAGATCGAGTAGTGATAAAACTAGGTACCCTTTCATATGTGAGTGCTTCTTTATGACTGCAAGGGTGCTGAATTTGGGCTTGTTAAAAGCATTTTCAGACTTCAAACATTTAGTACAGGTATACATCATGCATTGGTGGATGAACGAAATGCCACATGCAATTTTCTGATTTTTTTTGGTTAAGAATTTATTTTCATTTGTTTCCTTCATTTATCCTGTGTGATGGACCTTCTCAAATGAAGTAAATTTTTGTCCAGGATATATCTAGGTGTGAAGATACATTATCCACACTCAAAGCCATGCAAGGACAAGGGCCCGCCCCACAACTTGAAATTGATATAGCTCGCCTTGAGAAGGAAATAGAGTTGTACTCACAGGAAAAGCTTTGTTATGAAGCTCAAATACTGAGGGTATATTTCTGCCTCACTCTTCTCTTCGAATTGTGTTATTGTATGTTTTGTAATTAAATTTGGAAAAAAATAAAAATTACATATTTCCCCTCTATTTGGCTAAGTGAATCATTTTAACTTTAAACTTGAATTAGTGGTAAAATTAGTATTTGAAACTAAATTAGAAAATTGCTCAAGAACCCACCAATAAATCATGCAAACATAACCAAAAAGCTCAACAATTGCTCAAGAACCGTGTTATTGTATGTTTTGTTATTAAATTGTGGAGTGATTCGAATCTCAATCAAGTATTCTTGCCTTGAGATATTTGATCAACAAGGTAGTCTGAAGTAGTGATTCCTTATCATTTTGGTATCAGAGCTTTCCTTTGGGTTGATTCCTTATCATTTGGTATCACAGTTTTCCCTTGGATTGATTCCTCATTAGAGTCATAAATTGTCTAAAAAATAAAACGTGAGTGGTCGAGAGTATCAACTTCACCAACCATTTGAGTATAGGGTTCAATTGGATGAAATGAAAGGTTCAATAAATCGATTCATAGGTTAAAGGAATGAAAATTCTCTATACTTTCCATGCCTAGTAAGTTTTTGCTAATTCCAGTTTTAGGTAGGGGAATGTGGCATTGGAACTTGCTGATTGATTGCTCGCTGTAATGATATGAACTTGGAGACGGTTTGTACCATTTTTTACTCATAGAATTTGCTACAAGTTCGAAGCCTCTCATGGGCAGTAGGAGACCAACAATAATTACTAGTGTTAGCTCACGTTGTTTCAACTCGGAAGCTTTCATTCTTTTTTATCTTTATGATTTTTGAGCTTTTGAGATCTTCATTCTTTTTTCTTTTTCTTTTTTTTTCTTTTGATCTAATGAGTTGATTGCAATTAGTGAATTGAATTGATGCTATAAGAACTACAAGTTCACCCTTCGTTTATTTGATCCATACCCTCAACCTTCCTCATCTATTGGAAGCTCTTATTGTGCACATCTGCAGTTTCCTTAAAGATGGTACTTGCACCAAAAAATTCGATCTTTGTTCATGCTGTAAAATATGGACGCCAGTTGATATCATTCTTGATCTTGAATTGATTATAATCTCAAGAGCCATGATTTTATCTGTTATGAACTTCATTGTGGTTGATTTTTGGTTACATCAGTTGAACCTATCTTTGAAACTGAGTGTTACAAACCATGGTGGTTATTTCTGTCCTCTTTGTAGGATGGGACACTAATCCAACAAGCTCTTACTTTCTATCGATTGATGGTTGTCTGGTTAGTTGGTTTGGTTGGTGGATTTAAAATGCCTCTTCCATCAACTTGCCCAATGGAATTTGCATCCATGCCAGAACATTTTGTGGAAGATGCAATGGAATTGCTTATATTTGCTTCTCGGATTCCGAAAGCTTTGGATGGAATCAATTTGGTACCTCTTAACTGATCCTAGTCGATTCTTTCGTTTCTTTAAATGCTGCATATCTACTCTGCTGTGTGAAAACTTTTGATATTTTGTTTTCATTTTGACAGGATGATTTTATGAACTTCATTATTATGTTTATGGCAAGCCCAGAGTATATAAGAAATCCTTACTTAAGAGCAAAGATGGTTGAAGTTCTGAACTGCTGGATTCCTCGTAGAAGGTGATTTTACGTACATGATATGTACATACATCGATTATTTGTTATTATTTCCATACTTATTTTGAAGTTGAGTATGTGGTTCTTGTTTACGTGCAGTGGCGCATCTGTAACAGCAACATTATTTGAAGGCCACCAACTATCGCTTGAATATCTTGTTAGGAATCTTTTAAAGCTTTACGTGGATATTGAGTTCACTGGTTCACATACACAGGTATAGCACGGTTGAACTGCTTTCTTAAATGTGGAAGGTGAAGGCAATTGTTCTGTTTACAGAGAGTGCTCATCTTCTTTTTCCATGTGTTTCAGTATCCCTATTAACCTTTCAATAATTATTCTATGAATGCTTGAAGCTTTTATCAAGCTCAAAGCTGATCCTGCAGGATATTAGAATGGATGCAAAGCAATAACAAAAACGACAAATATAGAAAAAGAACAAAATAAGCTGCCCCTCTTGTTCAATATCTAAAAATGTGCTAGGAAACATGTTGCATATTATGTTAATGCTGTGATATCCTCTCAAATTGACATATTGAGTTATTGTTTCGCCTGTTCCAATTTTGATGAGTTGGAAATTCTCAATGCTGCTTGCTGACTGGTCTTCTTTACTCTGGTGCAGTTTTATGACAAGTTCAACATCCGTCATAATATTGCAGAACTTCTCGAATATCTTTGGCAGGTTCCAAGTCATCGCAGTGCTTGGAGAATGGTAACATTTGCTTCCTTTTCCTCTGTAATTTCTCGGTTGATTGCCATCATGGCTTTATCTTTACATGGCATTTCCCTTAATTTTTCATTCCAGATTGCCAAGGAAGAGGAGAAGGGTGTTTACTTGAATTTCTTGAACTTCCTAATCAATGATAGCATATATCTTCTTGATGAAAGCCTTAATAAGATTCTCGAACTTAAAGAGCTTGAAGCTGAAATGTCAAATACCGCAGAATGGGAACAGCGACCTGCTCAAGAGAGGCAGGAGAGAACTCGGCTGTTTCACTCCCAAGAAAATGTTGGTTTGGTGGCCCTTCTATGAATGCACCTTGTGAACTGTTGTAAATTACTCCCAAAGCCTTGATATTGATCTTGAATCTTGAGCATCTGCTTGATCCAACTTTATTCGTTATTCTCAGATCATTCGAATTGATATGAAATTAGCAAATGAGGATGTGAGTATGCTGGCATTTACGTCAGAGCAAATCACAGCTCCTTTCCTACTTCCAGAGATGGTACTATCACACTGTTGCGTGGAGCATTTCGATGTGTTTTCGCTATAATTCCTCTTGTATTGATCACATTTGGTAATCTTACATTCCAATTTTCCTTACAGGTCGAAAGGGTGGCCAGCATGCTTAATTATTTTCTCCTGCAACTTGTTGGTCCTCAACGAAGATCTCTTAGTCTGAAAGACCCCGAAAAGTACGAATTCCGTCCTAAAGAGTTGCTCAAGCAGGTAAGATTTCAGTTTCTATTATTATAGGCAACTAGTAAATAGATTTGAATGTTTTGTCTTGTAATCTGTGTCTGTACTTGAGGGAGTAGTGGCATGACTGGATCAATTTGTTTCATGTAATCATGCGGGGGAAAAGTAATCAAATTCTTATTGAATCCAATATCACAGCTAAGATTAGCTATTTAATGTTTGTTATCTAAAGCAGGAATATAAGCATGCATCCTCATTCTCCATATTTAGGCCCAATGCAGAGTTGAGGCATGATAAAGAGAGAGTTGATGCCCTATGATGTATATTATAATTCTGGATCATAGATATCCTTGGCTAAGCTTGATGTGTCATTTTCAATTTTCTAGGCCAAGTTTTAGTTTCTTTCCCTTCTGTTTTCTATAATGAAATAATATGATACGCCTCTCTGCTAATACCGCAGATGTCTTTAGGGCACTTAGAATTGGCAGTTATTGTCATAATTTGGGTTGTTCATGCCGTGTCTTGACATATTTCGTTTGGGTTTGAAGATTGTTCACATGTATGTTCATCTGGCAAGAGGCGATACAGATAATATTTTCCCAGCTGCCATTTCGAAGGACGGGCGATCGTACAATGAGCAGGTAATTTATTTACTCCAACTTTGTGACAGTCCTTTGAGAAGATAATCCCATTGAGCTAGAAGGAAAAGAAAAAACCTCCTAGTATAACTAAACTCCAATGTGTTCATCTCCTCTGCCTGAATTTTGTTGCTTTCTCCAGTTGTTCAATGCTGCAGCAGTTGTACTTAGGCGAATTGGAGAGGATGGGAGGATCATACAGGAGTTTATTGCTCTTGGTAACAAAGCCAAGGATGCAGCTTCTGAGGCGATGGATGCTGAAGCTACTCTAGGAGATATACCGGACGAGTTCCTCGACCCAATCCAAGTACGTTTTACTGCACTCATTGTATGTTTAAGTTGTGGGTTTCAATCACTCTTTTGGGTCATTGAGTTATTGATTTCATTATGATGTATGATCACTGAGCAAAAAAAGCTTTTAATGTGTGCATAAAAAATGGAGTGGTTTTGATCAGACACATATTTGAAGCTTAAAAAAACAAAACTGATACTATGTTGGGGACAACCAGTTAAAGCTCATTTTTCTCCTTGTGTAGTACACTTTAATGAAGGACCCTGTGATCTTACCTTCTTCAAGGATCACGGTCGACAGACCCGTCATTCAAAGACATCTCCTCAGCGACAGCGTAAGACTTGCATTTTCTTTGAGTAATGTCGAAACAAAATGTTCAGTTTCTTTTGGCTAAACTCTACATGATTTGCAGACCGATCCGTTCAACCGGTCTCATCTGACAGCAGACATGCTAATACCGAACGAAGAACTGAAAGCAAGAATCAAAGAATTTATCAGGTCACAAGAAATGAAGAAGCAACTGGACGGAGGAGGGGTTGCTATGCAGAGCAGCAAGACAACCATCCAACCCACAAACGGAGAGATGTTGATTGATTAACGTTGAGAAATTACTTAATCGCCTTGTTATCTTATGGTTTGGGAACGTAACATTTCAGAAGATATTTATATTTGATACAATGCTGTAAAGCTGATTAAGAATATTTTCATTGGGCACTATTTAGCACATAGGCTGCCTGACCTTGTAAGTTGTAATATTTTAAAATAAAGATTGTAACTTATCAGGAAAGCAAAAGTTAGAAATTTTAATGGTTTCTATTATCTGGATGAAAATTGGGAGCATAATGCATGTTTTACCTTTTAGTTCAACAATACGTAGAGAGGGAGATTCGAACCTCCGAACATGTTGTAAGTCAGTGTATTATTAATTTTGCTAGGTTGATGTATTATTGATGTCCCGGCAAAATGATGGGTTTCTTTTAGAGAATACAAGAGTCATTAATGTACAAAAAGAAGTAATTACATTTAGTCCAATTTGCTATCAGTAATAGATGCTAACGCATTCCTTTCGCCGCCACAACTATCACGACCATCTTCACTCTGCAAAGCACAAACAAATTACATGTTTAACAAAGTCAACAAGTGGAAGATAAGAATATGTTAGAGTTATTAAGAACGTCATTCGGGGCATCTTTAGTAATTAGTTGGTGACCTTCTTAAGGTTAGAACAGTTAATTTGAAATTGTTGTAGCTTTTCATTTTGGTCGTAGGTTGTCTAAGTAGGATGCTGGACAATGGAGCCTTGAAAGGATTTACAAAATCCATAAATATTCATAACTCTTCACTTGGCCATTAATCACTTATCGTTTGCACGTAATCGAGGATCTCCTACCTTCATCACACTATTTGACAAAGCTTATGGTCTAAATATTTGGGAATCTCCTTAATACTTAATGAGTTAGCCAGGCCTGGTAGTTATTGTTGGATGATGAAAGTCCCAATGATCAGGAGTGTTTATAATCAAGGGATACTATCTCCATTGGTACGAGACCTTTTGGGGAAGCCTAAAGCAAAGCCATGAGAGCTTATGTTCAAAGTAGACAATATCATACCATTATGGAGAATCGTGTTCATTTAACATGGTATCAGGTTCATGCCCTAAACTTAGTCGTGCCAATAGATTAGTAAATTCTCAAATGTCGAACAAAGGACTCCAAAAGAAAAGAAGTCGAGCCTCCTCAAAGGCACAGTAAAAAATGACTAAGACTCCAAAACAAAAAGGAGTCGAGCCTCGATTAAGGGGAGGCGTACTTTGTTCGAGGGGAGGTGTTGGATGATGAAAGTCCCACATCGGCTAATTTAGGGAATGATCAAGGATTTATAATCAAGGAATACTCTCTCCATTGGTATGAGGCCTTTTGGGGAAGCCCAAAGCAAAGCCATGAGAGCTTATGCTCAAAATGGACAATATCATACGATTGTGGAGAGTCGTGTTCATTTAACAGTTATAAGAGACCTAGTTTAGTGACCTAGTTTAGTGAAAGGTACAGTTAGTGGCAACTTGCAAGCTTGCATTGCTTCTTAACAGCCTAACTGCCAAAGGAACCTGCTGTTATTAGAAACATCTAAGCCATTTATTCCAGCCCAGTCCAGTTCTTAAGGTAGATCAGAATTAAATCAGATTTATTAAGCATTCGAGCTCTTTGCGCACATAAAAAGAGCATCCAAAGAATAATTAAGAGAAATTTGGATATTGCTACCTTCTTTGTTAGACCATGAGCAGACATTATTTCATAGAACTTGCGCATGAGCATTTCTTCTTCTACCTGCAAATATTAGCATTCCAATTACTTAAGAACTAGCAACAGAACCAACAACCTTCAAATAATAACCCAAAATTGCAGGAGTTCTCTTTATACAGACTAATGCAACAAAACAATATTACATTGATTTTGAATTTCCAACTGCATTAAATGAAAACTCATCTCTATATGTGAATTGCAGTTACTCTTCCTTTTCCCACACTTGCAGAAACAAGGTACTAAGGTATAATGCAAACAATGGTAAGTTACTATGGTTCAAAAAGAAAATACTTCATCTTGCAATCGTAATTGATTACATTTAAAACTAAGCACACTCAAATATTGTTTGGAAAGCTCACTCCCATTCTCTTGTCAGTACAAAATTGTCCTAAAACGCATATACAAATTGATAAAATACTAGTGAAACAATATTTTAATAGTAGCTTCTAAAAGAACTATATTCAGCAGTCAAAACAACCTAAGTTAAGAGTCCTAGAGGCTTAAGAACTTCAAAAATGAAAGTCAATGAAATAAAATCTCAAACTGAATCAGATATTCATGGATGCCAATCAGGTAAATACATAAAGCCAAGGGAATTGAATCATATATGCATTAATATGTCAGATTTCTTGCAAAGTATTCTAAAAGGTAAAGCCTTAGAAAGCTGTACAATGCAGCTCAAACATTTGCATTAGAATGAACTCGCACAAAAATAATATTAAATTAGAAATACAAGTTCATCAAATAAATCAGAAATCAAGAGCAAAAGAAAAGAAACCTGAAGTTTATGTAGTTCATGGGACATTGATCTATAAGCATCCATAAGAAGCTCATCCTGCTTCTCCAAATGTCTGCACCACAAAAGCAGAAGTTAATGATCACTGATCAGCATCCAACAGCCAAATACACAAAAGGGGTTACAACTGAGTTAATTGAAAAGACCTTACTTCAAAACCTCTCCTGTGTGCTTGGGGTCCATTCCAAGTGGTTTAGACTTCAACGGGTTCCAAAACTAGGATTTCATTTTTAAAAAACCACCCTAAATCAGTGATGTTATAAATGTTTGAGAACAAGTAGAAGTTAACAAAGCTTAAAAGAGCTTATCTATTTAGATTGGTTCGATGAATTTGATGAAATACGATCCAGCAACAAAAAATCAAGCTAAAATTTGACATAATAAATACAAGAATTGATGAATTTGACATAAAAGCACCCTAGAAATACAAGAATACAAACAAGGACTGGAAGTTATGATCCAAACTAAAATTGCAGTCCGACATTCAGATAGGTGAGAACAGAGAATGGTGCGATAGTGAATAAAACTCTTCTACGACTTGATGCGCATTGCCGGTAAGAGGTCGCTATTTCATTAACATAAGAAATCAATTAACCGATCAATGGCTAAGTGAAAAAAAAAAAAGGAGGATTCTACATATGAAAAGGCAAGAAACGCTACAGTTTTCACCGAAATTATCTCCTATATCAACTGATCAATGGCTAAGTGAATTAGAATGAGAAAGCGGAAGCACAAAGCGTTAAGAAAAAAAAAATGAAACTCACTGTCGCCTGTGAACAGGTTGACCTCTCAAATCTGGCAGGCACTCCACGGCGGCGGCAGCGGTGATATCGTCGCAACTAAGGAGAGAAGACTCGCACAACAGTTTGGGTCCAAATGGAGTTCTACCGATTTATCGTAATTAATTAATTTTTTAAAATAACGTAAATTTAAAATAAAATTACATTTTTAAAGAGAAATGTTAATGTGGTACAAATTAATTAATTGTTAGAGAAATGTATAAAAATTGTAGAATTTAGTGGTAATTATTTGAATTAGTAATTTATATGTAAATGTGGATGCTTGGAACAATTTTGAAAAAATTATATGAATTATTAAATGAAATTTTAATTATGACTTACTTATAAAATGACCGAATCTAAAAACACGTACCCATTGAAATAATTCATTAATTTTTTCACCACATTTACATAAGAAATATTTGCATAAATCATTACCGTACAAAATAATTCAATCTCACAAAAAGAAAGGAGAAAAAAAAGGTGACGGGAAAAATGAGGAAAAGCCCACGAACTTCAAGCTCTAACCCGTTGTTGCCACCGCTAATGTGGGAGATTCATTGAGTTAAAAACGTTTTAAAACGCTCCAAACACTTAAAAAGTCAAACCATGGTGAAATTGTAGCTTTTGTTGTTTGCCTTCTTATGAACATGACTTGGATTTTCATGATATAGACCCGATGTGATTCCCTTGTTAATTGCCAAGACCTTCACGTTGCCTATGGATACCTAGAACGATAAGACTTACCATTCCACGAACTAGTTTACGAGAGTTGTTAATATTACGAGCTTGTTTTCTAAGGAAGTTATGGTAAATGCTTGAACTCCCTTAAAGTGGGCATAAAAGTAAGTTGACAAAAATTGAATGGTGGTCACTTTAAAGTATATACAAAATTGTCATTGCTTTTCGTTCCCTTTTCTTTTATTCTTTCTGTTCTTCTGTTTTTTTTCCTTTATCAACTTATTCTCTAAAGTACAAAATTTGTGTTTATTCTTCCTAATGCCTTCCTTCCACCAATAGAAAGTCCAATAGATACAAATGGTTTTTTTTTTTTTTTTTTTTGCTCTCTCAGAAGATGATTGATTACAAGAGATAATGTGGAAGAACGAAGAAGGAAGAACGAAGAAGAAGAAGAATCAGTCTACATTTTGAGATATTAAGTTAAGACGAATCATATCTAGGGCATTCGTCTTCGGACGAAGTCGAAAATGAGTGTTTTGCATTGGCAGGACCAAATACCAACTCCAAGCAGAAGGATGGACCACAAATCGACCTTCCCTTTTTCCCAACTTTGTCCAAATCCTGCAACCTTAGCTGCAATATGCATCAAATTCAAGGGTGAGAAAAGAAGTCCCATTTTGCCTAGTTCTTCAATGTAGGGAAACTTAGCTTAGTCATCCATCACATTCGCTTGGTCAAATTATCATTTAGTCCTATAGTTTGTGTTTGGGTATCTGATTGGTTCTTATGGTTTTATCAGTTTCAATTTGATCAATATGGTTTAGTTAAAATCCCTCATAACTTCTCTTGATTCACTACATTTTATACATAAACATGTTATGCATTCTTTGTCACATAAGAAGCCTACCAACCTTCTGTAACATCAAGTGCATTTTAAGAGATTTAATAAAATCATAATGGTAACTTAATCTTGTTCTTTTTTCTTAGAGAGCCTAGAATGTAAGAATACTAACTATCACAGCATTTAGTGCAAATTGAAAGCTTCTTAGACTAAGATATGCAACCATGATGAATGAGATAATAGTTTTCACGCGCAGAACAAGGGTTTAGAAGCAGTAGAAAATCAGAGTCAAAGAAGTACCTGTATCAAGCTGTTTTTAATGAAAGCTGAGTTGAAGCAAGCATAGAACAGACGCCCTCCAAACATCTTTGCGTAGAATATAATGCGCACATCTCCAGTTAGCTGTTCAGTCAAATTACATAGATTTTCAAAAGAAAGGATAGACAAAATTCAAAGTAAACAAATGAATTGTAGAGTGAGTTTCAGATTACTAATGAAAGCAGTACTTCTGGATGAAACATGTTTTCTATTGAGAGATTAAGGGCTTCCTCGAAAAGGATGTTAGACCCACTGATTTTGTTCTATTTTAGATTGACAGAGGCCAACTGAATTTCAAAAACTAATATAGTAGACCTGTAACAACTCGAGTCCACTGCTAGCCGACATTGTCCTCCTTAGGCTTTCCTTTCTGGGTTTCCACTCAAGGTTGGGTTTCCACTCAAGGTTTTAAAACGTGTCTGCTAGGGGGAGGTTTCCACACTCATATAAGGAATGCTTTGTTCCCCTCTCCGATCACTGTGGGATCTCACAATCCACCTCCTTGGGGGTCCAACGTCCTCGGTGGCACACTACCCGATGTCTAGCTCTGACATCATTTGTAACAACTCAAGTACACCGCTAGCAGATATTGTCCTCTTTGGTCTCTCACTCTTATAAGGAATGCTTTGTTCGCCTCTCCAACCGACGTGAGATCTAAAAAACCAGTTGTAGTAAATCAGCTTTTCTCAAGTTATTTGTACATTACGTGCAAGAACTGATGAATGTTCACGGATTGTTAAGCGTAATCATAGAAAGAGCAGCCTTCTTGTTACTTACAGGTAAAGGCTTCTCAAAATTGTAGTCAAGGCAGGTTTTGTGGTATAGTGCTGAACACTCTGTATCCATCTGAACAATAAAATGGGGCTCTACTTCCGACTTGTTCTCTTCATTTTCGCCTTCAACAAAAGATAAAAAATAACGAGGACTGTTACTGCTCTCATAACCACTCTTAAATTGTCTGCAACAACTCCGGGTACGTTCCATAGATGGACGGTATAGCTGAGAAGGAACCTACAAATAATAACAAATAAAGTCTTAATGTACATAAAAAAAAAAGAGGAAGATAATATAACACTGGTTCCCTTCATTGTATTAGCAAATGAAGGATCACCATAAAGGCAATGGAGATATGATGTTAACAACTTATGACGGAAGGTGTGAGAAGTAATTCAAAGAGACTTGAATTACCTCCTGCGATTCTGAGACCACAAAGAAAATTGATTCAGTGTTAACTGTGTCATAAAGACGAATTCTCTGCAACTCTCTCCTACAGGGTATGGGCAACTTCACCTCAGGAGATCCATTATAAATTCCCTTGGGAAAGGAAAGGCACTTTGCCCAGTAGCCAACATACCGCCGTTGGCTTGGAATTGATACCTGTTAACATTAGAAGAAGGCTCAATGTGAATGACCAAGCACCACACTTAAGTCATAACAACTTCTTTTTCCTAGTCTTGTTCAGATCATATTAAATGATGAGATGTATTCTAGTTCATATCAATAACTCATGTGTTAAATATCGTGAAAAATAACTGGAACATAATCTCACAACTGGGAGAAAATCTTAAGAATGTAATAAGATCAAACTTATAATCCAACAACATCAGTATTGGGGTTCAATAATAATTTAGCATGAGGCAAGGTCAATGTTTTACCTCTCTCTGTCTAGGATTGCTAACTTTAGATCGTAGTCCAATATTAATAACAAAAGAGGCCTGATTTTTTAAATCAAAAGTTTTATGCTGTTCAATCCATCCATCTAATAACGTCACACTACCATTAAACCCTAGTACCTAAAACGACTTACTCCTTCATTATTGGTCGTCCGCCTCTGAGCATACAGGTGAAGTGCATCCTCCACTGACATGCCACAGTAAACCAAGTAGGCACATACCATTAATCCGGTTCGACCTTTCCCAGCCTGAACAGTAATTACAAGTAATTTGAAACTAAAAAAAGGAGTTAGCATAAAAATAAGTTTGATAAAGCGGTGTGTTTTTCTTAGATTTCTTGTCCCAGAGTATTTCTTAAAAATTAAACAGTCATGCTCGTCCCCTGGCTTTCAATCAATAGTTTGATCAAGCTATGTTATAGCCTTCATGCACACCAAATACTAAAGTAAGTATATCTAATGAACCTTCTCTAAAAGTAGGAATCAACGCAAACTAATTTAGATCTTATTCTCCTTAACTGCAAAAGAAAGTAATACCATAGACGATAGCCATTTTTTAGCAGTGGAAGAAATCAAAACAAATATAGCAGCAATAAAACGACCTTTCAGCCCAAAACTTTAAGATAGGCTTGTTACATCTAAGCTGATTTATTGGTTGAATTTGATTATCATACACCCATCTAATCTTCTGCTAAAGGGAAAAAGTAGGCCAAATTGTTAAATGTCTCATGATACTGGCTCAGTTTGTTTGGATTGAGGAAAGAAATCAGATACGTTGTCTTCTATGCATATAAGCAAATTCTTCCTTCAAACTATTTCAACTGACAAAACATTTTGGTCACACTAGAAATACAAAATTACCATGCAATGTATTGAAATGGGTTGGGGAAATTAAAAAGATGAAAAATTTGGGTAAATTCCAGTATAACAACTATTTTAAACTTCTCTAGGAAGTCACAATTACCATGCAGTGTATAACCGCAATATTCTTTGGGTGGGATGATATCCATGAAGAGACATTTTCACAGAAGAGTTTGATCATCTGTAGCGGTGGAACATGATTATCATCAAAAGGAAATGACTCCACGCGCCCATGAAAATGTGATGGATCATATGATTCTTCAATACAGAGATTATAGATCTGCGTTGTACCAAAAAATATATATATCAAGATGCATGAGTCATGCAGCATGGCACAAACTAGGACTAGTTAGAGAAACAAAATTTGATGCAAATGCTATAATTCCACAGGAAGTGATGAGCTCTTGTTATAAGAAAAAAATTCCATTAGAATATGTTTACATTACATACTGCAATTTTAACCTAAAATCAGTTCCCATGCAAAAGGGTTGTCTAGAAGTAATAGCTGAAAAGGGTAGGAAAAATAAGAGCCTAGATATCTAAGGAAGATGAAGTGAAAAGATATGATAGATCGAATGATCAATAATTAAGCAGTCAAAATTTTACCTTGTAATGTCCTTGATGCCTCATGTCCAATACGGACTTAACCTGCCATAGGGGATTACGATACATAGCACGCATCCGTTCCGCAGGGAATGACATTGCCAGAATATGATCCGTAATGTATGACATGTCAAGATCATAGCCAGCAACAAGCATGCGCCTCCTTTGCTTGGATACCAAGTTACGGATGTAAAATTTTTTGGATAGATAATTCATCAGGTGGTGTTGCAAACTAAGGTTTTCAACCTTCCCCTGACCTTGCTTGGAAAATTTAATCCCCATTTGACCACTATCACAGGCTCCTCCTCATAGATGGTAAGCTACCTATCAAGAAAGCAGTTATTAATCCAAAATAGCAGACATGCATCAACTGCTACTTTCAGAGTCCCTTCGAAACACAATTAATTTCAATATTTTCACACTTATTACTCATTACATTTACAGATTCTACAATTGAAGAACGACAATTGAATTGCTGTACTTAGCTTCTGGAGGATAAATCACCTCACTCCACGAGATCTCGAACAATGAAACAAAACTTTCTCTACTTGTCCAAAAGACCGAAAGATTTGTGAATTACGCAAAATTAACGATTGCAATTATCTTTTTCCATGAAAATAACAAATCATTGCATTAGTTTATCCAATTTCTAGAGAGGCGTTCAACGACATTACGAATTCAAGCAAAGCAGAGACATACAAACCAGAGATCGAAAAAAAAAAAAACAGAAGGAAAAAAGGGGGGGAAAATAAATGATTACCAGGAACGGTAGATCATAAGCTCCTCAGATGAAACCGAAGAGCAGACAGTTCTAGGGCACCCAATTCCGTAAAGAGAGTGCAAAACGAGAGAATTGGCGTACCCTAGAAAAGCTTGAAAACAAAATAGAGGCGGAATTCAAGGTGGTCGGGAGGTGAAGATGAGGTCCATTAGATCAAGATGGGGAGCGGGAGGTAGAATTAAGAAGGGAAAGATATGTAGGAAGAAGAAGAGGGAGTTTGGGGTGGAGTTTGTGAGCCCCAAATTTGGAGGAAAAATGGGCGCCATTGTAGGGCAAACACCAAAGGACTTGGATGCTCTTAGGGTTAGAGGTTATGGAACGTGGAACGAATTGGAGGGAGCTTCCATGACCGTTGCTATTGGCGGCAAATTAACAACTCCTTCACAATATGTTGGTTCTCTTATTATTGCATTTTTTTTTTTTAATTTTCCTTCTTATTTTCAATTATTCGTTCTAAATAATTTGAAATATAGATGTTTATTAGTTTGTATATTTATTTAAGATTATTTTTTATTACTAATAATGGACTTACTAATCTTTATGTAATTATACATTAATTTAATATAATTTAAATTTATATAATATTTTTGGTCTTTACTAATTCACTAGTTTATTTTGGTAGAAATATCGATAATTGTTAAAATTACTCGAAAAGTAAAAAATAAATCGGAACATTATTCAATTTAATTAAAGTGTGTTTTGTATATCTAAATGCAAATTATAAATACAATTAATGTTTTTTAGTGCATAAATGTATTAATTTGTTTTTCAATATAATATTAAAAAATGTGAAATAAAGGAAAATTATGAATATATAAAGGAAAAGTGAAGGGAAAAATGTAAATAGAGGATAGCTAATCCCACATTGTTTGGAGAGGGAAATGAGCCATCCTTGTAACAGTGTAGAAACCTCTCTCTAGGTTTGGAGAGGGAAACGAGCAATTCCTTTCTCTAAGTTTGGGGAGGGAAACGAGCAATCCTTATAATGGTGTAGAAACCTCTCTCTAGCAACACTTTTCAATCCTTATAATGGTGTAGAAACCTCTCTCTAACAACGCTCTTCGAAGAGAATACAATGTGTAGAAACCTCTTTGTAGTAATGCTTTTCACAACTTTAAGAGGAGACCCTTGACGAGAAAGTCAAAATAGTACAATATTTGCTAGTGTTGACTCGGGAAAGTCCAAAAAAGACAATGTCTATTAGCAATGAACTTGGAAAAGTCTAAAGAGGACAATATCGGCTAGCGATAAACTTGAGAGGTACCTTAAAACAAACCAATGTTTGAAGAGGGCATCCAAAATTGATTTAATATCTCTCATATGTGCATTCTGAGATGTCCGAGTTTAGGGACAATGTTGCGATCGTTTAGTGTCGATCTTTGCAAGATTTTTGCGTAGGTCAACAACAAGAAAATGGACAATTCATTGGAGCTCACAGCACCATAGCAAACCTTTGACACTGAGGTTAAATAGTTCATAGGCGAAGCTATAGCTGCCAAGATATTTGTTAAGTAAGAAATTTAAAGAGCCAAGGGGTTGTCAACTACAATAATTCAAGCCTATAAATTAATACAATGTGGCATCCAAAAAAGCAACAGAAGTGTATCATCCTCTCTCCCACACTCACATCATTTACAGCTTGATGTTGAAGTAATCGGGGTCAAAATGATGCAGTCTTACATAACCATCTTCACCTCCACTTGAAAAGCTACAAGAACACCAAATCCATATTAAGCAACACATCAATTATCCATCCAACCAATGCAATGATTTAGTTTGTTTTACACATACAAGCAGCAGTGCAATACACCATACCTCTTTCCATCGGGGTTGAAAGCCAGAGCGTTGATGGGTCCAAAATGCCCTTTCACACCTCCAATCTCTTCTTGAAGGATCTATAAGAGGAAAGGGAAATATCAACCAACCGAACCAACTCTGTAACTCTAAGGTAATAAGATAAATGGCAGAAGGTTGCACCTTGTCATAAAATTTTGCTTCGAACTTTCCTGCACGATGATCAGTTGTTGTCACAGCCGAAGCATCCTGACCACCACCAAGCACCACCTGAAACCCGAAAAGCCAATCCGAGTCCAAAGACATTTAACAACATATCAGACAATTGAGCATAAAACAAAATATCATTGTCAGAAACTTTACTCTGGCAATGCTACATTTGGACATTCACGTATACATACATGATCAAGAAGTGGAGACATTGTAACTGCATTGACTGGGCGTTCTGTCACATACGTCTTGATGAGCGTCAACGTTCTAATATCCCACAGCTGAATTTAAAATCAATGAATAGTAAACCACCAAATTTTAAAATGTTAACCAGATATTGGAGGTAGGGAAGGGGGGTTGTTGAAGAATCAGAGATCTGTAAAGTACCCTTGCAGACTTGTCCAAAGAACCAGTGATAAAATGTGAACCATCAGAGGATTTTGTAAGGGAAGTTATTGTTTTTTTATGGCCTGTCTCCTTGTCTGATTCTTTTAAAAGTTTACCTGTCTGTAATTCAATCAAACATCAAGAGGAAAATAAGCCAGATTCACCAAGAAACATTAAAAAGTTATCAATAGAAGTAGAACTCGAACATTAAACAAGGAGTTAGAACATTAGATTTGGTAACCACACATCTTGATTACAGATGCAAATATTAGGAAACATCAGTTGGCCCTTACCTCAGCATGTCTCTAAATGTAACATAAATACTTCAATTCCAAATATATATATATAGAATTTTACTTCTTGCATACATTATATTAAATGTTCTTGTTCTTAGATGAACACGACTCTCCACAATGGTATGATATTGTCCACTTTGAGCATAAGCTCTCATGGCTTTGCTTTGGGTTTCCCCAAAAGACCTCATCCCAATGGAGAAAGTATTCTTTGTTTATAAACTCATGACCGTTCCCTAAATTAGCCGATGTGAGACTTTCATCATCCAACACCTCCCCTCAGACAAAGTACGCCTCCCCTTAATCGAGGCTCGACTGCTTTGGAGTCTTAGTCATTTTTTATTGCCTTCGAGGAGGCTTGACTCCTTTTCTTTTGGAAGGAGTCTTAGTCATTTTTACTGTCTTCGAGGAGGCTTTGACTCCTTTTCTTTTGGAGTCTTTTGTTCGACATTTGAGGATTTACCAATCTATTGGCACGACTAAGTTTAGGGCATGACTCTGATACCATGTTAGATGAACACGACTCTCTACAATAGTATGATATTGTCCACTTTGAGCATAAGCTCTCACGCCTTTGCTTTGGACTTCTCCAAAAGGCCTCATCCTAGTGGAGAGAGTATTCTTTGTTTATAAACCCATGACCATTCCCTAAATTAGCCAATGTAGAACTTTCATCATCCAACACTTGTTTCGTTATTGCAATTTTTTTTCACAATAATTTTTTTTAGCAAAGATGAGACACAAATCCAAACGAAAATTTAACATATGAAAAGAAAATTAATTGCCGCTGTTGTGGTTAGAACAAGCCACTTGGCCAGGAGGACAACATCATTAGTCCAAGTTCCCAATGCCTAACCCACCTGCTGTTATGGTAAGAACAAGCCACTTGAAGAAATACTTACAGAATACTCTTATAAAGGAATAATAGCCAAAAATACTTTCTTTGATAGGAAGTAGCCATAAAAAATTGCTATACTATTGATAAACACCCAGGACCAAAATCATTACCTCAGAATCCCAAATGCGAATAACAGCATCTTCGCCTGCACTCACAATGGTCTTATTTAGAGGCCCCCAAACAGCTCTATTGATTCTTCCCTGGGGACCCTTAAGAACGAGCACAGATTCACCAGTCTCTGCAGCATATCAGAAACAGTTTAATGAGCATATGTAAATCACTTAGAGCCAAAAATAAATGTCCATTTTAATCACAGAGTCAGCTGAATATAGCAATGTCCACTGAAACAAATCTTTCAAAACCTGCTTATATTGTTAAAAGGGAGAACAAGCATCAATACCAATAAAGCTCAAACAAGTCGTGCAGTAACATTACACAAATTGTATCATCTAGAACTGATCGGAAAACTGAAAAACCAAATGAAAGAAAAACATAGCTTACGTTCCGAGGGGTCTCTGGCAATGCGTTTGACATGAATAGCAGAAGGCAACTCCATGAAAGGATCAGTGGTAATCACTGCAAGCTTATCCCCGACAGAGAAATCAACTGCCCTAGCAGGTGAGTCGAAATTGAAGGAGAAAAGTTGCTGTCCAGTTTGTACATTCCACAGTTTTGCCGTCTGATCCGCGCTTCCAGTGATCAGCCGCATTGAATCTCCTGAAATTCAAGTAGTATCGCACACAAGTTCAGTCTCGGAATCCTGAATTATCAATCCAAACAAACGCAAGGTAACAATAAGAAGGTGAAGCATACTGGAAACATCACAGCACCAAACGGCACCATTATGACCACGATAAGTCCCCAATCGCTCGCCGTTGTCAGCGAACCAGACGGTGGGGTTGTGATCCTTGGCACAGGAGAAAAGAAGATCGCCATCCCTATTGTACTTGAGGAAAGTCAAAGGCCGTTCATGGCCTTTCATCAATATTGGACGCATTTTCGATGAAGTTTGAAGCTAGAATGTGTTGGTAGAAATGATGGAGCCGGTTGCCGTGAGACGCCGGCGATGGTGGGATTGGGAGGATGGGTGGGGGAATTCGGGGCTAGGGTTGGTGTATTTCGGAATTAGACTTGGGCTTGGGCCGGTATTTATTCGATTCGGTTCCAATCCGTGGCAATGGCAACCACCCCTCAGGTGGACTAAGGCTTGGTCGAAGGTGTCCTTTGACTAAGAGGTCTTGAATTGGGCCACGTAGAATCTGATACTCCTTAGGCCTACCCTCGAGCGATATTGGGAGATATGGGGTATGGGGCTGTGGCCATCAGTTTGGTAATGCTGTGTTGCTCTTTGTTGGTGCAGTTGGCAAAGACTTGCCTTTGTGAATTTGGATCGATCTTTTGAATATCTAAGAGTCCTCTGTGAGTCAATTTATAGGCGTCATTTCGTCGTTTATAGACAGTTTGATTATTATATTTTGATGGATGTCAAAACAAAAAGTGTGAAATCATTTCGTCGTTTATAGACAGTTTGATTATTATATTTTGATGGATGTCAAAACAAAAAGTGTGAAATCTTACGCGGTTGGAAAGAGGAACAAAAATAAGGATATGTAAACCTCTCCCTAATAAATGTGTTATAAAACCGTGAGACTATGTAGTGTAAACTATGAGACTATGTAGTGTAAACCTCTCCCTAATAAATGTGTTATAAAACCGTGAGACTATGTAGATGCTAAATGTGTTATAAAACCGTGAGACTATGTAGTGTAAACTATGAGACTATGTAGTGTAAACCTCTCCCTAATAAATGTGTTATAAAACCGTGAGACTATGTAGATGCGTTTTAAAACCGTAAGACCATAATGCGTTTTAAAATAGTGAGGCCATGATGCATTTTAAAATCGTGAGGCCGGAGAAACAAAGCATTCCTTACAAATGTATGAAAATTTCTTTCTAATAGATGCATTTTAAAACTGAGACAAACATTGGGCAGTATGCCAACGAGAGAACGCTGATCCCAGTGGAGATGAATTATGAAATCTCACCTTAGTTAAAGAAAAAAATAAAACATTCCTTATAAGGGTGTAAAATCCTTTCGATAGCATTCTAAAACTTGAAAGAAAACACATAAAGAAAAAATTCAAAGAAAAACAATATCTGCTGGTGATGGACGGACTTAAAGAGGTCCAAGGTCTCGATTTTTGAGTCACTGTTTTCAATTTGTTAGTAAAAACCATGGAAAAGGTGTCATGGTGAACTTGATAAGATTGCAAAATCAGTGAAAACAGAGCAACTCAACCTGGAAATTTGGAACTCGTAATCTGATAGTGTTCTTCACGTACCAAAAAGATGTATCACAGAACTCAATAGAATATCTCTCAATAAAAATAAGACCCACGAGGTTATATGTTTTAAACCAAATGTTTCAACCATTCCTTCTCCCCTCCCTCCAAGGTCATCAACAAAATTATATCCCCACTGGTTTTACCAATTCACAGGCAGACCCCGAACCATTTCTCAGTGTCGGTGCCTGCTCCGGTGGTCCTTGTCCCTCCCATATTCTCTATCTCGCTCATACTCGTAATCTCGATCACGATCTCTTCCCCTGTCTCGCTCCCTACTTGGACTCCGATGTCTTTCTCTGTTTTCTCTTTCTCTATTTCTGCTGCTATCTCGGTTCTTGTCTCGGTCGTCCCATCCTCGGTCTCTACTTCTCTCCCTCCTCTCTTTCTCAACTACACCTGGAAAAGAAAGTTCAAAAACATGTATTTAGGTAGGCTTTATATTTAAGCCAATGACTTTTCAGGATAATCAGAATCTGTAGTAAATCGGTGCCCGTTGAGACAATCAAGAATTTTCCATGTTAAGCTCACTCAAAGCTTCGAACGTGCAATCTTAAGAGTAACTGTGGGTCGGGCAGCCCTTTGGGGGCTAAAATCTCCGACGATATTCCGATGTTTACTTAACAGACATGCACAAGAAGAATTCTCAAAATAATTTCAGGGTGAATAGCATGGTGTTGGTGGACAGACACGTACCTAGTTCCTCGACTTCCCATCCAGCCCGCCCAGCACCTGGTAGTACCCGACCAGCTTCCATTTGCTGAGATTTGGCACGAAACTTCTTCTTAAGGTTTCCAAACTCATCATACATCTCACCATCATCCTGATATCATAATTAAAAGATTGTCAAATCCCACTCAGAAAACGGTTTCTCTCAAAGCAATGGTCCACCATCTTACTTCTTCAGCTTCTCGCCGTCGTCGTTTCGTCTCCTCCAACTCTTCTTCATCGAGTTCTTTGTAACCTCCACCACGCCCTCCTCTATGCAATCATAATTTAAAAATAACAGATAAGACTTTGTAGTAGTCTATAATTATTAGTACAGCTCAAGTACACAATTATACAATCGTACAAATATTTTGTTTGTATGATCAGAGAGACCACGATCAACGAGTAAAAGTTCATCAATGTGGTAAAAATCTCATACTTGTTTAGTTCAACAACAAGCGGAGATAGGAGAATTCAAACCTCTAACCTCTCGGATGAAAGCATGCCTTAATCAGTTGAGCTAGGCTGGCAAAAACCTCATATTTTTAAGACAAAATTTGTGGCATTCCCTTAAGAAATACATAAGTTTATACTATCAATTGTTAAGGGTTGTCGCCTTAAACTAAAAAAAGATAATAAAATACTGCAAGAAACGTCATCGACTAATAAGATCATGTGCTTTTCAACAAAAAAATAGCAAAAGAAAAATAAATAGTTCACGTTATACCTCGTGCCGCCCTCGTTATGACCAGGTTTGTTTGTGTTACAAATGTTGCATTTCGTACGCTTTGCCCAATTAATGTTACCACACCTGAAACATAAAGCAGTAAGCAGTGTTATCAAGCAGAGAACGGGTATCTAGAAACAAATAATCATACAAGACAATATTTCTCCCAAAACTTCAAAATAACATTGTGATTGCTCCTTCGGATCTTCTCTCGAGATGCATCATTTCACGATTGCCATGATACTTAAAAACATTAAAAATAAAAATAAAAAAAACCAAAGAAACAAGACGGTAAAGATATAATCCATGCAAGAACTTCCATAAAAATACCAAATGATAACATTGCAGAAAAGGAAATGCAAAGGTAATACATTCCTGCAAGACTAAACCCAATGCAAATCAAACCATGCTGGTTGAACATAAGTAAAGTGAAATTAGATTTACATTGGACAAGGCCAGTCATTTGGACCAAAGAGGCCAGTAGGGCCACCAACTTGACGGCTATTGCCTCCAGAGTCCTGGTTGCTAGTGCCACGGCCCCTGCCACGACCTATAGAGCCTGCACCACTACCAGCAGCACCAGAAGGTCGAGCACTTCCACATCGGTTGCACACACCGCGAAATGCAAAATTAACGTTGGAACAACTGCCAGTAGGATAGCACATGAGAAGCCATTTAAACAACAATAAGTGAATGATACAAGTCAAGCAAGATTGATCGATTGAAAGAAGCAAGAAGGAGCTGCTCACCAATATCATATCACAGACCTTGTATTTGGACACAGCCAATCTCCCTCTTGTTGCCATGCTTTTCCCGGAACATCACCGCGACCTCTCCCCCTTCCACCGCCCCCATTCACATCCGCAGCATTCTCCTCGAAACCAAGATCATCACCAACAACAATTGGATCATCCCCCACATTAAATGAGAGATCATCCTTACTTTTGGACTCTGCTATATGAACTTCAATGATGTTACCATGAAAATCCTTATTGTTAAACCATTCAACAGCCGCTAAGGCTGCATGTGGATCCTCATATGTTACAGTAGCATCTCCTTTAGGCTCATTCGTTGATTTATCACGATACAACCAGATCTTTGGTCTACCTGTTCGCTTGTCTTTCTTTGAAGATTAAACAAGCGAAAAAGAGAACTATTAATACTAATACAACCAAAAGCAAAGGCGCATAGAAACAGGTAAAGGGTCAACAAAATTGTGGCTAAATTTCCCAACCTTTAGTAACCCAATTGTTCCAAAATATTCAGCAAGCATATTATCATCTGTCCCATAGGGCAGGTTGCAGACGTAGACAGACCCATTTGAAAGGGCTCCTTTACCCGCATAGCTAGCCATTATTCACCAATTTTCATGAAATCAAAGTTAAGACCTACACAAAACACGACCAATCAGCAAATTAAAATCTCTGAAAAAATCCGCGAGAGACACATAAATCTTTTCAAGAACATAGATCTCGAAAGGAAAAGCAGAGGAGAAAGCAAAGAAAACAGAAATCGTCGAGCGATGAATGAAGGAGGAAAGAAAAAAATTAACCAAATTTGAATCATGTGGTAGTGGAGATAATGGACCTCAAATCAGGAAATACAGGCACGAAGAAGATTGAAAAGAGATGAGCGATAGGGTTACCTGAGCTGCGTCGAGTTTCAGACTTTGATTTTTGGTTCGTCTGCCGCTTCTTCACTGCTTTTTCACAGTCCCTCGCTTTGATGAGAGTGAACCGGGTCGATAACGATCCAATTAAACCCACCTTCTTAACATTATTATTTTAATTTCCATACTTTTACGACGATAATAGCTGATGGACTATTCACATGTATTATTATTATTATTATTTTATTTTATTTTATTTTTTAAAGAATATATTGTACTAAAAAAAATATATCTTTATATTATTTATATTATTGACTCTCAAAATAAAAATAATTGTCTTCATATTGTGCCTATAAATACATATATTCAAATCTTCCGTCCATATTGACAAAAAAAAAAAAAAAAAAACTTTTAAAATAATTTTGATTTAATTTTAAAACTAGACTAACTTACTTGTATATATACATACCTTAAACGTTTGTTATTTATTTAAAAAATATTAAATTAATAAAAAGATCTCCAAAATGTTTGTCTAAAAAAAAATACCACTAAATTTTTAATAATACCCTAAAAAGAAATTTTAAGTAGAGAGTGTTAATGCTTTTAATTTGTTATTTTTTAAAACAAAATTAATTATATTATTAACAAAACAGCCGTATCTTATAATACAAGATTAAAGGAAAAAATATATATAATTAAGGAAAAAAAAAACGTGATAAAAATAGTTACAGAAAAATGTTAGTGGGGACGATGCCAGGTGTCACGGTCGTGCTCGTTCAGCAGGTTCATGACAAGTCAAAGTATGACGTTTCAGAAATAATGTCTAGACCCGTCAAAATTGTGCGGCACTCACTTTCCAACGATAAGAACCTCTCTCTCGAAAATCTCTATCCCTGCCCTCGTTTTCTAAAACCTTCTCTTAAAATCGAGGCTAAAGGCTCGAGCATACATCGCTCGCTTGGCTGTAGGCGACACAAGAATGAATTAGCTTAGCTCACTGGTGGTTGGAAAGTGAGTGTCGCACGATCGCAAGTCCGCTACCATTAAAAGTGAACAATGAGAATTAAAAAGAGCTGCAAACAGCTTCTTCAATGGATCAACTCACAGATAACTTTCAAGTCCAATAATGAAGGCCTCATCCGATTATTGCATAGAGAACAAGAATACGAATATGAAAATGGAGAATCAGATCAAAAGTAGCATAAATAGTGTCATTTAAGACCAATGCATTCCCTCTAATTGAAGTTAAACTCATCCATTCAGTTCATGCAGTCCAAGGAAGAACATGGTAGTAGCAACTCCCAGAAGAAAGAACAGGCAGAGAAGCAAAAGAGTAGCAAATTACATACCATTATGATGAACGGATGAAGCAGCAACAAAGCCACATATAAGTGAGATTTTGATGCTCTGTTCTTGTTAGATGCAAAAACAATCAACAACGCATTTCAAATCTTTCAAATGAGTGTCTGTAATCACTCTACAGCGAAAGAGCAGCTTCAATTTTCCCCCACGAATCCATAGCAGGTCCTTTGAGCATCTTCTTCGTCTTTTCAACAACCTCTTTTGCCTCTTCAACCTTTGATATACACACCAATCCACGAACCAGACCCTCCATTGCCTCAAATGGAGGAACCCACCTCCTCTTTATGATCTCTCTACATGTCTCCAATGCCAAATCAAACTCCCCCTCCTTAACCATGCTTCGAATCAAACTATAATAGATTCGCGAACTGGGTGAGACATGGCCATCCTCCAGCATACTCTTCAGAACTTTCGTAGCCAATTCAATATCCCCAACATTGCCGTAGCCATGGATGATTGCATCATAGCTACTAGAATTGGGCTTCACACCCTTTGAAACCATCTAATCTAGCAATTTCTTGGCCCGTGCACACTCCTTGTTCTTGCACAGCCTCAAAATCCTGTAATTGTAACTACCCAAATCGAACTCCAAACCTCTCTTTGAAATTTCCTTCACAATCCCGTCGAATCCGACCAAATCGCCTTTGTTCCAGTAAGCTCCTAAGAAGATATTGTACGAGTCAATGTTAGGGACGACCTTAGCATCATCCTTGTACAACTCATCGATCCAGTTCCGAGCCGATTCAAGATCGTTTTGCTGAACAAATGCCTTCAGCACCAGATTGTGCGAAACCACAGTCGGAGTAACACCAATTTTCTCCGGAATGGTTCTAAACATCTCATGAACCTTCTCAGGCATGGAATTGTTGAGATAAACAGAGAGAACAGCACAGAGCGATTTCTCTGACAGATCGCAGGGTTTGTTCAGGATTACCTGATCAAGAGTGCGAATAGCTTGATCGACCATACCGGAGCTGGAGTAGAGCATGATGAGGCGGATCCAGAAGCCTTCAGAAATGGCGAAGGGGGATTTGAGGTGGGATTGAATGATGCCATCCATGAGGTCGAAGCGTTGAGCACGCGCGAGTTTGCGGATGGAATAGTGGACAATATCATACCATTGTGAAGAGTCGTATTAGTCTAACAGTAGGTTGGGCAGTTGCGTCGGAATGCCGGAAGGTCGGAATATTGGATGAAGGATTGGGCAAGCTTATCGGGATCTGATTGGGACAAAATGGCGGATTTAGCAGCACGAAATGAATGGAAAGGGGAATCGGAGTTTGGTTGAAGCGGCGGAGTTGTTGAATATGTGAAAGGAGGAAGGAGTTTGGAATGGAGGAAGAGGCGTCTTGGAGTTCTGGAGAGAGCCGCAGCCATGGCGGATGGCGATGGGGTTTAGACGTGAAAATTACAGCCTTCAATGGCGTTGGTAGGGTTTAGCCTTTCTACGGGCCAGACGATCGAGGACCGGAGGTAAAGAAAATGAATGGCAAATTGGTCAAACTAATTCGAAAAGGAATAAATAAAATAAAATAAATATATAATTCAAAATGAAATGTTCTTAAAAAGTGGTTTTCTTTTTCTTTTTCTTTTTTCTTTTAAACTTTTTAAGGGTGAAATTGCCCTTTTATCCTTAAGCAACAAAATATTAAATGCCTAAAAAAATAAAAATGGAATTAATTAAATATATAATTATAAATATTAAGTTTTTCTTTTAACTAATTATAAAAAGAGATTAAATATTTTTGAGTTGTTGTATATGATATCTCTATCCATACGTCTCCATATGATCGAATATTATGAAATGATAAAGGTTTAAATTCAAAAGTGAGTTATTGCACATCCCACGATAAATTTACTTAAAAAACGATTCAACTATAATGAAATCTAAAATTTCACACAAACTATGTTCGGTTTTCAGTCACTTTGATGTCAACTTTCTTAGAAACTCCATCAGATACCAGTGCTATAAGATCCGCATCTATAACTCTTTGAAAATTCAAAAACAAGTAAGGAGTATTGATGAATGGTAACCTAGGTAGAATAATCTCAAATGGGTATCACCTAAATTACATTTTTCTGTTCAGCTAAAGCTTTGAAACGCCAAAATACGTTGTCGAGCTTGTCCTCGTCAATCTCATAGCCAAGCTGAAAAGACAATGAGGTATAACATTATTCAATCAATATCAGCTGCATGAAGCCCCTACATGAAATAAATGATATGATAGCTTATGAAAAACGTTATCACAATATACCTTTCGAAGGTAACTTTTAAGAGCATGACGTCCACTATACACATAAGAAAGTCAAAGGTGGAGCTTTGGTTGAAAAAAATAAGAACTTTATCGAGGTTCATAGCAGTAAAGAAACAGGGCATACCTGAGCTTTCCAAGAACAATAACAACATGATTGGATCGTTGATAGCCAATATCTTCTGGTGATATGATTTCGTAAGTGCCTCTGTGCTTAAGCATCCCATCCTGAGTATCAATGATCATATTTAGGATACCATTTAAGCCTCAACAAGAGTAAAAATGGAAGAAGGGCAACCTGGTGGATGCCACTTTGATGAGCAAAGGCATTGGCTCCAACAATGGCCTTGTGGGGCTGCACATTCAACCCAGTGTACTCTTCTACCTGACCAACAATGACACTCAATTTGGCCAACCTTCTCAAATAATTAAGCTTTTTGGTAACTTTTTTAGAAGCTTTCTGGTAACTAATTACTATTTTACTGGCTGAAAAGATATGTCTCGAGTTAATTCCAGTGTAAAGACCTCCAAACACATGCTCTCCACGACATCGTAGGGTCATTACCATCTAAACACATCATGTATCGTAGAATGGTGCATTAACTCGAATAAAGAAATAATACATGAATGAACCGTGACCGCATTTGAATGAGAGTGATCTTAAGGATAAGATGACCGAGAAAAGCTTAAAAGAATTGGAAGTTACTATCTATATCAACAAGATACATATATCCATTGTCTGTCCTATAAAAACTTCATGGTTAAACGTGTTTTGCTTGGATCAATTCTATGTTGGGTCAAAACATGCTAGAAAGGTTTGTGTCGGTCTGTAAGTACATGGGAGGATACCGGGACCATTAATTTCCTAGGACGCATGCAAACAAGGACAGAACATGCTAGAAGGACTTGTGTGGGTCTGTAGAGATAGTCTTCACTCTTAGAAGCAAAGAGTAAGTAAAGTGCTATACCGCAGGGGAATACCGAAGCCATTAGGTGCCAAATTTTAGGCATGGAGTGTTACAAAAATTATAGGACCAATTTGAGCATAGATCGGTTGATAAATGAAAGAACAGATTACCTCCTCGAGTGAAGCATTTCCCGCTTTCTCACCTATGCCATTTATTGTGACCTCAACTTGCCTTGCACCACCGCATGCCCCCTACAAAACAAAAATATGAGAGGAATGGAATTTGGAGCAAGAACATATAGAGGGTTAGTATCACTTACTGCTATTGTATTGGCAGTTGCTAGCCCAAGGTCATTCTGGCAATGCGTTGAAATGATAACATTTTGAGTGCCAGGAGTATTACATTTTATATCAGCTATCAGCTTCCCATATTCAGCTGGCACTGTATACCCCACTGTGTCTGTTATGTTCAGAGTTGTCGCCCCAGCTCTTATCACTTCACCAAGAATTTGATACAGAAACTCTTTATCTGATCTGATACCACACCCAACAAATGACAACTCCAGCCAGCTCAATTCAAATATATACGAACTGCGAAATTGTGTAACCCCACCGCTAGTAGATATTGTCTTATTTAGACTTTTCCTTTGACTTTCGCTCTCAAGACTTTAAAACGCGTTTACTAAGGAAAGACTTTTACACCGTTATAAAGGGTGTTTCGTTCTCCTCCCTAACCGCTGTGGGATCTAACAATCCACCCCCATTCAGGGTTAGGCTAGGAAAAGGCCTTCCCTTTCGGGCTTCCCCTCAAAGGTTTAAAACGCGTCTGCTAGGCTAAGGAAAGGTTTCCACACCCTTATAAAGGATGTTTCGTTCTCCTCCACAACCCGATGTGGGATCTAACAATCCACCCCCTTCAGGGCCCAGCATCCTCACTGGCACTCGTTCCTTCTCCAATTTATGTGGGACTTCCACCAAATTCATTTCCCTTCGGAGCCCAGGGTTCTTAATAGCACACCGTCTCGTGTCTACCCTTTTCAAGGAACAACCTTCTCACTGGCACATTGCCTAGTGTATGGCTTTGATACCATTTATAACGGCCCAAGCCCACCACTAGGATTTTCCCTTAAACGCCAGCAAAACAATCTTATTCAAAACACGTCTGCTAGGAAAAGGTTTCCACACCCTTATAAAGAGTGTTTCGTTCTCCTCTCCAACCGATATGGGATCTAACAAACTCGAACTAGCTCAAGTAGAGATAATTAAAGATCAAACCTGCCAGCATCCTCAGGGCTAAACTCAACATCATCAAAACCCAAGCTTCGTGCAAACCTCACCATATTCCTAGCAATCTCAACCACTTCCCCTCTCGTCTTTCTAAGCTTATGCGTCAAATGAATCTCACTCGTTGCAATGAACATGTGTATTCTTGGTCTCTTAGCATACTTCACTGCCTCCCAAGCAGCTCGAACGTCGCTCTCGGTACACCTCGAGAACCCGCAAATCACCGGCACGTATCCGTCCTCACCTACCTCATTACCAACCTCTTTCGCAACCATCTCCACAGCCTCAAAGTCCTGCCTCGACGCTGCCGGGAATCCCGCCTCAATTGCATCGACCCTCAGCTTCACAAGCTGACGGGCAATGAGAAGCTTCTGCTTCAACGTGAGGGCTGTGCCGGGGGATTGCTCGCCGTCACGGAGAGTGGTGTCAAATACGCGTACATAGGGAGCGTCCAGGATGGAATTTGGGGTGTAGGGTGGACGTTGTCGAACCGAAGACACTACATGACATGATGTTATTTGATGACGGGAAATACAAACGTCATGATTCGGCTTCGACATCGACATCGACATTGAAACCGGCATAGTTAGCATGGACATAGCTGGATTGGGTTTGAGGTCTCGTACGTTGGAATTAATTTGAGGGCATCATATTTGTGGAGGACATGCACGACATGATTTGTCGTTTTTTAACTTTGTTGAAAAGGGAAGACAACTCGCATCTTAAATTATTGGAAAAGAGAATCTAACATATTTTACACGTGACATTTTGCAGCTTTATTTTGGAACTATATAAAAAAAAAATCGAATTCGGTAAAAATTCACAATCAAATTTGTTCGATAGTCCCATTTTTACCTAATGAGTCGTCCTTTTCAATATCGTGAATTACTAAAAATAATGTCACAATTTAGTGCAACTTATTTTAGTTTGAATTAGTTATGGAATATATGATATTCGTAATCTTCTAGAATATATTAGTTAGGAAATATATCTTAGATATCTTAATCCGTTGAATTTGAATAGTAGTATATTTTATTTTATTATCAGGATTTAGTTAGTTTATATTTTCTTGGTAGATATTATTCAGTATCTTGTATCCTATTTAAAGGTCGTGAATATCAATGAAGATAGAACATTCGATCCCAATTCTTTTCCTCATTCTTAAATCTGTATTCTTTCGTTGAGTAATAATATTTTCATATCTATGCACACTTTTGAGTGGTAGATATTGCGACAGTTGGTATCAGAGCCAAGTTGGTACGGTTTAATATTATTACTCAACGAGATGAATAGTGGGAGTGCTTCTATGGGTGTAGCTATGGAAAAGCTGGTTGGCAATAACTATAGTTATTGGAAGTTATGCATGGAAGCTTATCTACAAGGGCAAGATTTATGGGATTTAATTGAAGGTGATGACACAGAAATTCCAGCCGATACTCCACAAAATGCAAAATTACGTCAACAATGGAAGATCAAGTGCGGAAAAGCCTTATTTAGCTTGCGAACTTTGATTAGCAAGGAGTATATTGATCATGTTCGTGATTTAAAGTCACCAAAGCAAGTATGGGATACACTTCAAAAGTTGTTCACTAAGAAAAATACCGCTCGACTGCAATTTCTAGAGAATGAACTAGCTATGGTAACTCAAGGTAATTTTTCTGTTGAAGAATATTTTTTGAAAGTGAAAAATCTGTGTTCTGAAATTTCAGAATTAGATGCTGAGGAGCCAGTGAGTGAGGCTCGATTACGGCGTTATCTTATTCGTGGATTACGAAAAGAGTTTATGCCCTTTGTTTCCTCAATACAAGGGTGGGCAAATCAACCTACGGTAATTGAATTGGAGAATCTTCTTTCCAATCAGGAAGCCTTGATTAAGCAAATGACTAGCAGCAACGAGTTTTCCCCAAAGTTAGAAGGTGTGTTGTATGTCAAAGATCAAAGGAGACATAATTTTCACTCAAGGCCTTCATCTAGCAATGAGAATCAATTCAGAAGTGACGAGTCGTCAAAGAAGCCATTTAAAGCTTGTTACAGGTGTGGAAAACCAGGCCACTTTAAACGAGATTGTCAGGCGAAAGTGGTGTGTGATCATTGCGGAAAGCCAGGCCATATTAAACCAAATTGTCGAGTCAAGATGCAAGAATCAGAAGCAAATGCGGTACATGAAAATAAAAGTTCTCCAGATCCAATTTGGGAATATTGCTTAACCACTGAGGTTCTTGACCAGCCAACAAACGTGACTTCAGCCGTATATCAAGATGATGTTTCTACAGGTGATCAAAATTCTAATTCCACTACTTACGCTTCTGAGTTTGATTCTCTCCAAATTTCGCATCTGGACTCTCTTTTTTTCTCCGATTTCAATTCTATTGTCCCTGATGACCCTTCTGTTTACTCCACGGCCTTGGATTTGAGATTCAACGAAAATGAAGTTGTCGAGCTAACGTTTGACGATCTTGACGGTCTTTACCTCCCCTCTGAGGCTGACGATTTTCTCATCTTGGAGAATTTAGATCAAACTACCAATTTGCAGGATTCGGCTACTGATGCTCCGCCCCAGTCTGACCCAGAAATAGCTGCACTGCTTGATGATGATGATTTATCACGATTTGGTTCTGATGTTGAGAACTTGGAGGAGGATTTCGTAGTTCAGGTAAATTTATGTGAAGAAGGGGAGGATGGTTCAATGGATAATAAGTTTAGTGTGGCTAAGGATTCTGAGAAGGCGACAGGAAGCCAGAATATTATTAATAATAAATCTTTTGGCGATGACATTTTTGAGGATGCAGATGTTGATCATGTGGAGGATGATGTTGATAAGCCACGAACTCGACAGCTTTTGGATGATCGATTTGATACCCTCTTAAGTCAGGACTATGCATCTAGTGACAACGGTGACAGTGCTTGTGATGAGCATGATGGTTGGGTAGCTGAAGAAGATGAGTCCCTTGCTCAAAAGCTCAAGCATGCCCTTGATGATCATAGTAAGGATGACTTGGACCTTGACCAAGGATATAAAGCTTCTGCAGATCAAGAGCTTTTGCAGTCTACCAGTGATGTAATTCACCGGTGTATGGAGTATGCTGAGTCTGCACAAGTTGAGATGAATTATTACTCTTTCTCATTAGAATTGAATCGCTGCGATGTGGAACTTATTAAGAAGGAAATCATTGAACATGATGTGTCAGTGTCTTATTCAGGTGGTGGCGTGCCTAAGAAGTCCATACGCAAGCCTAACTGGAAGAAATTCTTCGTAGATTATTTTGTTCGAGAGAACGTGTTAACGCAGGATGTTGAATTGCAGGAAATACATACTAATGAGCAAGTTGCAGACATATTTACTAAGGCACTTGCCAAAGTGAAGTTTGGAGTTTTTCGTAGAAGCTCTCGGAGTTATTGAGAAATAAGCTTGCACTAAGGGAGGCTGTCACAATTTAGTGCAACTTATTTTAGTTTGAATTAGTTATGGAATATATGATATTCGTAATCTTCTAGAATATATTAGTTAGGAAATATATCTTAGATATCTTAATCCGTTGAATTTGAATAGTAGTATATTTTATTTTATTATCAGGATTTAGTTAGTTTATATTTTCTTGGTAGATATTATTCAGTATCTTGTATCCTATTTAAAGGTCGTGAATATCAATGAAGATAGAACATTCGATCCCAATTCTTTTCCTCATTCTTAAATCTGTATTCTTTCGTTGAGTAATAATATTTTCATATCTATGCACACTTTTGAGTGGTAGATATTGCGACAAATAACTCAACATGAACTAATATGTAATACTCATTTAAGGTCGAAAAAATATTGAGATAGTTGAAATTGATCGTGAAGAACTTTCGATTATGACGAAAACTCATAAATGATGGAGGATGACACTTGTCGTCATTTTTTCATAAGAGTTTTTATTTCTTTATCAAATAAAGTCCACGACCGCAAATCTTATGACCTCTTGGACTTGCTTTCACGAGTTCCCGAGTATTGAACAATGACAACAGCTTCCCGAGTATTTTGATTGAAGTTGTCATATCCCGCTTCAGGTTACCCTACTTTAAAAAAAAAATTATTCTCATTTTCCATTTTATATTTTTTAATTAAAAAAACAGCTATTTTATACTAGATTTCAATAAATATTGTAAAAATTAGATAGATATTTACAAAATAATAATAATAATAATAAATGAAGGAAATAATAAATATTGTGAACGTTTTTATAATTAAAATTCTTGTTATGAGAGAACAAATGGATGAATTAATTTAGTGATTGAATTGCCAATCTTTTTCATATCCACCAAGTCGGTTCCACTAGAAATTGCATTAAATAGTTAGTTTTGTGGATTCAATTCAATAATTTTTCTAATTTTTAAAAATTATTAATACTCAAATAATACCAATTTTCTACGGTATATATTATTTATTTATATGAATTTCTGATAGTATTTAACACAATTGAATGATTAAGAGTTGTTAAAAATACGTTTCCAATAAATGATTGAATAAAATTATTATGTGATAATTAAATTGCAATAAGTAATTATAAAGAATCGTGTACATCACGATCATACTAAAAGTAGACGAGTAATGTTAAATCGAATGAAGTATATGTCGGACCCAAATGCAACACCCAAACCGAGACATGGAAGAGAAGTATTAAACTCTACTTCGATGTAGATCGGGTATAGGAGTCTATATGTCTAATGGTTAAATCTTTGTCATGTCGTCAATATTTTGTGACGATTCGTGTGATAGCCCAAGTCCATTTCTTACGCATACTTTTATGAAGAATGTTTCGTTCTGCTACCCAACCGATGTAGGATCTCACAATTCGAGATTCAACAAATGGGTTTGAATTAGTTACTTGAAAAACGATTCTCGAGTAATTTTTACGACTTTTTAGTTTAAAAACGAGTAAAGAAAAGGTTTTTTTTTTCCGAGATATTAGTCACGATCATGATTAATTACGATCGTACATAATTAATATACAAAAACAGTGCATAGAATCATGTATATAAAACACAAACATCCAACAATTCCACAACAAAGGTTGTTATATCCAAATGGGAACCTCTCCTCGCCGCCACAAGTCAGGGTTGAAGAAAGGGCCATGGACGCCGGAAGAAGACCACAAACTCTTGGCTTACATTCAGCAGCATGGCCATGGAAGCTGGCGAACCTTGCCACCGAAAGCCGGTACGACGCTACTCAAACAACTTCTTTAAATTTTCGACGAGGGTTTAATAATTTCTTTCGAAAACATTAGGACTCGAGCGATGTGGAAAGAGTTGTAGACTTCGATGGACGAATTACCTCCGACCCGACATCAAAAGAGGGAAATTCAGTTTGCACGAAGAGCAAGCGATCGTTCAACTCCATGCGCTACTCGGAAACAGGTCTTTATTGATTCATTCATGATGTTTAGTTTTTTCTTACAAAGATTTGATTTTGATATTGTTCGAGTGTCTAAGGTGGTCGGCGATAGCGACCCATTTACCTAAAAGAACGGATAACGAGATCAAGAACTACTGGAACACGCATATGAAGAAAAAGCTGATCAAAATGGGGATAGATCCGATCACTCACAAACCAATTAAGAACAATGAAGAACAAAACAATATGAACTCCACCCTCACCCACATGGCTCAATGGGAAACGGCTCGGCTCGAAGCCGAAGAACGACTCGCTCGACAATCCAAGCTGCAACCAATTCCATCAGCCAATCAAAACCCATATGGTTCTTCAGGTAAATTTCAAAATTCTACATTTAAAAATTTATGAGATTTGTAATTTATATATTGTTATTTGCGGCGAAGGCGGCGAGGAGTCTCCAACGACGTCGTCTACGGCCGCCGGTGGCGATCAACTGCCGTCGTCGGACAGCAAGAACAACTGGTGGGACACCATTCTCGGCGGCGAGTTCTGATGGAAGTGAGTTTTTAATTATTAATGATGCAAAAAGAAAATGACCCAAAAATTAATTATGATTTTCGGAAATTATTATTTTAGGAATTAAGGTAAGTGTGAAAGTTTGATTTCCAATTATTATTATGCTTTTAAATAAATTTTTATGTTTCAATAAATTTATTGCAATTATTAATATTTTTATAAATTGTTGGAAGTGTATTATAATATTTAAAATTAACATAGATAAAATTCTAGACTTTTTAGAAAATAAATTATAAAAATTTAGGTTTATTTTTCCAAGTAAATAAATAATAATAATAAAGATTTAAGATTCTTTATGGGCATTATATTAAAAACAGTGGCATCTAAAAAAGTGAGCTTTTATTATTATTTATATGTTCTCAACTGCCCAAGAAATAGGATTTATATAATTTAATTATAAAAATTAAATTGTCACTTTAGGTTTGAAGTTAATATTAAAAAAAATGGTAAAGTTGACCACTTAAAAACGTCGTTATTCCTGTGTCATTTCAAGCTAGAACAATGTAAGATCAACTTCCGTTAAGCACAACTTAATCTCCCTCAGTAGTAACTAAGCACTACTGAGAAGCTCCACTAATGACATGTGGCAAAATTCTCTATTCTTAGACCATTTCATACTAGAACAAATACGAGGCCAACTACCACTAAGCACAATCAGAGCTCCTTCAGTAACACTCTCTAGTGTGTCGTAGGGCCTAAGTGGTTGACATCCCATTCTTATATGTTAAGTAGACGCTCATTCGTAGAGGTGAATTCACGATTAAGGGTTGGGTCCCAAGAGTTCCTACATATACCTAATCAACCCACGTGCTCATGACCAACCCTAAATGTACCTCTAACTAAGCAATTAAATAAACCATAGTTATAGTTATGAGTTACGTGGGGAAGTGGTTCTTGTTCTTCTTTACAAGAACAACTGCCATCGTCTTCGAGGGCACAGCTACGGTCGATTCACACATGAAACCAAACCGGTGAAGGCGTCAGTGGCGTCGCACGCCTTGTCTTCTTCCCGGATTTTCAAGTTTCCGTCCAATTTCGTCAGGCAACTCGGTAACAGGGCGAGTATGAACTGCAGCAATATTGGCATTGCGCAGGTTGTCGTCGCTTCGTGGTCGAACAACTCCTCTCCTTCTCCCTCGGCGGCGGCGGCAGCGGCAGCTAATGCCGTTGACGCCGCTGGCACAGCGCCAGCAAATCAAGAAGTAGAAAAATGGTAAAATAAGATCAAAACTACAATTAAAGATATTTAATATTTATTTTTCAATGCATTTTTTTATGTTTATAGAATGATAATAAAAAAAATATTTGTATATATTTTACATAATTATTTTTCTCTCTTTTCTTTTCTATATGCGTGAAATGTCAATTATTAATTATGTAATTAGTTAAATAATTGATTATTGTCCATTATAAATATTTTTTTTAGATTATGTACTAACAAGATGATATTAAGTAATTCATAAAAATGATTTAAGCAAATATACCAGGTTTATTTATATTAATTTATAATAATACAATAATATTATAATAATAATTTTAATGTATTGTTACTCATTTTAAATTTAATCGAAATATATCTTGAAAAATATCCGTAAAAATAAAATAAAATGACGCTCATCTATATGGCACGTAAAAACCAAGATAAATGAGAGTCACGATGTAATCAAGAAAAACGATACATAATGTACAATCGTGATAGTTGTATGCTCCTCTGGAGAAATGAACCAATGTGTAGCATACTGAGACCTAGTTTTTGTACATACTAATCAATCACGGATGAGATGACTAATTTATACATTAACCGGTTACAATTATCTGCTTGAGCAGATTAAATGTTTTTATTACTCTGGACTGTCAAGCCATCATGAATACAATCTTACTAAAAGACTGATGACTGGTTTGGAGGGCATCATGAATACAATCTTACTAAAAGACTGATGACTGGTTTGGAGGGCGTAGTTAGCTTCGAGGTTAGAAAAATAACCAACCATCCATCTCTTCATTCGAAGGGTTTATCCCAGTCGACATTTACCCCACTGCTACCATGTTTGTTTCTTTACCCCACCGCTACCATGTTTGTTTCATTAGTTTCTTCAGTATGTTGATAGCGATATAACTGTTTGTACTTTAATGCCACAACTAAAGTGCTTTATACTAATTGTTATAGTGAAAATATAAACAAGGTCAATTGTGCTCACACACCGATAAATATAAATTAAATAAAGAGACATTGATTTACGTGATTTAGAGAGTAAAGATTCCCGCACATCCACCGGTAGTAGCTAATTACAAATACCCTATTGCATGAAATTTTTTTAATTATTTTTAAAAGTTGAAAACATATATATATATTTTGTAGAGTATTGAATATTTTATATAAATTAGTGTTAAATTTTTTGTGGGAATAAAAATATATCCAAAAAAAGTCAAATAAGAGAATAAAGTAAGAAGTCGCAAATGGAATATTAATCATTTATTTTCTTAAAAAAAATGTATTTAGATTTTTTTTTTACCAATTAAATGTTATAAATTTGATTGAATTTAATTTTTATTTAATTGATTTTAAAATTTTGGTATTCTTTAACTTTTTATTTGCTAAAATTATTGTTTCAATATTTTATTTTTTGCGTTTAAAAATTTGATATTATCTGAAAATTATCAGTCGCAAATTGCGTTTAAAAAATTATTTGCTAAAAGTAAGAAGTCGCAAATGGAAAAGTTTTTGGATTTGTAATAAAATCGCATTGATTCCTAAATTTCAGTCCACACACAAAGCATTTCCAACTTCACCTTTCTGATTCTCACTGATCTCCGAGCCGCCACCGTCCCCGATACCCTTCCTCTTCTCCTCTTCTCCTCTTCAGCCATGGCTGGTTCTTCTCACGCTAGACTCCTTGGCCCTGCTTCCGACTGCCGTTCCTGTCCCGATCTCGCTGTTGCAGGTCGTTTTCGAGGGCACAGCTACGGCCGATTTACTCATGAAGCCAAATCGGTGAAGGCGACGGTGGCGTCTTACGCCTTGTCTTCTTCCCGGATTTTCAAGTTTCCGCCCAATTTCGTCAGGCAACTCAGTACCAAGGCGCGTAGGAACTGCAGCAATATTGGCGTTGCACAGGTTGTCGCGGCTTCGTGGTCGAACAACTCCTATCCTTTTCCATCGGCGGCGGCGGCGGCGGCTAATGCCGTTGATGCCGCTGCCGCTGCCGCAGTGCCTGCCACTTCTGATGCGGCAGCGTTGGAAGGTAGCATTGGTACTGAGAGTTTGAAGGTAGAGGAGGGTTTAGGTGATTCCAGAACCTCTGTCTTCGATTGCGATGGGAGTGTTGCAATCCACGCTGGTAGGGCTTAGTATGAACTTTGACTTCGTCTTTGAGTCTTTGAGATTCGCAGAACCATTCTCTTTTATCGCTTTTAGGAATTTTCTTCTTTGATTTTTGGAAATATGTAATTAACTATTTTCGGTGCGAATTTCAGGCGAAAGATTCGGTCGTGGTAGAGTTGACGACGCTATTACTACGCCGGTAGTTAACACTTCCGCTTATTTCTTTAAAAAAACTGCTGATCTCCTTGATTTCAAGGTACTTACTTGGATTCCATGTTGATTCAAAACGGTTGACTTCAACTTGTAGCGTTATCTATCATTCTTCTCCCTATGTCTATGATTTTTTGCTCCTCAAACATACATCAAAATTGATAGAAAACAATATAAAGAAACTTCAAGATCTTCTTTCTTGCTCTTTATTCCATATTGGATCCATGGCAGGAGAAGCGCGCTGTAAGTTTCGAGTATGGGCGCTATGGAAATCCAACGACAATTGTTGCGGAGGAGAAGATAAGGTTTTGTTTCGGAACTAGTTGTTTGTTTCTTTTGTAATCCTTACCAAATAGCCATGTTTCGGATCAAATAGAATCGTGGTTGAAGCTGTTTTGGTTTTGAACCAGTGCTTTAGAAGGGGCTGAATCTACCCTGATTGTGGCCTCAGGCATGTGTGCCAGCACGATGATGCTGCTGGCGTTGGTTCCGGCTGGAGGGCATATCGTGACGACCACAGATTGCTACAGGAAGACGAGAATTTTTATTGAGACCTTACTTCCCAAAATGGGAATCACGGTATTACAGTTTTGATCTTACTTTTCTTCTTTTTGGTGGTATAGTTAATTATTACGCTAATGCTAGTCTTCTTTAACATTTTTGTGCTCCTTCAATGATTTGGTGTTCAACTTGATCTCTCTCGTTCTGAAATACATAGCCTTTTCCCGCATGCATGCTTCAATTTTTTGGCAGAGTCAGAATAATTTTTGTTTTTGTTTGATGTAATAAGACGGACTCTCCACAATGGTATGATATTGTCCACTTTGAGCATAAGCTCTCATGGCTTTGCTTTGGGTTTCCCCAAAAGGCATCCCTCCAATGGAGAGTGTATTCTTAGATTATACACTCATGACCATTCCCTAAATTAACCAATGTGGGACACTTTCATCCAACACCTCCCCTCGAACAAAGTACGCCTCCCCTTAATCGAGGCTCGACTCCTTCTTTCTAGAGCCTTTTTCGACATCCGAGGATTTGCCAATTTATTGGCACGGCTAAGTTTAGGGCATGGCTCTAATACCATGTTAGATGAACACGACTCTCCACAATGGTATGATATTGTCCACTTTGAGCATAAACTCTCATGGCTTTGCTTTGGGTTTCCCCAAAAGGCCTCACTCCAATGGAGAGTGTATTCTTAGATTATAAACTCATGACCATTCCCTAAATTACTCATGACCATTCCCTAAATTAACCAACGTGGGACACTTTCATCCAACAACACGACAACTTATTTTCTACTTGGCGTTATAAATATAAATATATAAAATAAAAAGATGGTAATCTGCCTTCACCAGATAAAATTGTGCTCAGGATTCAAACAAGTCAACTTTAGGCCCGAAAATTAGAGTAAGCAGCTTTGGCTCATTTGGGGAATTCTATCTGGTCTGGTGTCGTCCCCACTTGGCTACTTCTTTCCGCTAATCTTGAGGCCGGTTTGGGTTGACTTTTTTCTTAATGTGTTTGAACAAGTTTTTCAAATGCAATAAAAAAAAATAGTTTTTTTAAGTACCGAACAAGTATTCTTAAGCTCTTAGCAATTCATTCCAAATAGGTTCTTGATTTACGTTTTACTTCCATCATCCCTAAGTATTTTTGTTTTGGCATGAAAATAGAATTAATGAAGAATGAAAATATGAGCAAATGCCATTTCTTTAGATTTTTTTCTTTAATATTTAAAGAAATAGAATTATAGTTTCCATTTGATGTGTTAGATCCTGTTAACAATCTTCCTTCTCGTTTATTTTTACTGATTATAGAACATCTGAATTCTTTTATTGTTGATAATTTTTTCAATCAGATGGGGTTTGTTATCTTTAAAAAGAAAATTGGATGAATTTGTCTATAAGTTGGTGCTTCATGTTTTGTGCTAGAACTGGGTGGTAGGAAAGCTCTATTCTTTTAGCCAACTTTCTTTTTGATGTTGTGCTAGTTGTGTTTCTGAATTACTGTACAGATTTCAAAAGTTTTAAATAAATAAAATATAATGCAAAAATTAAATTTGAAAACAACATAAAGTTTTTTTTTTTAAAATCTTGTGGTAAAACCATCGGAGGTTGTAGAAATTGTTTATTTGTGCGTTCAAAATTTTGTGTTAATTGCTGACTTGGTAACTATAACTATAACTTGGAATGCAGGCTACCACCATTGATCCTGCAGATATGAACGCCCTAGAAGTAGCTCTGAAAGAGAATAATGTATGACCATGTTCCAAGCTTTTTTTTTTCTTTTAAAGGTTTTCGTGTTTGGACTTGGTGGAAATTGATGTTACCTTTATC
Organism: Cucurbita moschata; assembly: GCF_002738365.1. Taxonomy (NCBI): domain Eukaryota; kingdom Viridiplantae; phylum Streptophyta; class Magnoliopsida; order Cucurbitales; family Cucurbitaceae; genus Cucurbita; species Cucurbita moschata. The sequence continues at coordinate 4,224,545 of NW_019268520.1, read as the reverse complement.
TTCCTTCCGTGCAGGTTTCTCTTTTCTTCACTGAATCCCCAACTAATCCATTTCTGAGATGCGTTGACATTAAACTCGTTTCAGAGATGTGTCATCGACATGGAGCATTGGTGTGCATTGATGGTACATTTGCCACACCATTGAACCAGAAGGCACTTTCACTCGGGGCTGACCTGGTTCTTCACTCTGCCACCAAGTATATTGGGGGCCACAATGATGTAAGCCCGCCTGATATGTTCTTTTTTTTTTTTTTTTTGGTTTTATTACTCGAGGAATCGGGATTTAAATTATTAATCAATTAAGAGTTTTGTGAGCATTTTTTCCCCTAACAATGGAATTTACCAAGCATTGTCTTTTAGGTCCTTGCTGGTTGTGTAAGTGGTTCTCTGAAACTGGTTTCCGAGATTCGGAATCTTCATCATGTGATAGGCGGTGCCTTAAATCCAGTGAGTCATTCTCTTATGCTGTTTAATTTTCCATCTTTCACTTATTGGTTGTGGAGTAACGGTTCTTGATGATTGAATCTTCCATTGGTTTCCTGCGCTCATTTTAACCATTTTTTGCGCCAAGCCCTACTGTCTAATTAATTGCTGTTTCTTCATCCTACAGAATGCTGCTTACTTGATTATACGAGGCATGAAGACGTTGCATCTTCGTGTTCAGCAGCAGAATTCCTCAGCTCTTAGGATGGCAAAGCTTTTAGAGGCTCATCCTAAGGTATGCCATTTAATTTATCCAGCTGCATGTTGTTTCATACGTTTAATTTACTACCCACTAATAGACCAAGGCAGTGCAAAGGAACAAAAGTAAAATTCATTATTGAACCTTTAATTCCAAAAGTTATGAAGCGTTGGGGCATCTAATAGCAAGGATGTAATTATAAATGAGTGGTATGCGTTGCATGTTCCTCGGGAGTAAATTAACCAATGTCGCATATCGACACCTAGTTCAATTTATACATTAACTGGATACAATTGTCTGCTCACAAATTCATTTACATTGGATGTGACAAAATTATGTCTCTACTGTCTGCAGATCAAATGTGTTTATTACCCTGGACTGCCTAGTCATCCCGAGCACAATCTTGCTAAAAGGCAGATGACTGGTTTTGGGGGCGTAGTTAGCTTCGAGGTAAGGAAAACGACCGATGATCCATCTCATCATTTGAAGGGTCTGTCCCTGTAGTCTTTTACCCCACCTCCACCAAGTTTGTTTCATTAGTTTCTTCATTCTGGTGCAGGTTGATGGCGATATAACGACCACCATAAAATTCATCGACTCTTTGAAAATTCCATATATTGCTCCATCATTTGGTGGGTGCGAGAGTATCATAGACCAGCCGGCTATAATGTCATATTGGTAAACATACAATTCTGACTTTTGACGCTTTTGTTTAGTAGGAGAATGAATACGTATTTATGCTTTTATGTGGGTGGTGGAAGTATTTTAACCTTTTGGTAATGGGAATGGAAATGGAATAGGGATCTTCATCAGACAGAGAGGCTGAAGTATGGGATAAAGGACAACTTGGTGCGCTTCAGCATTGGAATTGAAGACTTCGAGGATTTGAAGGCTGATATTCTGCAGGCTCTTGATGCCATTTAAAGCCTAAGCACTGCCCCATTCCAAATACAGATAATCAAGTCCTCTCTCTGTTTATTTGTCATCATCTTGCTTTGGTCTTGAGTGGTTGGTGCGTCGATTGAATCCCTTATCCCCATTCCCTCAGGAACAAAAAATAAACTCAGACAGACATTGTTGTTATTTTCTTTGACAAAAGACACAAGGTCTTTATTTTTTTACTACTGAAATAAGGTGGTTAGTCGTTACTATATGCATTTATGAACGGTAGAAAAGTCTTTTAAAGGTAGAAAAGTCTTTTAAAACATTTCAAAATGATGTCACAAACTTAAACATTTAAAAAAAAAAATGATATTATTAATAGCAATACAGTGTATGGTAAGATTCAATGCATTGTCTCTATTTAGTAAGATTCAATGCATGGTCTCTACATGAAAGTGGTAAAAACACAATCATCTTGATAGGATGTTTGACAAAAGCTTGAAAATGGTATGGTCTTTGTCCATTGCATTTCAAATATTAGTGGGTATCTACATTTTTTTAATTATTTTAAAATTTGTATTGCATTAGTTCTAATTAAGTTTATAAAAAATTGGATCAATTCAATATTCAACCTTGTTAAATAATACAGTTGAATTATGCTTGTGTTGAAAATATTTATGTTAAAATCCATTGATTCACCATATATCGTTTAAACCAAGAGAGATTATTGTTTTTCAATAGATTTAATCATTATAGATTTGTTTATAAATTTGTTCATTTGAAGATAGAAACACAAGTCAATCTTACATGTTATTTATCTCATCACCTATAGATCAACGCCATTCCTTTTAATAAAAATTTCGGAATAATTACTAGCATGATAGGATTATAGATGTTCCTTAATGAGTGACAAATCCAATGTAGAAGAGGAAGGTGAGTCATTAGTGAAGTGAGACAAAAATTGAAGGCAACCTTATTTTAATAGGAAGGGTCCCAATAAGAGCAAGAACAGAAAAATTATCAAAGCTTCATCATAAACTTGATTGAAGTATAGAAGTAGATGGATAGAGTTATGTCCCAAAACCATCAAACAAGCAAACAAAAACACACACACACACACACACACACACACACACACACAAACAAAGCATTCAACCGTTGATCATGCAAACAAAGCATAACACAGCACAGTTGGATGAGCGGAGAAGCAGCCAATGTGGGCATCCCAACCTTTTATTTAGTGCCAATTTGAGAACGCCCATCGGCCATCACTCACTCACTCATCCTCGTAGTTCCTGCGGTGGTGATGGTGGCGGCGGCTGTCCTCGTCAGAATCACCACCCTGCAATCACAAAAACCCACAAAATTAATACCACAAAACAAATCTTATCATCTTCATTTTGAATTGAGTGAAGTGAGCTTAGCTTACGTATTTCTTGCGCCCATATCCCTCTTCCCCATACGCATACTCACGCTCCTCATCCTCCGCGTAGCTTGGCTTCCTGTAATCCTCCTCCTCCGACCGCCCATAGCTCGGCCTCATCCGCTCCTCATCCCCATAATTTGGCCTCTCATACTTCTCCCTTCTATACCCAGAACTCTCATACTCCTGCTTCCCATACCCCCCACTCCCCTCTTCTTCCCCATAACTCTGTTTTCGCCCGGATCCGTACTCTTCAGACTCCGACTGCCGCCGGTACCCACCAGACCCATACGACTCCGATTCCCCCTCCTCTCTCCGCCCATACCCACCACCAGATCCGTAAGACTCCGATTCCTGTCTCCGCCCATACCCACCAGATCCATAAGAATCCGATTCCTGTTTCCGCCCATAACCACCACCAGATCCGTAAGAATCGGATTCCTGTCTCCCCCCATAACCACCAGACCCGTAAGATTCCGATTCCTGTTTCCGCCCATACCCACCAGATCCGTAAGATTCCGATTCCTGTTTCCGCCCATACCCACCAGATCCGTATTCTTCAGATCCGTAAGACTCCGATTCCTGTTTCCGCCTATACCCACCAGATCCGTACTCCTGTTGCTCGGACTCCGATTTCCGACCATATCCTTCAGATCCGTACTCGGATCCACTTTGCTGGTACCCATAAGCCGGCTGGGGCCTAGCAGACTCATAGCCACCAGATCCGTATTCTTGTTCCACAGGACGAGGCGGAGCACCATAAGAATGAGGCTTAGGGCGGGAGTAGCTGCTGTACTCAGCCTGGAGGGCGTCGTCGCCATAAGCTGAGGGCTGGGCATTGGATTCAAACTGGGGACGCTCGTAATCAAACTCGTCATCGTTGCCAGCAGAGTGCGGGTAGCAGGTATCTTCGCAGGGCGAAATTGGACGGCCATATGTCAGAAATAGGTCAAATCCTCCGCCGTAAGGCGTCGGATCGTACTCGTCGAAGTCATCCACCGCCTCATCGTCCCTCGTGTAGTACGGCATCGTAAAATCTCGTCGATCTGGAACGAACTGCTTTGGATGAATCTATTGCGAGAGGAAGAACGATCTCAAATTGGGAATTTAAGTACTGAAATGGAATTTGGATTATCCGTGACTATACGCGTCGTTTCGTCCTTTTAGGATAGGACAGCTGGTTGGTTACGCGTACAGATCGGGGTTTCCAATTTGTCAACGCTCTCATATAAAGCCTTTGACTTTTAATACAACACCAAAATAATTTCCATTTAATTATTTATGGAAAATAATATCTAAATTACATTAATAATTAAAATCTAAAATAAAATAAATAATAACATTATGGTATAAAAAACAAATGTAAGAGATATTAGGCATTCTTGTTTTGCTTCTCCTTCTTGTATTTGGTGTAATCCAAAACCAAATTTTGTGTAAAATCTCTCATACTTTCCTTCATCATTCCCTCCAATCCCTACGAATAACGAACAAATTAGCTAACTTTTATGAAAATTATGAGCGTTAATGGATCGAGTGAGTACCTTTTCTGCAAATGGTTGAAGAAAATCAGTGGGTATTGGCGAATCAAAGCTGTGAAGATCGAGAATCAAATGATTTCTCAGCATACTTTTTGATTCTGATTCTGTTCTAATCGCATACATAACTCCTTTTACACTGATTCTGAACATTTGCGGCTTGAAATCTTTGCCCATTCCCCTCACCTCCCATCTCATCTAATCATTTTTCATTTAAATGTTAATATTTAGATATCTGTCTTATATTATTGCCTACCATAACTATTATATTTGTCATTTTAATATTATTGCATACCATTTGAAGGTCAAGAAATTTAGAGACATGACGAGGAATATGAATAGGGTAATCTTTGGTAGAGCTTTTGCAACTTAGTCTCACGTCAACGACAGGGCTAAGCTTGAGGAATAGCAATTGAAAAGAAGGCATTTCGACTCTCCATTCACCCTTCATTGAAACAAACAATATCATATCATTATTACCAACACGAAGAGATTCAAACAACGATAAAAATAAAAAATAAAAACCTTGTTTAATTTTTCACTTTTTCCCGAAAAAGTAGCTCTCAACAATCGATCTTCGTCTCCAATGTATTCATCAAACGAAGCCTGCGACGATAAACACGATTTGAAGAACAAAAAAGATGGAAAATTAAAGAAAGGGTTTTGTTTGGTTACATTAGGAGACTCAAAAAGTGGATGAAAAGTGGAGAATCTAAGAGAGAAAATTGGTGGGTTTTGATGATTATTGTTGTTGTTCTTCACTGCAAAGCTTCTAAAACAATGCCTTTGCTGATGGCATTTCCTGTTTATAATAAGCTGTGGAAAGTGGAATGAAACAGCAGCCAAATTATGAGCCATGTCTCTGAAAACCCTTCTGCAGCACTCCCCAAAGATGCCTGTTTTTGTGCAATGAGAGGAAGAAAAGTACACAATGATTTACTATTGAAGCTTGAAATATATGAATGGAAGATGTTCAAATGATAGCACTAAGGTCCCCAACCAAACCACGTGGTGAGTTTGGTTGTTAATACCCATAGCTATTAATTTGTGTACTTTCCCAGCCCATTGGATGGGCATGTATCCAATTTTTGTGGTTGTCTACTGTTTGTCTGCCATTTGTTTTGCCCAACATTATATCATATGAGCTAGGACTTGTCCAAGATGGGCATGTTTTCAAAACTACTTTTTGAATCTTACCGATGGGTCGACGCTTGTTAACTATTCTCTTTGGAAAGCTCGTTATATGATCATGATCTTTAACTTTGTTGAGAAAGAGAGTTCTTGATAAATTTTTGTAACGGCCCAGACCCACCGCCAGTAGATATTGTCATCTTTGGACTTTTCCTTTCGGGTTTTCGCTAAAAGCTTTAAAAAGGGTGTTTTATTTTCCTCCCAACAAACGTGCGAAGTGGGATTCCACAATTTTATACCAATGTGAGAAAAAGATGGAATCTAAGATGAAATTGTTTTGTAATGTGAAGCTCTAGTTGCTCTAGCTCCTAACAACCACTTTTCATTAGACTTTTCTTCGATATAGATTCTATGTCGATTTGGTCAAATACCTAAACAATTTGACCCCAGGTATGATATTGTCCACTTTAAGTATAAGTTTTCGTAACTTTACTTTTGGTTTCTCCAAAAAAAAACCTCTTACCAATAGATTCCTTATTTATAAACTCACGCCACTAACAATCTTCATTGCTATCTAGGTTGAGCCATGGGCAATATAAAGCATATATGAAGACTTATTCTTTCAAGCATCTACCTTTTAGGAAATATCCAGCTATTGAAGACTTCCCACGTGATGGAACTGTTTTAATTATGATAGAGACAAACTTTGGTCCTACTTCCATAATTTGCTCCTTCTCAAATAGTTATTTATTTACGTTTATTCTCAAACATATAATCACTAATAAATGCATTATCAGAGAACATTGACATGATTAACTTAGAGAGATTGCTCAGAAACAATTTAAGATATGGACCCTTCACATATATCCTATTAGGAGATATTGCTAAGATACAATTTAAGATATGGACCTTTCACATATATCCTATTAGGTTCTTATTTTTTAAAAAAATTATTGTTATGTAATTAATTTCCAGCGGTGGGTTAAAAAAGGAAATGAATTGGAGATGCGGGGGATCAAACCCCGTGCCTCTCGCATGCAAAGTGAGCGCTCTACCATTTGAGCTACATCCCCATTTTTTGATATCATTGTTTCTAAATAGTTTATAAACCCTAAACCCCAGACCCCAAAATTATACCTCAATAAATATAATTTTTGTTGAGCTCGTGTAGGCAACACCGCAAGTTGACCCAATTTTTTGTTGATGAACTAATTGTCGATATTGGTGAGGAAAAAAAAAAAAGTAGTTTTGATCAATAAAAAAAATTACGATACACGTAGTTCTCCTCTCACGATTATATTATATATGTGTATATGCATCTCTGACCTCGTGGTCTAAAACAAAGCACAAGAACGACTAATATGATTTCAATATCAAAGCCTTTCCTTTTCCCTCTGATCCTCATCCGAGTTATTTTCATACTTCAACCTTTTGGGCAGCTGGTACGAATCACTCGGTCCTTCATCATCATCATGGTCACAACCTCTCTTACTCCCAACTCCTCCTTCATTTTCAATAACATCTCCATCTCGGTTATTAACGATGGCAACATCGTCATTTGAGGTCGATCCAAACTCCAACATTTTTCTTTCAACATACTTGTCGAACACCAGCGAGATGCCGATCTTCTTCACAGTGATTTCAGCTCCAAAATCAACGATGATCTCGACTTCATCGCTAGATTCCATCTTGAAGGTTTTGTTTGATAAATGGCCTTGCCACAAATGATCTTCAGTTGACATTACTACATCATTGGTAAGAGGTTTGTTGGTTGTAATGACACCCTTTGTGTAATTTATGACTGATAAACTTGAAAGGTCTGATGACACTGCGTTGTCAAAACAAGAAGAGTAAACTATGCACACAATGAAGCCTTCTAAATTGCAATCAGTAAACTGAGGCAAATCAAAGAACACTGAGTGACCCTCATCTTTGTATGCAAACCAATCTGGAATTTCCTTGCCTGGAACACAAACTCCTCCAAATCCACTAACTGTCCATCCCTTATATTCAAAACAACAACAAGTTTTTCAAAACTTCGCTTGAATTTTGAGTATCGTTTTCAAAAACCAAATGATTATCGAATTGTGCGAGATAAGGAAAGAGAGAGTACCAGTAGAATGTTTTCCTTGAAGGAGTTGGAGATGTTGCTACATCCTTCCATGTGAATGACTCTAATAGTGTCCAACAACATTTCCAAGCCAGGGATATCCATAAGTTTGGGGCAATTACTCACAGACAAAGTTACCATACGCTTGACATTCGACAAATATGGTGCCCTTTCTAATGAAATGCAGTTTGATGCATACAATGCATTCAAATGTGGCGGTAAATCTGGGATACATTGAAGCTCAGTGCAATGATCCAACATAAGAGTCTCGAGTTTCATAAGGCCACTAATGCTTGATGGTAAGCTATGGAATGAATTGTCTCTCAAATCCAATTCTCTCAAAGAAATCAAACTCCCTATGTCTTTTGGAATTGTGTTATTTGACAAGTTGCAGTTGTTTAGGCGTAGTGTTCTTAAAGCGTTTAAGCCTTGTAAGGAAGAAGGGAGCAGAATTGAGTTTGGATATTTGGTTGGTAAAATCCAAGACCAAAAGGCTGAAGGGAATGATTTGGATGGAGGCCCTTTACACCCACATAGAGATAGATATTTAAGGTTTTTCAGCTTCACAATAGTGGAAGGAATTCGTTGAATGGCTGTATCATCAGCTGTTAGAGTTATTAATGATACCATTTCTCCTAAATCCTCTGGCAAAGTACTGAGCTTTGAACAACCTGAAAGAAATAGAGTTTCCAGAGATTTTAACATGGAGAAACCCTTTGGAAGAGACTTGAGGCATTTGCAGTCTTTCAAGTTTATTAAAATGAGTCTCTTCAGCTCTCCAATGGTGGGGTGCAACTCAACCAAACTCTTGCAATCTTTGAGTTTTAGTGTCTCCAGATTGGGGAGTTTCGAGAAATCCGGAGTATACGTTAGGTAATGAGAATGGCTAAGATTAAGAAATTTCAAGTTCTTCAGAAACTGTTTACAAAGAGCGAGGAAGAAACATCAGATTTCATAGATTAAAATAGAACGAGTCGCATATGGTGCACGAACTAAAAAAGGGGTGTGTGTGTACCTTAGACTCCTTCCAAAAGAATCGGATTTGGCTATGTCTCAAGTCCACAGCAACCAATTTCTCCATATGAAAGTCTTTAGGTAAGAACTTCAAAGGAAATCCATGCCAACAGAGCCACCTTATCTCCTGAGAAATATGCTTGAAATCTCCAGTTAAGGTGACAAAGTTAAGTTGAAGTAACCTTAAATTCTGCATTTCATTAAACGCTTTTGAGCTCAGCTTTTCCTTGCTAAATCTTGGCAGCTTCAAACTTAGCCCTTCAATGGCATAAGTTCCCTACAGGACTCAAAATTTCCATGTGAGTACCCAATAAAAGCTTAACAAACGGAGAATTCATCAAAAAGTTTCTTTTACCTTATGTCTTGAAAGTACAGAAATAACTTCCTCATGAAGAACAAGTCTGCTATGTCTTTCAGGCTCTTTTGGGAACTTTTCACGAACAATTTCTCTCCCCATATCTCTTAGCAAATCATGCATCATTAACTTGTTTTTGTCGCCAATTGTTAAAAGGCATCTCTGAAGAAGAACACTAATACCAATTTTTGGAAAGAATCCACAGCCATCTAACACTTGTTCAACGTAGTTTTTGTCCACTCCAATAAAGAAACATGAAACATCAAGAAATATATCTTTGTATGTATGATCATTAAGCCCATCAAAGCTGATTCTAAGCTTTCTTTGAATTTGATCGTCTGGAATTGTCTTCAATTTGTTCAATGTATCTTCCCATTCAGCTCTGCTTCTACCAAAAAGGAAAGAACCTAACACTTCAAGAGCCAATGGCAATCCTCCTGAATAATTCACAACACGTTTTGACAGTTCATGAAAGGTTTCCGAAGGATAACTATTGCGAAAGGCATGCCAACTAAAGAGCTCGAGAGCTTCAGTGTCATCCATTTCATCAACGGAGCAAATTCCGTCTACTTCGAGTTGATTTAACAAATGTTGATCTCGAGTTGTTAGAACAATTCTACTTCCTGAACCGAACCATTCACGACTTCTTGCTATGGCATTTAACTGTCCTATTTCGTCTACATCGTCTAATATCAAAAGCACTTTTTTCCTACGAAGTCTTTCTTGTAACACGACAATTCCTCGGTCGACGTTTTCCAACTTAATCTTGGTGGATTTTGTGAGTGAAGAGAGGAGTTGTTCTTGTAATCGAATTTGACCACTGGGTTGCTTGGAGATGTCTTTGATATTGGCAAGGAAACATTTGGCTTCGAAGTTGTGATAAAGTTGATTGTAAAGTGCTTTTGCAATGGTGGTTTTGCCCATTCCTCCCATCCCCAAAATTCCTACAAAACGAACACCATTTGATCCAATATCTAAATGTGATGCCACAACTTTCACTCTTGATTCAATTCCCACTGGATAAAGAGCTATGAATAAGTATGTGCTGTTGAGCTCCCTTGATATCTTCTCAACGATCAACCTTACGAATTTGGCCTCATGTCTGCCATGAAGGGTTCAGAGTTACTCAAAAACTTAGGACATCAAACTCTTACTAGTAAATTTTCACTATCTTCATTCTGGACTTTTCTCAAACATGTTGGCTGTTATGAATTGTGGGCTAAATATACGTTTCTGTTACTAATTTGTTTGGGATAATCAGTGGATTCATATAGATTTAGAAGAGAATAAAGTTCGAAAACACAAAATTTCTACTCAAATTAGTGATTCTAAGGTCCAATCAGTTGAGAGAATGAGTTAAAACATGTTAAAGCACAAGAACATTAGGGAGTAGGAAATAGATACCCATCGGCGATGTTTCTCAAATCCCAACCAGATAAATTTGCAGCTTCAGAGAGAGCCATTCGCCACCTAAGAACTCGATCAATGTCCGTGAAGAAACGCTGTTCATGTCGAAGAAACGCCTCTTCAAATCCGCCCGTTTGCTTCCTCACAGTAGATGGATCAACATCGTAGAATATCGGCAAAACCAATTGCCTCAAAGTTCTTCTACATTCCATGATCTTCACGAGCTCTTCCAAGCACCATCGCGAATCTGCGTAGTTTTGTGAGAAAACAATAACAGCGACCTTCGATCCCTGGATTGCTCGTTCGAGCTCCGAGGTTATGTCTTCGCCTTGTTGGAGCTCTGGATCGTCTCGAAAGACGTTGAGACCAGCATCGATCAATGCGTAGTAGAGATGATCTGTAAAGTTCTTGCGAGTGTCTTCGCCTCTAAAACTTAGAAAAACATCGTATATCCAACCGCCGTGTTGAGCTCGGAGAGGGTCATCGGCCATGGCTGCTTCCATAGTCGAAGCTGAGATGGGAACACAGCTCTGAACCGCATCTTATGCATTCCTAAGTCAACCTTTTTTATGAGTCGTCGTCCCTGCAGTGGAACCACTACTACTGCCGTCTCGCCCACGTTCCTTTTCATTTTTATCATTTCATTTTAAAATTTGAAGTCAACTCATTCTTCGGTTCCCTTTACTTTTTAGAAATTAGAGACTAATTGGAATCAATATATTCCCTTCATTTATTTATATATATATATATATATATAAACTAAAGAATTCTGCATGGGCCAAATTTTTATGGGCCCCATTCTTCTGCATGGGTCAAACTTCTATGGGCCCCACATTTTCAGTGGCCCAAAAAGGATTTGGGATACGTAAAACAGGGGTTCAATTTTGGATGAACCTTGGTATATAATGTATATACCTTGAAACCACGACCATTAAATAAAACCCTAAAACCCTAAACTCTAAACCCTAAAACCCTAAACTCTAAACCCTAAAACAGAATCTTAATCCGTATAATTTCAATCTATTTGAATGTCATTCAAATTTCAACCGAGTATTTAACTTATTAAATAAAATAAACATTTTCACCGCTAAAGTTTACACTATAGACCAAGTTATCTCCATGAATATAACAATTCATATGCAACGGTAGACCAAGTTGTGTGCCTGCATTTAACTACTCTCATGCACGGTAGAACAAGTAGTTTCCATGAATATAATTACTATATACAAGTTAATCATACACTAGTTATTCGTAATTATAATTAAGCCAAAGTTTTATTTTACTCCTGTAATTATATCTTATACCTCAAACATCAAACAATCAAGTGATGACGATAAGTACTATAAAAAGAGTTCGACTTTGGTTTTAAATTGTCCTAGTCTGAAATACTTGGAGCTTTGGTGTACGAGTTCTCCCAAAATTCTCGTACTGTATTCTATTGTTTACAAGGATAAAAACTATCCATGACAAAACCCAACAGCATTCTTTATACATTCCAGAGAACAGGTAACAGTTGAGGAAGAAGTGAGTTAAAAAAGACCATCAACTAATCTCCCAACAGCAAGCTCACACCCAAAAAGAGGATGTCTTTACCTATTTAAGTTTGAAGTACAATATCACAATGATAGCAATAACAAGAACAGTACCTATGCAGGCAATCGTCCACTTATATTTGTTCATCCTCCTTGACATATTGGTTAAAATTCTTTTGCTTCTGCCTATGTTATCATCCACACCATGAAGCTGCAAACAGAGGAAGGTTAAAAGAAAAAAGCAATTACATGATCATGTTCACTTCATTTTGGTTCTACGAAAAGGTGAATGAAGGTACTTTTTACTTTGCTATTTCAATAAGAAAAAGAAACTAAAGATTTGCAACCGAACGATGTCATATCTTTCCAGTCAAACTAAAGATTTGTGACAAAATAGCTGTGAGATCCTACATCGGTTGAAGAGGAGAACGAACATTTTTTATAAGCGTCTAGAAACTTCTCCTTAGTAGACCCATAATAAAAATCTTGAGGGGAAGCCCAAACGAACATTTTTTATAAGTGTCTAGAAACCTCTCCCTAGCAGACCCATAATAAAAATCTTGAGGGGAAGTCCGAAAGGGAAAGCCTAAAGAGGGCAATACGTACTAGCGGTGTGCTTGGGCAGTTACAATCACAACTTGATACTAATCTATAGTTGCTAAGGGAAGAGGAAAAGGTATCGTAAAGGCGACACAATGGCATATCATTCAGTCAAAAAAATGTTTTGAGTTTAATGAAATGCTGAAAGCAGTCAATGTTTTGTAGGATGGGAGAAGGATTACCGTATCATGGGCACGCAAAAGAGGTTGTCTCTGTGAATGCAAATCTTCAAGGATTGAGACTCCAAGGTCTTCAGTTTCAAGCATAGTTCTTTGACTATCCTTAATCCTGTCGCTCGACTTGCCTAATCTCTCTGTTGTGCTCATTAGTCTAGTTCTTTGATCAGCTGAGACCTAAAGAACAATATGTTTTCATCCTCAGTATTAGAAAAATGTTCCATAAATTTAAAGGAGCAATGTTCAGAAGAGTAAATATTATAAATTAGTTTCAACGATGATCAGAAGCTTATGCTGTTAATGGTTTCTTGAACTCCATCACCCCAACAAAAAGTAGCTTAAATTTATTGATTCACAAACAAGTAAAAAACTGCTAATATTTTAACAATTTGCAAGAGTACAAGCAACTAAATATATTCATACCGCGATGGTATCAGCCAATCCAGATTCCAGCAACTCATTGCGTGCAGCTGCATTTAAGTTGCCAAATGTAATTCGTTTTACTTCTCTTTTCAGATTGTTCAAATCTGATTTATATTCCCTAAGCTTAGCAAGAAGATTAGCCTTCACACTCGGCTGCAAAGTCCTCGCGTCGAGATTCATTTTCCGAATCTAAAGAGTTGCAATAAGATTTATGTCAATCCAATAATTTAGTGTAACAAGCCAATTCAATTAGTACCAGAAACATGTACAAATACCAGAGATTCGGCTTCATCAATACCACCCGTTATCTCAGAAAGCGTTTGCTTCTTCTGCTCTGCAGAATTACGAAGAAGAGGAAGAAAAAAAAAAATCAAGCTCCAAAAGTTGCGCAATCGCAGTAATAAATCCACAAAAATCGCAGTATTCAAAACGAACATGGACACTCAGAAAAGAAGAATTAGATCGTGATACCTCCGTCTAGGGCACTGGCGGAGGTGCATTTTCTGAAAAGATTGGCAGAAAGCTCGCAATATTGACGCTCGTAGCCTTCGAATACCTCGCTCATCGTGTCCGGAGTATTGAGAACGCCTCAGTGTAGCTGTTGAGGTCGATTATTCTCTTAGAATGCAGTCGATAGACGAAGAAGGCAAACTAAATTTGATAAAGCTGAAAAAGCTTCTTTTTCTCTGCACATAACCAAGAGAACAAACCTGTTATCGATGAGGATCGGAAAGGTTGGAAAATGTTGCAGAGATCAACAGAGAAGCGAGCCGGTGGCGGTGGCGGTGGCGGTGGCGGAATGAGCTAAAGAGGAAGCAAGCGTGTGTTGAACTTGACTTCGAAAAAGAAATAATTAAATTAGGGAGAAATTAATATTTATAAAACTTTATAGAAATAAGAAATAATGGTACGAACTTATAGGTCTTTTGACTGAGTTCATTTCCTACCCATTTCCAGTAAATTTCATTTTTTGTTTTCATATAAAAATTAAAATTATTTAAAATTAGATGTAAACATTATCGATTTTCATGATAATTTTTAAAAATAATTTTGTATTTAATAGATTTCTTAAATGTTAAAAAATATTCTACAGATATTTTTTGATTTAGTTCCGGGCATAGTATTCTATTTTAGTCCGAGCATAGTATCTATGTAGATAAATGAAAATTTAAAATTAAAATTTCCAATCAATTATGATAAAAATAAATAAAAAAATAAAAAATCACATCTATATTAAATATATTAAATGGTCAAACAAATAATATTTTTTTATATTAAAAAGAAAAAAGAAAAACAAAAATTTTGTTAATATATTTGATATAATAACATAATATTTATTTAAAAAATTGATGAAGCAACAAAAAAAAAAAAAAAAATCCTTATTTCATATACCAGAAGTTTGAATCTTTACACTCTGGCATGTTAAACTAAAAAGTCATTAATACAAACGAAACTTAAAACAAAATCGTTCATATGCGAGTTAACGAAGTCCCGAAAACAAAATTTGGGAATTTTATTAGCAAACCAACAATATCAAAGATCCAAAAAAGTTGATATCATGGGAAATCAAGATGGGTCTAGATGATCAGAGGAAGGAGGACATGTCTAGAAAGTGGTGTTATTGTGTAAGCAACAGTGGGACTTGTTAGTCTTAGTTCATGCATGGCTGCCACTCAAGTGTCTCACCTGCAAACATTGGAACAATGTCCCCAAAAGGGAAAGAAAATGACTCGGGAACCTTCCATGGAGCTTTTTGCAGTGTAATTTTTGAGGTGTTTCTGGGGAGCCCGTAGAAGTCTGGTCCATTGAAACTTGTAAAAGCTTCTAATTTGTCAAGAGCACACGCCTTGGCACAAAAAGGGAACAAAAAGAGTGATGATTTGATAAAAATGAAGACGTGAACAAATTATTAGCATATGAGGATGAAGAGTATACCTCTTCAAACACCTTTGCGTATAATGATAAGGCAATAGGGGCACTGTATATACCAGCACAACCACAAGCACATTCTTTCCTTCGTCGATCATGTGGAGCGCTGTCCGTTCCGAGGAAAAACTTTTTACTCCCACTGGTCACAGCTGACACGATTGCCTGCCCTATATGAGAGGACGAGAGCTTTCATTTAGGGGAGATTCTCGATTTTCATAGTGAAAAGTCGCCAATAATTTATATTCGTGAGTATCTGGGTCAGCTAATACACATCTCGAATATCCTCATCGCAAGATAACTATCCAGCCTTTTTACGTTGATTACCAAGGAAACTCATAAGGTATTAAATCTTTGGCTACCATCACTTGATCCCATTCGCTCAAAGCCTTTCGTTATTTACATTGTCTCTTATTGATCACTAGATCAACTATGGTGATTCTAAGATCAATTACAAAAAGTCAAAAGCCACCGTCT
Organism: Cucurbita moschata; assembly: GCF_002738365.1. NCBI lineage: Eukaryota > Viridiplantae > Streptophyta > Magnoliopsida > Cucurbitales > Cucurbitaceae > Cucurbita > Cucurbita moschata. The sequence continues at coordinate 4,208,873 of NW_019268520.1, read as the reverse complement.
GTTGAGATAATCCATTCTAACCTCCAAAAAGCTTCTCACTTCAATAGGAATATCTGATAATTGTTAGGAGATTATGTGATATCCTACGTTGGTTGGGGAGGAGAACGAAACACTCTTTATAAGGGTGTGGAAGCCTTTCCCTAGCAGACACGTTTTAAGAACCTTGAGAGAAAGCCGAAAGAGGACAATATTTGCTAGCGGTGGGCCTGGGCCATTACAGCTTATTTTTTCACGAAAGCTATTGACACAGACAATCAAGAAGACCAAAATATAAAGAATCAGCACAAAATTTAGTCGGAACATACTGTGAGTCTCTCTCTTGAGTACTGGAAGACAGTAATTATGTGGCTGCAATCCTCCTTGAAACAGAGAATTCCTGTTGAGAAGAAGATGTTGTGGAGTGACTGTTGCTGCTAAAAGTCCTGTGAAGTATTTTAAAACTCATAAACTACTAATCATACGTTATAATGAAAAGTGATACGGACTGAAAGAGCGATAACTAACGAAAATATGTATACCATTTTCGCACGACTGAACAAACTTAGCAGCATCTGCAGTAGTGATATGCTCCATCACCACCTTCAGTTTTGGAAGCCTCTCAATCAGAGGTTTCAACACAGTTTCAATGAAGACCTTCTCACGATCAAACACGTCGACATCAGGATTTGTTACCTCACCATGAACCTACAAAGATTTTTCTTTCTAAATTAAAAGGAAAACCCAACGACTGATTCTCTATATATAGGAGAAAGAAAGTGTTCTATCAGCAAAGGTACCAACAAAGGCATATCCTGTTCAACCATCTCCTCAAGGACGGGCAGACACTTTCCGAAAAGATCTGTTACACCGTCTTGGGAATTGGTTGTAGCACCAGCAGGATACAATTTTACAGCATAAACAGCCCCACTTCTTCCTACCAATGCATCATCATATTTAAAAAATAGAATATAACCACAGAGAATCACTAAATATGAAGTTCAATGGAAAATATCTTCCAAGAATTAATGTTGGAAGCTAAGACTTACTGGCAAGCTTGATCTCGTTGGGGTTCATTGTATCTGTCAAATAAAGGGTCATAAGAGGAGTGAAGTTGCTATTGGACGGTAATGCTTCCAAGATAGAATCTCGATAAGCCACAGCAGCAGCTGTGGTTGTGATGGGTGGCTTCAAATTTGGCATCACAATAGCCCTTCCAAAGTTACTTGCACTGCACATTAATAGTTCAGTACAAGAATGATCTGAAAATGTTAAAAGATCCCACATAGGAAAGATGAAGAAAATCATAATCTTATATCAGATATATGAGTTAATCTTCTTATTATCAATTAGCTTTAGAAGAAAACTCGTTTATTTAATATGGTATCCTAACAGCCCAAACCCACCCCTTGCAGATATTATCTTCTATGGGCTATCCCTTTTGGGATTCCTCTCAACGTTTTTAACTTATAAAGGGTGTTTCGTTCTCCACCTCAACCGACGTGGGATCTCACAATATCAAAGCCATGAATGAACGTTAAAAATAGAATCATTTAGAATAGACATGATACAATTTACCTGTGAGGAAGAACAGCTTTTAAAAGATCGCCATCACGAAGATGAAGATGCCAATCATCAGGCTGAGTAAGTGTGAGCTGCATTTTTGGCCCCTGACGCCTAATGAACTTGAGCCCTTCAAACTTTTGCACAGGTGATTTCAGTGGCTACCATAAAGAATGTATCAATCAGTGAATGGAAAGCAAAGATTTGAATTTAATCAAGTTTAGTTCATTGTTACTGATATATTTCTTAGCAGATTAGGGGAACTATAAAAATTTAACACCACATGATGATGTTCAAATTACATCCTATAACGCTCGAACAAGATATCATTAATGTTGATTGAAGAACAAATGGTGGTAACAAAACGAAGTACCGAGTACCAATTGAACATAAATAGAATGGATTGTAATATAATAAACGCATATATGTACTTGGAACGGAAGGGCCAAAGTCTTTGTCATAGTAAAATCCAGAGACAACCTTGAGTCTTCTTTAAAACGATTTTTCTTCTGTTCAAATGAAAATATAAAATCAGAATAACAGATGCATTATCTAGCTCTCCCGTCGTTGATCTATTTGCGTAGGTTACCTAGCGCCGCCGTCGCTCGTATGCCAGAGAAGATAAACTGGGAGTCGTTGCGCCTTGGGGGGTGTCACGAGCTGTTCGTAGGTCACATGCCACTGGAAGATCTGCTGCCGTGAGGGTTTGAATCCACCGGAGTTAGAGAGCCACCAGTTCGCCTGCTCGTAGCTCGGTTACGCCGCCCAAACAAGTTTTAGAGATGAGCTTCGGTATCACTTCTTTTGCCAAATTACGAAAATCGCCCTAAACTTTCCCATTTGTATATGACTACATTAGTCTTTTCAAGTCCCTGATAATCAAACATATTTTTTTAAAAAAAATTAATTATTTTAAAGCTTTTATTTTTCCATTAATCTTTATTAAAAAAATCATAATAAATTATTAGTTTCTCCAATAATTTTAATATTACAACGTTTTTTTTTTACCATTAAATAAAACTTATAACATAATTTTTAATTTAAAAATCATAATTAAAATTTGAAAGTTAACTCATTTATTTTTTTAATATAGTCGAGGAAGAATTAAATAGAACAGGAGACGGAAAATATAATCCCGACCTCGACCCTATTTATTTAAAGAGGAAACATTCCTAAATTTCACAACTTCTAGTCTCTTTCATTAAATAATTTTTTAGACTTAAAATAATAAAACACATGTATCGCATGTCATGGTCCATTTTGTTTGGTACCGTTGATCACTATTATCTCTAGGTTGGTGACCTGACTCACTCCCTTCTATAACAGAATAAATTATTTTACTTTTTTAATGACAAGTGTTCCAATGAAACTAATGACGATATATTTGACTGTTATAGTGATATTGGTGTACCAACGAAAATGGTAGGCCTCGAAGGAGTGGATTCATATCGATGAGAGAAGAGATGTGTATTGTTTCAATTAATTTTTTAGTCATCAAACATTACTTATAAAAAAAACGTATATTTTCCATTCCAAAAGTTAACGATCTCTCGTAACAACTGAATTCAGCTAAATCATGTCATAATAGACTTAGAAAACGTTAAAACACAAAACGACTATTACACAAAACATTTCAACACAAAACATTTCAAGCGATGAAAGCTAAATCTAAATATCATACAAACACAACTTAGATACAATAATGGTAAGAGGATTATATCAGTAATTCCAAAGGGAATCAAGGGCATCATCAGGAGGCGATGGATAAGAGACGTGGTTGGTCCCAAAGGCGAAGTCTTTAGCAGAAGAAGTGACCTCCAACCTCCAAAACCGCCCTTCATTTTGGGGCTCCTCCAAAAGCCCCACCCAAAACTCACCCTCCTCGTTCTGATCCTCCTCCATTGAATTGGAGAAGCAGGTCACCTGCGATGCATCCGACTCTGTTAACGGCGGAAGAACAGAGGATGAACAGCTTACCGCCATCTCCGCCTTCCCCACAGAGCTCCCACTCTTGTTGAACACTCTGCATATCACCCATTCCTTCTGCACCCACCAACCCAAACACCATATCTATCACAAACAGCAACAAAAAAGGAAACAAAAAGCTATAATTTTGATGAACCTGTGAAGAATTTGCAGGAAGGAGAGAATAAACAGAGGATTTGGAGTGTAATCTGTACTCATGCATGACCCAATTGGAGTTATGACCACGAGGGGCTCTGCCTTTGTAGAAAACCAGAGTCTTCTTCATACCCACGAGCGTTCGCCCTTTGAAAATCTCTCTGTCTTTACCAGTGGCCTTCCAATACCCTGCCTGTGTGGCTCTGTTCGTCCTTAACCCCCGTGGGTACTTCCTATCAATCACGCAGAAAAAGTACCATTCTTTCTCACCCATTTTAGCTCTCCCTGTAAGCAACAAAACCCAAATTTCAAAATCGGAAATTTCACCCATTTGAACACATAGCCAAATAGTTAGGAATTACCAGGCAAATCCCATGGCTCGCACTTGTTCAGATCCACTTCGCCGATGGCCGGAGACGAGAAAGAGGCGGAGAGGACCTTCGGGGAAAGATAGTGTGTGATCAATTCTTCGTCGGTCGGGTGGAATCGAAATCCAGGTGGCAGTTCCATCACCGTCTGATCTTCCTTCTTAAGAATGTTTTATTTTGCTCCGGCAGTGGAGGGAAAATTAGAACAGAACCCTTTTGTAGAGACAGATGCAAAAGCTTCAAATTTTACTATTTTTCTTAAATTAATTAATTATTTATTTATCAAATCTTATCCAATTACATGTGTACTTTTTTTTTTTTTTTTTTTTTTTTTTTTTTTTTTTTTTTTTTTTTTTTTTTTTTTTTTTTTT
>NW_019268520.1:4148184-4204235 GCF_002738365.1 Cucurbita moschata | reverse complement strand
TTTTTTTTTTTTTTTTTTTTTTTTTTTTTTTTTTTTTTTTTTTTTTTTTTTTTTGATGCATGTATTGTACGAGATGCATGAAATATGGTCATTTCTACACAAGGAATAACTCTAAAATTAATGCAAATAAAATACATTTTATTTTAATGGCTTAACTTTCGGGCAACTAATTAAAAAAAAAAAGATTGAAGTGGTGAGAAATGAAATAGAATTGAAATTGTGGGGGAATGGTGTAATTTTGGTTAATTAGGTAAAATAAAAAAAAATAATAATAAAAAGTCATTGTGTTAGTTGCTATCTGCCTAAACCAAAAGTCTTCTACTTTATAACCATATAAAAATGTCTTCGTGTGGAAGATATCCATATTTTTCATGTTTTTTAAGGTTAATTTTAATGTTTTTTTTTTTAAGATTAACTTTAGTTTCTTAATTTCAAATTACAAATTTAATATTTAAACTTTCAATTTTTTAAAAAAATTAATAGATTTGTTTAAATATAAAATATAAAATTATATTTAATAATTAATTAATTTTATAAAAACTAATTAAATACAAAATTAAAAGTTAGGTTTTACTTTTAAATAGGTAACCTAATATGAATTTATTCAAAAATATTTGTCATGTGATTAGCCTACGTCAACCAACAATTTTTGTCCATAAGTATGAATTAGTATAATTAAGTATAATTTAGTATGTTTAGGCTATAAACACCATTTTGTCTTCTAATAGATATTATTCAAACTACAACATTCACATTGTANTGACTAGTTTTTTTTTTTTTTTTTTTTTTTTTTTTTTTTTTAACTATTTAACGTGAAAGGATTTTTTTTTTTTTGAATTTATATCGAAATTGAATAATTTATCTAATTTTTTAAAATAAAAATATTTTAAATAATAGACATACTTGATTAAATTTGTTGGAAGGAGGGAGTTTTATTTATTTATTTATTTTTGGGTAAATCAAGCGATTTATATAAATTTATATTTTATCATTTTTATTATACACAAAATAAAATAAGATGAATTAATTGGGCATTTTTGGAATTTTTGAAATTAGTATTCACATCTATGGCATGGACGGAGCCAATATGCATTACCTAACCTAAAATGACGACTTCAGGCTCCACTTCTATACTTTTCACAACATGTGAAAGGACTAAAATACCCTTTATTTATCTAAATATCCTTTTGAGGCTATTTTTTTCTCGATTTGGATATATCTCTCTAAGTTCAATCAATCAACACTCCTCCACGTTTGGGACTTGATTGAATGCCATGTGGATAACCGAGCCCAGTTATTCCGATAATATAGTACGAACAAATTTCACACTACATTAAATAGTTTATTTTGTGGGCTATTTTCACTTAAAATTTAATTATGTATAATTAATGTCGGTTTTCTATTGGCAATGTACAGATAATTTAAATTAAAAAATAAACATTTTTTTTTTTTAATTTACAAAGTTTGATCAATTATTTTCTTTATATACAGGAAAAGTATACTCCTCTTTCTAATTATAAATATTCTCTCTTTTTATCTTAATTATTTCTTTTTTTGTCGTTTATTCTTTTCTGGCAAATAAATCCAGCTTTTTTTTTTTTTTTTTCCTTAAAGAAAATAAAAATAAAAATAAAAATAAAAAGAAATTGTGGCGTAAAAAAAGTGGCATTACAATTATTGGTACGTTGGGTTTATACTTCCCATTATTGGTTTCATAAAAATTAATATTGGAAATTATTTACCCATGCATTGAATTCAGCGTGGCTGCTTTTTTCCATTTTCTGAAATTTCAATCTCAACCGCCAAACTCTTCTCTTCATCACACGGCTGTAAATCAATCACTCAGTCAATACTCGATATCTGCCACGTCTGATTGTACATCCATATTGTTCTCTTTCAATGAAAGCTTGGACCAATCAGAGACTTCAGATGCTGATGTGGAGGGGAAGTAACATCCATACGTCAGCTGCTCCACATTTCTCCACGTGGCATCATACAAGTGGTGGAAAAGCATGGGTTGTGTGTGACAACGGTTAGGCAACCCAATTAGATATTAATCAAAATTTGCGGTTCCGTAATCTGACTTCTAATAAGCAGTCGTGCGGAATTTTTTTTTATAGATTTTAAATATTTAATTTTATTAATTTCTACCTATAATCTATGTAACAAATTTAAATAAATATTAATAACATTTTTTAATCTTCTTATCCATAAATATAAAATATAAAACTCAATACCCAACCGAAAAAAACTTTAAAAAATTGATAATTACGGCTTGTGTTAATAAGTTTTCTATTTTGTTTACAGTAATTTAATAAAAAAAACTCTAAAAATATCTTCAACAGCTGCATCTTTGTAGTAGCACTTCTAGTAAATTCTTTGTCATTTCGGGATTTAGAGTTATATGTGGCAGTCCTACGATCTAATTATACCACGGTAATAATAAATGGTAAATAAATGATAAAATATCAACTATTTACCAAGTTGAAATGGTAGATAAGAACAAATAAAGAACCACAATAATGGAACCAAAAAATGTACCCTCAAGAAAATATTAGGTGAGGATGAAACGGTTTTATAAAATTTAAATGGTTCATATGATTTAGTAATTCGATCAATGAAACTATTCAATCAAAACCATAAAAGTTAGGTTGCGTTATATTTTTCTTTTTTGTTTCCGTTGGGTTGAACTTTTAGAAAATCAAAAATTCGTTTTCATTTGCTAGTTGACGTTTTTTGTTTGTCGAGTCGATCGAACCAATTGCAACCTATGAGATTCCAAGTTGGTTGTAAATAATAACGAACATTTCTTATAAGAACATGGAAACTTCTTCTTAACAGACGTGTTTTAAAATTATGAGGCTAACGACGATACGTAACAAACTAAACGGATAATATCTGCTAACGATGACCTCGGGCTATTACAAATAGTATCATAGCTAGACACTTTAGGATGCTACATTCAAGGAGTGGATTGAATTGTGAGATCTCACGTCGATGACTGGCCCTCAAGAGCACATCGATTGAAGAGGAGAATAAAACATTTCTTACAAAGGCGTAGAAAGCTCTTCGTATTACACAACTCAACACAACTCTATTGAAGTTACCAACTCGATCAACCCAAAACTCGAGAAAATAATAAAGAAAATTAGGTTAGGAGGTGGGGAAAAGAAAAATGGTTGAGCAATCAGATGAATTTGGCATCAGAAACGAGCTTCCATGAAAGGAGGAAGTTGTATAGCCAGAAACGACTAGCCGACCAAAAGTTAATGGTTGCCGGCAAGTCATCCTTGGCTGAACAACAAAAACAAGAACAAGAACCAGAACGAGAAGGAGAAGAGTTGCTTAGACAAGGATATGAACCAATCACGGATTTATGAAGGGAAATGGAACTGAAACACTCCAAATTATTAATAATCTTAGGCTTTTGTTTAAGATATTTTTGTTGACAAATTAAGTAAAACAACTATTATTTGTTCGAAAGTCCTTCCAATTTATATCTTCAAAAATATTTTCGACATCATTTAAATATTTTCTCGATTCAATTCACAAGTTGAAACGTACTTGGTCAAGTCAACCCGTTCAATTCAAAAACTGGGTTCACAACCCAACTCAACCCTACATTTACAATGATTAGGAACATTAATTTTTTTTTAAAAAAAAATTGTAACAGGCATTAGTGATGTATTGTAACACAACCTATAAACATCCATCATCATTTAAGACATGAACGAGTACCCAACAAAACTAGAATTTAATAGACATCTACAACACCGTGCACGTTGAGTTAGGCAAGAAGTCATTGCTGCGTACGCCCACAAACAACACAAAAACAATTACTATATCTTCTAAGATACCATGGACTTGCATATCGTCACCATATGATATTTATTTTCACCATATGATATTTATTTTCAAATTAACGAAGTTATAAAGATAGATAATATATTTATAGTTTTAAGTCTTATTCAAGCTCCTTCAACCATGATTAAAATATATATCAAATCGTTCAGCTTTGATGTTCTGAAAGTACGCCCAATTGATGGGCCTGGTTGGTTCTATTTTTTTTCAATTAGACATAAAATTCGTGACAAAATTTGTAATTTAATCTTAGGAGCGAATGAAATCATGGGTAAACAAAATGATATGCAAATAAGAAATTTAGGACAAGGCAACCTCCATAAACTTTACAAACTCATTGAAATCAATTTTTTGATCATTGTTGCGATCAAATCTGGCTATCATTGATTTGCAGTCATGGATGAATATGGTATTATTAGAGGCAAGCAGGCCCAGAACTGTGTGCAATTCCTGTGCATCAATGAACCCATCTCTGTTTCTATCAAACACATTGAACGTTTGCTTCAACTCTTCCAAGCTCGGTTCATTCTCTTCAAACATGCCTCTTACTTCATCCCTTCCAAAACATTCATCAATTTCATCATCCTCTTCTTCGTTGCAATAAAGCTCTAATTTTTCCATCACAGATTTCACTTCTTCTCTGCTCATCAACCAATCTTCCTTGCTCTCTGATTGTGAGGCTCTGCTTTGTGGCGCAGCCTTATCTTTGGGGGGCGATTGAAAGAATGAGAAGGCTAGAGAGACGAGGTCGTGTATTGTGCCGGCGAAGATCGATGCCCGATCGATGAAAACGAGCGGCGGCGTCGTTGTTGTCGTTGACGGGATGAGCTGCAGATTGATGGTGGGTTGTGGGTTGTGCATTGTGAGTAAATACTCGAGTTTGAAGAACATGGATACTGATTTTGTAGTTGTGTTGTTTGTGGAGGGAATGTGGTGAATTGGTGATGGGGGGGGGGAATGGGTTTATATAATTGTGGTCAGCTTTGGAGGTTGAAATTTGGAAACTTACCGGCGTGTGTTGGAGCCATTAAGATACAATAATGTTCAACGTGAATTGATGTGTTTGGGAAACTTCAATCCATCTTCAAGTTTCCTTTTTTTTCTTTCCTTTTATCATATTAAGAGAAAATAACAAGTGGTTTTTTTTTTTTTTTTTAAATCCGTTTTCACCCCCTTGGGGCCCACGTCCTCTTGTGCACAGAGCCCGTTGTCGGCTCTCTGATACTATATATAATTGTCCAAATGATCTCACAATCCACCCTCTTAGAAGCTAGCGTGCCAGCGTCTTCACTAGCACACTTCCGCCTGATATCTGTCTCTACTACCATTTATAACAGCCTTAGCTCAGTTAGCTTTATTATTTTAGCCCATTACTTACTGTTGTTAGCCTCATGTCTTAAAAGTGTCCCGTACAAATAGATTTCCACAACCTTGTAAAGGATGCTTTGTTCCTCTTCCCAACTAACGTGGGACGTTATAGTTATTTATTTTTTAATCTTTCACGTCCAAATTTAGTTGTACAGTTGACATTCAAGTAAATGAGAGGTACATGAATGAATCAAAACCATATCCAAAAGAGAACGAGTCTAAACATACCATGATTAAGAAAAGTTTTGCAATGTATTAGAGGGGGGTTTTGTTTGAAGCATTCCAATCTGTTCGAGGATTTTCTTAGGAAACATTGGTTCGTGGGATTGACCGACACAATGCAAAAATCTTTCTACAACTAACTGAGAAAATACAAACAAAAATATATTTTTTTTTAAATTCGGGTTTTTGAAACTTGTATTACACGACTAATCTTACCTTAGTATTGATTGGAGAATTCAAATACACATTAAACAAAACTCAAGCTTATTATCTATCAGCAGTGTTTAAGACTAACGACGAGACAAATGCAAGAGTTTTCAATGAATTTACATATATATTTCTATAAGTATTGTAGTAAGACTTTGAGACACCCGGGGTCGTAAAGATATAGAATTAAAAAAAAGAGTTTGATTTGATTAATGGAAGACGAAGTCAAATTTGATTAGTTTAATTAAATGGAGTAAGTTGAATAATTGAAGATTATAAGGTATAAAATGATGGTAGAAATTAAATAATGTTGGGTATATAATTTAGAGTGGGTATCTATCACTTTTCACACGCGCATGCAAAGTTCCAAATGAGAGAAATTTCAGTGAAACGAGGCCTTTCTTATTTCATTGCCCAACCACATTACTTTACTTCAACGTCCTTTTCTTTCTTTCTTTTAAGCATTTTCTCAAACATTGTCTAAACTAATACATACCCGAAGACTTAGACTTCGATCAAAACGAAGCAATCTTCAAAAGTGTATGAAAATCTTTTCCTATTAGACGCGTTTTAAAATCGTAGGATTGACGATGACATGTAACAGGCTAAAACGAACAATATTGCTGTGATATTACGTTGTTATAAATGATATTAGAACAAGACACTAAATGGTGTGCCTCTAAACAAACAAATGCTTAAACAATTCTAATTTTGGTTTCTTGAAATGTTTAAAATTCTTAATTAGTTCGTTGATGATTCTTGTTTTTTTTTTTTTTATATGTTCATAGATCGAGTAAGTGAGTTTCTAGGCGTCGTAATTATTGAGGGCTTGATGTATGGGCTTCTCTAATTGTTGTACCTTTACGTAGTTTTGATGTGCAAATATGGGCTTGGGCGACTCTCACCAAATCCATCTTTTCTTGATTTGTTTGTTTGCGAGTAAGCGAAAATATCATACCTAACGAGATTGTATGAGACTGAACAATCAAATATATAATATATAATAAATTTGTATAAGTTTAGACAACAAAATATTTTATCTTTGTTTATAAATCTTATTTCACCTGATAATTATATCCGATATAATATATTTAGTTATAGAATATATCTTAATATTCTTTCTTGATTTGATTGATAGTATATTTTATTTTATTTTCAATATTTAATTAATTTATATTTTCTTTATTCGTAGACAGTAATTAATAGTTTATGTCCTATTCAAAGGTTATGAATATCAATGAGGATATACACCTTCCATTCCGATTCCAATTCCAGTTCTATTTCTATTTCTCATTCTTAATAATATGTCCTCGACTCTATGTAATTTTTACAAAAAAAAAAAAAAAAAAAAAAAAAAAATAATAATAAATAAAAAGAAAATAATAAAAAAAAAGTTGGAATAAGTTTCAATTAACTTAAATGATTTTGTGATATTTAGAATGAAAATTGATTAATTTAAAAAGTTTTTATACATTTTTTCTATTTAATTTCGACATCCATATATTTATTCTATTTACTTTAAATTTATACTACGACGATTTTTATATAACCGGTGTGGGGTCCACCCGTATATACGTGTTGGTGTGGCAAACCGAGAAAAGCCATCGTGGTGGTGGTTGGTGGTGATTGCTTGCGTGGCAAGAGAGGGCCCTGATCACGTGGCTGGTTGTGGAAAAATACGCTGACTTATTTATTTAAATGGGCTTTATCGTCTTTCCATGCTTAGATATCATCGCCCACGGCTTACTCTTTCTCTTGCAACTTGCATAACAAACTCCCGAAAAATTCGGAGATTATATTTTCTTTAATTTTAAAAATATTGTATTTTTACATCAACCTTATACAAATTAAATGTATATAACAACTTATAAATTATTATATTAATTCATCAAATACACAATTAATTGCTTCACATCAAATTAATATAAAATAACTTTTGGACCGGAGATATTACGTAGGGAGCGAGCAAATGCTGACTAGGATTGGAAAACCACGTCATTATGATTATTATTATTTTTTTGCGCCAAAAAAGAAAAAATAAAAAAGAGAGGAACTAAAGAAGATCTTTTCAAGGCCACAAACAAGCTTGTGGCTGAGAATCATCGACTGCTGCTGACGTGTCATTTTATCCCAATCCAACTCATTTTCTTTTAAAAAAAAGAATCCGATTCGACCATGACACGTCGTCGTTTCAATCGTTAGATTCATTTTCCATTTTATCACTTATTTTAAATGGACACTATCATATATTATATTATATTATTACCAAAAAGAAACATCAATTTAAATTTTAAATTATTTATATTGTCGGTAGGATGAATAGATTTCGTGTTGGAAAACCGAAATTAGAAAGAAATAGTAATAAAATATTTATTTAATAATAATATTATTAATTAAATAATTAAAATGGAAAAAGAAAAAGGGAAAAAGTGGAGTTCTCCTAGTCGGATGTAAAATTTATCCACGCTGTCACTCCACACGTGTCGGATCTCTCTCTCTTTCTTTGATTTTGATTTACAAATGAAAAAATAAAATAGCAAAAATAGGGGAAAAAAAAGACAAAACAGGGCAGAAATGTCGGAGCCTAAAGATCCGGCGATCAAGCTCTTCGGGAAGACGATTCCTCTGCCGGAAGCTTCTCCTCCCAGTCATCCGCCGCCGTCTTCCTTACCCGGTAACCATACCACCGCCTCTGTTAATCATGACCTCGATTCTCCTTCTTCGAGCTTCTCGCCGGAAGGCAATATCCATGGCGATGTTGAAGATCTGGAGGCCGATAAGGTCTGGATTTGCCTCAAATCGATTTCTATTTTGTTTTTTCAGATATCCTTTTCTGGTTTGATATTGATTTTGTTGATTTTGTTGACTCGACATGTTCTTCTGTTCGGAGAAATTTAGGTTTCTTTCTTGTTTGGGTTATCCTTTGTTTGTTCTTGATTTGTGTTGTGTGAAATGATCCTTTGTCTATGATATTTTTATTCTGCTATCAAAATTTTGGGTTTTGATGCTTTCAGAATTTGGGTCAAGATTATTGAGTTTGTGCTATTTGGTAATGTTGGGGTTTTATGTGTTCATGAACAGAATGAAATAAGTAACTCACAAGAGAAGACTCTGAAAAAACCCGACAAGATTCTTCCATGTCCGCGTTGTAACAGCATGGACACCAAATTCTGTTACTATAATAACTACAACGTTAATCAACCGCGACATTTTTGTAAGAATTGTCAAAGGTATTGGACGGCTGGTGGGATGATGAGGAATGTGCCAGTGGGTGCAGGGCGTCGTAAGAACAAAAGCTCTGCTACACACCATCGTCAAATTATTGCAACGGAAGCACTTCAACAGCCTAGAATTGATGTTTGTAATGGCAATGTGATGGCATTTGGTTCAGATGCTGCTCCTCTTTGTGAATCAATGGCTTCCATTTTAAACATTGGTGATAAAACAAGACAGAATAATGATGATGATGATGAAGTGATTCATAATTGTGAAGGCGTTTTACCATCAATTCCATTCACCCCTGGGGCTTACACTTGGAATTATGGTTTATATCCACCAGGAATTGCTAGGCCTATGTATCCAACCGCGCCAATCTGGGGCGCCTGGACACTCCCATGGGTACCACAGGCGGCATGGATGAGCCCTGTGGGTCAAAGCCATGCGCCGAATTCTCCAACATTGGGGAAACATTCAAGAGATAAGAAAGGGGGGGAGAGGTGCATTTGGATACCAAAAACGTTGAGGATTGATGACCCAGAAGAAGCAGCTAAAAGCTCCATATGGGCAACTCTAGGAATCAAGAATGAGAAGAGGGATTCAGTGGGGGAAGGGGTTTTCAAGCCCTTTCGATTCAATGACAGCGATGAACAGAATGAGAGAACCAAACCCACTTCAGTGTTGGAACTCAATCCAGCTGCATTGTCCAGATCAATCAAATTCAATGAAAATGTATATCACTGAGTTCATCAGATCCGACCAAAATGAGTTGAGTTTGAAGTTTGTCTGAATCAAAACGTACATATATATATAAAGTAAATGTGTATGTAAATAAAGTTTTGGAAGTTTTGGTCATATTAGTTTCCAGTTTTGATCCATTTTATGTTAAATTTGTTTGTTTTTTTGTTTTTCGAAAAAAGAAACTAAATTTTTAATTTTTAATTTTTATTTTATAGGGCCACTTTCTCTCTCTATCAGGAGAGAGAAACGGATAAAATGGGATTAAGTGTAGACAAAAAGAATCACGTGACGAAAAGGAGGAGGAGAAAAGATATTTAGAATAATTGGTGGAAATTATTAGCTGGCTGTTTGGTGGGGACCATGCCACGTGGTTCCATTTAATCACATTGTTTTTTTTTTATATATATTTTTTAGTTCCATAAAATATCAATTCTCATACTAAACTTTTAATTTCATTATATTACAATTTTAATAAACGTTCCATAATATTATTTTTACCAATGAGTTACCAAGAAAAAAGAATTTATTTCTTCATTTGTCACATCAAAATAATAAAAGGATTTTATTTATTTATTTATTTATTTCTTCGCTTATATTACTCATCAATCTTGAACTCACTCACTCTCTCGTGCACGGATTGACATTTTAATAAGGAATGAACCTAAAGGAAAATTGTGATACCAAATGAGAATGAATCATCACAAGGCAAGTAAGATTTAGATTACTTCGTTGATCAGATATTTCAAGCAAGAACACTTGTTTGAGATTCGAATCACTTTACAAGATCTATTATGTCAAGCTTGAATGATTATACAATGTGTTAGAATCACAATATGTTGTCACAATCACAATCTTATAACACTTGTTCTAACCTAACGAACAAGTTAGCCATGTGAAAATTGAACTTTACGGACAATCTAAAAGTATGATCGAGCCTGCGTCACGTTCAGCAGAAAATGTTTTATAAAACGTAACCAAAGAAATATATTGAAAATAATTTGAGAGGAAATAATATAATAGGCTAAAAGCAAATGAGCAACAACACCCAACTCTGACAACTAGTCAAATCTCTCTAGAGTAAAGCCTCCGGGCTTAGCCCCTAACGGGTGTAGATATGATTTTGGTAATCGGTCATACTCATATTAACATGACATAAATAGGAAAGACCTAACTACATATAAAACAAATAAAAAGAAGTTTAGAATGGGCATATGACCATAGATAGCACACCCTAAACAAGTATGACTAGACATCCAACACGCGGCTACAAACAACATACCTTGAACAAGTATGACCGGACACAATACACCAACAAAGACCAACACATGCTGGGCACAAAAACTTTGAATAGCATTAAATTTATGTACTTTAGCTACAAGTAATAGAATCTTATTGTAGCAGAATTGGATTGGGTTGAAATGGAAGCAGTGATTCTCATTTCAGACAATCAAATCAGGAACCAAAATTTACTCATGAGACTGTCAAATCCCAAACACATAGGCCTACTAAGACGAAGACTGCAGAGAGAGTTGAGAATATTAACACATCACCAAAGACTCATCATCTTCACCATTGGTATTTTGCAGCCACAAGAACTTCTTCATACCTTTCAGCTGCATGGTCCCAACTTAGATCCTGGGTCATCCCTCTTCGCTGGAGTCCTTCCCAACTCTTCTTGTATTGTCGATAAGTGAGTAAGCAGTTCCCCAATGCGTGTATTAGCTTATTAGCCTCCGCACTATCAAACGTCCACCCGAAGCCAGACTCGTTGAATGGATCGAAAGGTATGACGGTATCTCTTAGACCCCCAACACTGTGAACAACTGGTATTGTGCCATAGTTCATTGCGTAGAGTTGGTTCAGTCCACAAGGTTCAAATCTTGATGGCATGAGTAAGATGTCTATGCCAGCAGTTATTCTGTGCGCCATCTTGACAGAGAAACCTACCCATCCTCGAACTTTGTCGCGGTGTTGGTTTTCGAAGTCTCTGAGCATTTGTTCTAAATCTTGCCTGCCAGTGCCCAACAAAACTAGTTGGACATCCTGACCCACCATCCATGGAATGGCCTCAGCTATTATATCAACTCCTTTCTGGTGATCCAATCTCCCGATAAAACCGATCAGAGGTACATCCTCACGAACAGGCAACCCGAGCTCCTTCTGCAGAGCTGCTTTACATTGGGGCTTCCCTGTCTGAAGTGTTTCTATTGAGTAGTTTGTGTAACCATCTGATGTGAGGTGAATATCATACTGTGGACTCCACTCTTTTGAATCAATCCCATTCACAATGCCCGTCATTTTCCAGTCAATCTCATTGATTATTCCATGTAAACCCCAACCTCCTTCAATAGTTTTAAGCTCCCAAGCGTATCCATGACTGACTGTGACCACACGATCAGCTGCCTTCAAACCGGCTGCAAAGATATTGAAGTGCTCACCACCGACAGGGTCATACATCTTGAAGAGATCCATATAATGTTCTGGAAGATCCACACGATAAAAATCATCGACTGGCCCCCGACCCTGCAGAACCAGTAAATGTGGTGAAATACACACATCAGTTCTTTTTTCCCCATCTTTGGAGAGAGAGGACTAATGTGCAATTGATGCGAGGAAATCTTTGCGGGTGATAAAGTTTATCAACGGAAAATCATGCTTCCATCAACAAAATTATACAAATTTAAGTGTCTAGCAAAAACATCTATCTTCCATCCATCTTCGGCCAGGTAGTAGTGATATTTGTTTTTGGTCTCCTAAGTCTCAACCACCACCATATGTCTAGAATCTCTCAATTCTCTTCATTGTCGAAGGATACAATTTTCATATGGGTCACATTCAGAAGTACTCTTTTTTGCAGGGTCGTTAATTCTTTGTATGAAGGAATTGGAGGATTTGGGTTACATCCTTTGGAGATGCAAGTCCACTCTCTTGATTTGGGACTCCCTTTTAGAGACATTTGGGATGAGTATTGGTTCGAAATAGAGAGACAAGAACGGTCGGAATAAGAATAACAGAGGCAGGGGGCAAAGAGGAGGAAAGGTGGGGGAAGAGAGTGGAGCATTTGCTTATATTTCCATTACCGAGCCACAAATTTTGATGGGAAAAGTTTTGAAATTCATTTTACAATGAAAAAAATAATAGACTGAATCAAATAAATTTCACTAACCTGGTGAGCTATGTTGTGAATTACGAGAATAGATCTTGTGAATATCATGAGACCATTGTCTCTATAATATGCTTTCAAATATACAGGTAACATTGCAGTATGCCAATCATTTGCAACGAAAACTAAATTTCCATCTCCGTAACATACACCCCCACATGGAACATGCCAAGGAACCTGAAAAAAAAGAGGCAAAATATTACTTCCAAATAAATATGATCAGCTTTAGTTGTACCACAAAAAGTGAGAATGTTATTAGAAAATAGCAATTTCCATTTGATAATCCACTTTAGCCTTTCAGCCTCTTGATGGTGATCATTAGTCTATCAGCCTCTTGATGGTTATCAATGATCGTAAGGCGTTCATCCTTTAGTTCCTGGGTAGGGGTGCAGACCCCTGGCCCTTGGGCTGTTTTTGTATTCCCTTTCAATGAAGTTTTCTTGACTTTCTAACTTAAAATATAATAACAATAATGCAGTTTATCCATTGAAAAAGCATTCGTAGAAGTGGACTAGCAATCCATTGACAACATCAATGGAAATGGAGGATATAGGTTAGAGACTGTTTCTTATCTGTAAATTACTTTATCGTTATAATGGCAGACCTCAGGGTAAAATCACAGCTTCCAGAGATGTTGGACAAAGCTGTCCTCTCTCTACCCTTATATTCACTTCAGTGATGAATTCATTAAGTTGTCCTTCAGAATGGTTTGGATTCAAGCTCACGAAAGGTTTCTGTTAGAGTAGTAATAGGAAAAAGTGAGAATATTTCTAAGAATACTAGTAATGGTATAATGAATCCCAGCTATAATAAGTTAGAGGTTGGTTTATTTTCATAGCTAATCCCTAATCCCTCCTTGTAAATGGGATAATGAATCCCAGGACCATCTGTAGGTCCATTGCTCTTTTATGAGACATTTGGTAGGAGTAGCACTTTCATTGAAATATCTCAAGCAACCTCCATCCATTGCCTGCGGCTGAATCACCCTTTCAGAAAGATGACAAGAGTTTTGTGGGTGAATCTGGTTAGAAGTTCTACTTAAGATCTCATTTTTGTACCACAGGCATTTAATGTAAGATACATCATTTTGTCATTATTTTCCTACCGATATTTGTTCTAATTGGAGGGAATTTTGTAACCTTCGTTAACCTTGGATATCCCTCTCTTTTGTATATTCCATTGCATTAATGAAATTTGTTTCACTTTCAAAAAAATATAAATATCTATGCACTTTAGCCAGTTTTACCTCAACCGCTGCCTTGCAAAAGAATGTCATACGCTTTAATATATCCTGAACCAATGAACATTAGTAAATGTAAGACGTGAGCAGTTGGAAATGATAATGAATTAATTGCTTGGATAATAACTTGGAGGGCAATACGATTATATTGTAATTGATATCAGAGAAATTAATATTATTGCTATATCGATTATAATAATAATCTGAGTTTTATTCTCACTATTTCATAAACTAAGTCCATCCCTTAGCATAACTTTTTAAGGTAAAATAGCAGGTGTCATCATTTTACCTGATGGTCTCCCCCATATATATTCTGTTCTCTGTGGTGAAACATGTTGTTATCAATGAAGACAAAGTCAACTCCATCTACATATGTTTGGAAGAACGCAACTTCAAGGTCCTACCAGTCACAAAATTCACATATCGGTGATAACATACAAGAAAAATTGTTTACAAAATGTAATAGCTCAAAGTAAAAGTTGTTGCACCTGTCCATCCACTTTATATCTTTTCCGAACGCCTGTATCTTGGAGGCCAGCATAATTTGCATATCGAGGTACTATAACCTATAAAGTAGAAATGAAATAAAAATGGGGACCAATGCTGAGACGAACATAAATTTACTTATTTAGAAACAATTACAACTAACATTGGTGTTTATAGTAAGCAAGATTGTCAAATGTATCTTTTCTATATGTTGTTTTTAAGCAAAAAAGAACTAGCTAAGTGAAAAGTACTACCATAACCCTATGTCCGCGACGAGCCAAAGCCTTTGGTAAGGAGCCAGCAACGTCTCCAAGCCCACCTGAAAGAAATCTTCAAAAACTCAGTACGTAATCGATAAATAATGATGTGAACAGAAGTATATGCAGAGAGGCAGGCATTTTTGTTTTGTTTACTGACATCTTAAAAACTTCAATACCAATAATCAAACTCAGAATAACTGAAAGCAAAGCTGAAGTTGACAGATAAAAAAAAAAAAGGCTAAGAGGTATTTGGTGCACGTGCAACTAATGGAGAAGGATCATGTTTTATACAAATTAAACTAGAGAATTATTTATATCGCTGGAACGATTAGTGAAGTACAACGGGCAAAACAGAACATTGAACTCGAAATTATTGAGGATAGCTTCTTAATTTCCCCAAAAAAATATGGAGATAATGAATTTCGTAAGATCCTAAAATATTTTCACGAAAGAGAAAGGAAAATGGACCTAAAAGGATTTCACAGGCTACAATCATCCACTTAAAAGAAAAATACCAGTTTTTGACCAAGGAGCACACTCTGCAGCAACTATTATGACATTCATAACATTAACCCCAGCCAAAGGAGAAGGCTTAACATCCACACTTTCACTTTCAGCAGCATCACTATCAACCTTCAAAGTTGGTTCACTTGGTTGTCCATTCTTTTCTTCTTTTACAGCGGAATATGAAGATTTACTGGCAAGAAAGGCTGGAACAAAATCGGAAGATTTTTTCTTTG
This sequence comes from Cucurbita moschata, assembly GCF_002738365.1. Classification (NCBI taxonomy): domain Eukaryota; kingdom Viridiplantae; phylum Streptophyta; class Magnoliopsida; order Cucurbitales; family Cucurbitaceae; genus Cucurbita; species Cucurbita moschata. The sequence goes on along the minus strand of NW_019268520.1, from coordinate 4,188,731 downwards.
AGCTGCCTTTCAGCTGATGTTTGGAATCTGGAAGAACTTTTTTTGAACTTCCTTTCAGCTGGTCTTTTCGATCGGGAAGAACATCAGAATATTTGATCTTTGAACTACTTTTCAGCTGATCTTTGGGACCTGCACTGGATATTATCTTTTTAAGATCTACAACTTGCTTCTCATCATTTTTATCAGACGGCCTACTGGAAAAAGTCGGTACAGCATCCAGTTGCTTTCTTACATCTAAATTGTCATTGCTGACAGGTAGACTGCTTCCGTTCAAACTATCAACAGTACCTTCATCATTGCGCGAAGGAAAATCAGGAATAGGGAATGAGCCATCCATTTGTTCATTTGAATTTTGTTCTTCCTTGGAGTCGAGGGAAGTACCTTTTATGGATAAAACCAATTTCTTTCTCTCTGCAATCTACAGAACACAGGAAAGTTATATTTGAATGCCCAAATTTGAGCTCCTACAACTGGAAATTCAGGAAAAACAAGAATCCGAGAATGTATATAACAAGATCTTTTTTTACTTTTTATTTTCTCCGCAAACTATCCCATTTCGAAGTCTAAGAGTACTCCTAAAAGAACAGGACTGACATCACAGCAATATTGCAACATATTGTTCGGCCTCCAATCCGTTATACCTACAGCTGATCTCTAATAGTATCACAAAATTTGGGGGTTTCCTAACTAGGTAGCTGATCTCCATCCGCCAACTCCACTCACATGAACTTTCAGTTTAACTGATAGCAAAGCTAAGAACCGAGTCCACAAAATTATAATATCGGAAAGAAAAAAGCATCAAAGCAAAGCAAATAAAACTAAAAAAACATATATACCTGCTCAAGTAGCTGTTGCTGCATTGCAAGAACCTTCTTGCTCTTTTCAATGGTTGCTTGAATTACTTGGTCCGGATCGTCACTCCTCTGACCACTGTTAAGATCCGAAGTGGCTGCTCTTGCTCGCAGAGGCGTAGGCCATTTCCCGTTCCTCCCAACCATTTTGTCCACTAAAAACCCCACGCCTTCGGCAGACCTCTGATTCTGCTGCTTAAGTGAAGAACAGACAGTCCGATGATAGGTGTTACTAAGAACGATCATGGAGGTCTCTGTGTAGGCCTCGATGGTGAATGGTAGAGACCCTATAAACACCATTTCTCTTCTCAACGGCAGAAGAAACCCAAGTGAGGGACCGGAAATTGAAGGAGACCCAGATGAGGCTCGCATGTAACAGAAATAGAGAAGATAAAAAAGGAATGAAGAGAGGGCAATTGAAGGAGCAGAAAGATGCAATTGAATTGATGCTGTGGGTCGCGCTCGCAATTGAATCGATGGAATCAGAGATGGGTAATGGGCTGTCAATCTGTGAGCCTGAAATTAACTCACAAATTTGGACAAAAAAAATTCCCCTCCCTTAACCTTAACAATGTGTAACTCTCGAACGGCAATTGGACACGTGTAAATCATGAAACCGCGAGTGCTCTAGTCTTGGCCGCATCCAATTTTTCCCCTTCCTTAACGACGAAGTCATCCGTTTGATTTTCCGTCTTTATTACCTTCAGAGATCTTGAACGAAGTTTCACAAGCTCTCTCCAATGGCGGCTCTGGGACATCTGCCTGAAGAAGTGATGATCGAGATTCTCTCCAGGCTTCCGCCGGAGTCTCTGCTTCGATTCAAGACCGTTCGAAAATCCTGGTATGCTCTAATCAACGACCCTAAATTCGCGACCATACATTTCTCCAATTCTCATCATCAGCAGAAACACATTCTTGTCAAGCATCTTGTTACCAAGAACTCTGGCAAGATGGATTATATCTTCTCCTTCCTCAAATTCCCCCTTCCCTTCAATGGATCTGTGCGATGTCGATTTGCCATCCGATGAGTCTTTTCGATATTCCGAAATCCGTGGCCATTCTCACGGTTTAGTCTGCCTCACCAATCTTCGTAGGGACATTTTCCTATGCAATCCAGCCACCAGAGAGTTTCGAAAACTACCGCCATCGATTCTCCTCCTCACCGAACCCCCGGATGTCTTTGAAGGGATCGATTCCTCCACCAACGCCATCGGATTTGGGTACGATTCGAAATCTATGGATTTCAAGGTGGTTAGGGTGGTGGATTTTATACAACCACCTCTCATTTTTCACTCTACTAGGATTGAAATTTATGATTTGAGCAAAGATAGATGGAGAGAAATTCATACTCCTGTTTGTGGTCGTGCAAAGTGGACGCCTTCCTTTGATAGATATCAGGAAGGAACATTTTATTGGTGGGCGGCTACAGATGAAGATGAAGGGGAAGGGGAAGAAATTATACTGTCATTTGACATGAGTGAGGAGGTTTTCGGGCTAATTCCGATGCCAGAGAGTTTGAAGGGGGAGAGACAAGGGTTCGATTGTTATATTTCATTACCCATGGAAAGGGGATGTGAAAGAGTTTGACATTTGGGAGATGGAGAAGGATGATTTGGTGGGTTTCATGGTCAAAGCTGATTACAATTGGGCCTCTTTTTGGAATTGATAAGCCATTAGCGTTTGTGGGTTCTAATTTACTCTTAATGGAAGCAATGGAAGGGCATGTGGTTTTGTACAATATTCGAGAGCTTCCCATAAAAGGGGCACCCAGAAGTGTTTCAAGCTACTCAAGCTACTACTTTTGTGGAGAGTATGATATCGGTGAAAGGAGGAAATAACTTGAAATATGAAATTTGAATCTAAGTTTTAGTTTGTGCACAGAGTCTATGTACTTTTGAATCCTTACTTTAGATTTTATACAAAATCATCTGCTTCCTTACACAAAACCTCAGTGTGATTTTGGAACTAAACTAATGATCGATGATAATAACAAGATCTAGATCAGTATGACTTTAAGCAATATCGGGTTAAATCAATCTTTTCTTTCCTATTAAAATGGATAGTCTCAGATGTATTATTATACTTAATTCAGGTTGTCTCAAATAGGGGTGGACATGCAACTCACAGTCCGGACCAACTCAACCCCAGTTATAAGGGATGGGTTGGATTAGCATTTCGAGTTGGGTTTATTTTTCTGAACCCGAATTGGTTCGATTCGACTTCGGGTTAATGGGACAATAACTTTGATTTACATTAAGTAGTGGTCGAACCTGTGCATAAGTCCTTAGAGTAAGGACAAAGTATCACTACTCATAAATAAGCTAAAATACTTAATGTATTTTATAAATAAAAAAAATCGGTTAAGGTAAACCCAAAGTCGTTGACTCATTAACCCGAAACCAAACCGAACCAGTTCGAGTTCAGAAGAATGAACTCAACCCACAGTATCACTATTTGCTTTTCTTTAACGAAAGTTGCTGAAATATGAACTCCATGTCTCTTATTAAATTTGGATTAATTTGGATATTATAATTGAAGGGGCAGAAAGATATTATAATTGAGAGGGCAATGAAATGCTGTGAGTCGCTCTCGCAATTGAATTGATGGAATCAGAGATGGGTAATGGGCTGTCAATCTGTGAGCCTGAAATTAACAAACAAATTTGTACCAAAAAATTCCCTTCCCTTAATAACGCGTCAATCATGAACACCAATTACACACGTGTAAATCATGTAGTCTTGTCCTCGCCCAATATTTCCCCTCCCTTAACGACGAAGTCATCCGTTTGATTTTCCGTCTTTATTCCCTTCACAAATCTTGAACAACCTTTCACAACCTCTCTCCCATGGCTGCTCTGGGACATCTGCCTGAAGAAGTGATGATCGAGATTCTCTCCAGGCTTCCGCCGGAGTCTCTGCTTCGATTCAAGACCGTTCGAAAATCCTGGTATGCTCTAATCAACGACCCTAAATTCGCGACCATACATTTCTCCAATTCTCATCATCAGCAGAAACACATTCTTGTCAAGCATCTTGTTACCAAGAACTCTGGCAAGATGGATTATATCTTCTCCTTCCTCAAATTCCCCCTTCCCTTCAATGGATCTGTGCGATGTCGATTTGCCATCCGATGAGTCTTTTCGATATTCCGAAATCCGTGGCCATTCTCACGGTTTAGTCTGCCTCACCAATCTTCGTAGGGACATTTTCCTATGCAATCCAGCCACCAGAGAGTTTCGAAAACTACCGCCATCGATTCTCCTCCTCACCGAACCCCCGGATGTCTTTGAAGGGATCGATTCCTCCACCAACGCCATCGGATTTGGGTACGATTCGAAATCTATGGATTTCAAGGTGGTTAGGGTGGTGGATTTTATACAACCACCTCTCATTTTTCACTCTACTAGGATTGAAATTTATGATTTGAGCAAAGATAGATGGAGAGAAATTCATACTCCTGTTTGTGGTCGTGCAAAGTGGACGCCTTCCTTTGATAGATATCAGGAAGGAACATTTTATTGGTGGGCGGCTACAGATGAAGATGAAGGGGAAGGGGAAGAAATTATACTGTCATTTGACATGAGTGAGGAGGTTTTCGGGCTAATTCCGATGCCAGAGAGTTTGAAGGGGGAGAGACAAGGGTTCGATTGTTATATTTCATTACCCATGGAAAGGGGATGTGAAAGAGTTTGACATTTGGGAGATGGAGAAGGATGATTTGGTGGGTTTCATGGTCAAAGCTGATTACAATTGGGCCTCTTTTTGGAATTGATAAGCCATTAGCGTTTGTGGGTTCTAATTTACTCTTAATGGAAGCAATGGAAGGGCATGTGGTTTTGTACAATATTCGAGAGCTTCCCATAAAAGGGGCACCCAGAAGTGTTTCAAGCTACTCAAGCTACTACTTTTGTGGAGAGTATGATATCGGTGAAAGGAGGAAATAACTTGAAATATGAAATTTGAATCTAAGTTTTAGTTTGTGCACAGAGTCTATGTACTTTTGAATCCTTACTTTAGATTTTATACAAAATCATCTGCTTCCTTACACAAAACCTCAGTGTGATTTTGGAACTAAACTAATGATCGATGATAATAACAAGATCTAGATCAGTATGACTTTAAGCAATATCGGGTTAAATCAATCTTTTCTTTCCTATTAAAATGGATAGTCTCAGATGTATTATTATACTTAATTCAGGTTGTCTCAAATAGGGGTGGACATGCAACTCACAGTCCGGACCAACTCAACCCCAGTTATAAGGGATGGGTTGGATTAGCATTTCGAGTTGGGTTTATTTTTCTGAACCCGAATTGGTTCGATTCGACTTCGGGTTAATGGGACAATAACTTTGATTTACATTAAGTAGTGGTCGAACCTGTGCATAAGTCCTTAGAGTAAGGACAAAGTATCACTACTCATAAATAAGCTAAAATACTTAATGTATTTTATAAATAAAAAAAATCGGTTAAGGTAAACCCAAAGTCGTTGACTCATTAACCCGAAACCAAACCGAACCAGTTCGAGTTCAGAAGAATGAACTCAACCCACAGTATCACTATTTGCTTTTCTTTAACGAAAGTTGCTGAAATATGAACTCCATGTCTCTTATTAAATTTGGATTAATTTGGATATTATAATTGAAGGGGCAGAAAGATATTATAATTGAGAGGGCAATGAAATGCTGTGAGTCGCTCTCGCAATTGAATTGATGGAATCAGAGATGGGTAATGGGCTGTCAATCTGTGAGCCTGAAATTAACAAACAAATTTGTACCAAAAAATTCCCTTCCCTTAATAACGCGTCAATCATGAACACCAATTACACACGTGTAAATCATGTAGTCTTGTCCTCGCCCAATATTTCCCCTCCCTTAACGACGAAGTCATCCGTTTGATTTTCCGTCTTTATTCCCTTCACAAATCTTGAACAACCTTTCACAACCTCTCTCCCATGGCTGCTCTGGGACATCTGCCTGAAGAAGTGATGATCGAGATTCTCTCCAGGCTTCCGCCGGAGTCTCTGCTTCGATTCAAGACCGTTCGAAAATCCTGGTATGCTCTAATCAACGACCCTAAATTCGCGACCATATATTTCTCCAATTCTCCTCATCAGCAGAAACACATTCTTGTCAAGCGTCTTGTTACCAAGAACTCTGGCAAGCAGGAAAATATCTTCTCCTTCCTCAACTTCCCCCTTCCCTTCGATGGATCTGTGCCGGTTTACGATGTCGATTTGCCATCCGATGAGGATCTTCGATATTCCCAAATCTGTGGCCATTCTCACGGTTTACTCTGCCTCACCGATCTTGGTACGGACATTTTCCTCTGCAATCCAGCCACCAGAGAGTTTCAGAAACTACCGCGGTCGATTCTCCTCCTCACCGAACCCCCCACTGAGCCCGACGGGTACGATTCGTCCACGAATGCTGTCGGATTTGGGTACGATTCGAAATCTAAGGATTTCAAGGTGGTTAGGGTTGTGGATTTTATGGAAGGAGTGTGCCATTTTTACCCTTCGAGAGTGGAAATTTATGATTTGAGTAAAGATAGATGGAGAGAAATTGAGACTCCTATTTGTGGATCTGTATTTTGGATGCCTTCCTTTGAGATGTATCATGAAGGAACATATTATTGGTGGGCAAAGACAGGTGAAGGAGAAGAAATTATACAGTCATTTGACATGAGTGAGGAGGTTTTCGGGCGAATTTCGATGCCAGAGAGTTTCAAGCGGGGGGACCGTATGTATAGAAGTATGGGGGTTTTGAATGGATCGATTGTTCTATTTCATTATCCATCGGAAGAGGGTGAAAAAGAGTTCGAGATTTGGGAGATGGAGAAGGATGAATTTGGTGGGGTTTCATGGTCAAAGCTGCTCACAATTGGGCCTCTTTTTGGAATTGGGAAACCGTTGGTGTTTGTGGGTTCTAATGAACTCTTAATGGAATCAATTGAAGGGCAGGTGGTTTTGTACAATACTCGAACCAAACAGTTGAGAGAGCTTCCCATGAAAGGGAACCCAGAAGAGTTTCAAGCTACTCAAGCTACTGTTTTTGTCGAGGGTTTGGTGTCTGTGAAAGGAGGAAATAACCTGAAATATGAAATTTGAATCTAAGTTTTAGTTTTTACACCAGACATGTACTTTTGAATTCATGCTTTAGCTTTTACACAAAATCATCTATTTCTTGTACACTCCTACATCCCTATGTGAGCGTGATTTTAAAACTAATGGTGATTATGATAATAACAAGTTACACCGTTATGGCTTTTAAAATAAGCAATATACCATTTTTTTTTATTGACTGATTGGACGGGTAGTCTCATCTACATTTTTGTACTATGTTATTGATTTTCGAGTAGTCTCAAATAAAGGTGTATATTCAATCCAACAACCCGAACCAACCCAACCCCAATTGTAAGAGTTGAGTTGGGTTGAGTTTATTTTTCTAAACCCGAATTGGTCCAGTTCAATTTCGGGTTAATATGACAAAAACTTCGAGTTGACCAGACCAAATTGAACAAAAATTTATAAAATACATCACAGCTTATTCACGTGGGCCCTGATGTTACTTCATTTCTCATTGTTTCTTTTTATGGTTTTTTTAAAATTTGTTGGATAATATTTTATTATATATTATTTTTAATTTTTTAAAAAACAATTTCTTAATATTTCGTACTATTCCTAAACCCATTATAATAAATAATTATTCATACGCTTTATACTATTTTTAAATACATGGTTATACTATTTTTAAATACATCTCTAATAATTAGTTAAGCAATCATTTTTTTTATTTGAGAATATGGTTTAGATATGTTTATTGATTTTGTTTATTTTTTTCTCTACTATTTTTTCATAGGTTTTCTTTATTGGCTTGGTGAGAAATAAATAATTTTAAATATTTAGGAAAAGTTTCACAAGTATATTTTGATTTTGATTTTGTTGGGTAGGATGTTTACATAATTCTTGAGATGAATAAATAATTAATTTCAATAGATTTTCAAATTAATTTCTAATAGATTTGAAAATCTTGATGGAATGAAAATATAAGAATGAAGTAACTAGAATCCATTAAAAATGATTAGTTAAAAAAAAAAATTATACCTAACAAATTATTATTATTATTATTTTAATTTACAATTTACTTTATTGATTAAGTGGGAAGGTCTTAAATTATTAAAAAATATATATATAATAATGAATAATAAACATATTAAAATTTAGAACAAAATTTTCAAATTTATTAAAACTAATTACTTCAAATTTATTCTCGGTTAATTTATTAATGTGTTGAAAAATAATATACTTATGAAATATTAAGATATTTCTAATGTAATAAAATAATATAAAAGAAACTAAAATTCAACTGCAGTCGAACGGTGCATAAGTAGTACCACTTTGGCGGACCCATAAATACGCTAAAATTCATAATGTATTCTATAATTTTTTTTCGGTTCGGGTCAACCCAAAGTTCTTATCCCGTTAACTCGAAACCAAATCGAACCATTTCAGGTTTAAAAAAATGAACCCAACTCAACCCTAATTTAAATTTTGTTGGCCCAAATTGTCCCGTAGATGTACTGATTTAAACAAGCTTTCACAACCTTAAACAATATTTCTCCAATTCTCTTCCTCTAAAGCAGAAACACATTCTTCTCAAAGTAATATGTTATAATATGTTATAAATGAGAAAGGGAACGAAAACACCCATTTATTTTAATTATAATTATTTCCATATTGCATGGCATAAATTTGAAGAACTCAGAAATTAAAGTTGTTAATGCAATTGGAATCGGTAAGAACGCAGTCGATAAGGGTGACGCCATCCTTGTCAATGCACGTAACAATCTCCGTCAATACGACTTGACCGTTCGATGTGTTTTGACAACGAAGAACAGAATTCTTCCTGAAATGCTCTATGATGACACTTTCCACCCTTTGCTTTGACTTGGAGGCCTTGTTTGGAACTATTCCTTCCTTCGGCGTCAAGAAGGTCAATACTGTGCCTCAAATTTATGGATGTTTGGAAGTAGGCAATACCTGCTCATGAGCAAACCCCATGTTTGTTCCACTCGTGACCCCAAAACTGTGGGTTCTTTCCCTAGATCAGGTCTGGCCAAACTATGTTAAGATCATTTTCTAAATGCAAAAGCTGAAACTCAAACATAATGAACTAGTTATAATTTGCACATCGTAAACTGAACAAAAATAAATGAATGTTTAAGTTTTACTTTTTGTATGAACAAAAGAGGTGTCGTGGCAGTTAGTTACCGAGTTTCTTCCCTCCTGAGGCTACAAGCCATGGATTGTGAAGGAATTTATCCCTCGTCCTACACATTGTCCTCGTAGTAAAGCACACAAATTATACGGCCACTACTGGACAAACCAAAAATGATCAAAAGGTTGCGATTCAGCCATAGGAAGCAAAATGACAAATGCAAACAACAAAAAGACATGGGTTTGGAGTTGTGATTATGACAGTGTTGTGGGAGCTTATGGTGTTACTATGAACCTATGAACCCCTATTTATTGTGAGCTAAGTGTTTCACTTATACAAGCTAGATGAAAATAACACGAAACATAGCTGCTAAAGATGGAATTGCTTCCCATCGAAAGAATCTACAATTTGGAGATGAAAATAACATGAAACATACCTACTAAGGATGGAAATACTTGCAACTGGAAGAATATTCAATTCGGGAATTAACATCCCTCTTCTTCGGTCTTCATTCGTACAATTTTCATATGGGTCACATTAAAAAATACTCTTATTTGCAGGGTTGTTGTGGTACATTCTTTGTATGAAGGAATTGGATACCTAGTCATGAATATAATTTCATAAGACAAACATCCCTCTCCTTTGGTCTTCTTTCGTACCATTTTCATATGGGTCACATTAAAAAATACTCTTATTTGCAGGGTTGTTGTGGTACATTCTTTGTATGAAGGAATTGGATACCGAGTCATGAATTTAATTTCATAAGACAATGCATACAGGGTCGTTGGGGTACATTCTTTGTAGGAAGGAATTGGATACCTAGTCATCAATTTAATTTCAGAAGACAATACATACGCGTTTCAGTAGACATACGTAATCACATTCAACATGTGTCATCTCAAGTTATTCTATGCTCAAATTTTTAGACATGCTTCTTACATCATACTTTTTTGCATATTAAGAGCTTAGTTACATTCAAGGTTATAAGGTGCCAATTACGTAGTACGTGACACTTTTGTTTGGATTTGCGTCTCTATAGACAGAGGGTTCCAAAATTTGCTGAACTCCTCAAATAATTTCTACAGGGTTGAAAAACAAGGAATACCATGAAAACGGTGCCAAAATCGAAGTCAAAACGGGTGAAATACTCCAAATTGGCCCAATTAAATTGGGCCGGGCCAGGCCGATGCCTGGGTAGTGCGCCCTCGTTGGGCCACACGAGTCGCTGGCTCGCATTGGGCCATGCGAGGCGTAGGCCCACGTTGGGCCACCCAGGACGTGAAACCTTCGCCTTCCCCTCTGATTCCATTCCTCTTTCGCTCACCAATGCGTGCTCGCCATCGCCTCTCCCTTTGATTGAAAAGACGGATAGTCTCATATGCATTATTGTGCTATGTCGTTGAATTTCAGGTAGTCTCAAAACTTCAATACGTTGGAGTAATGAGAAATACTAATGATAGCACCAACTTATTTCAATTATAGATAGATAGCAATACATCATGTTCTCTGTCGGACTAACATTATTGTATTGCATGAATACAAAAGCTTAGAAAATGGAGATATTAAGGCAATTAGATTTTGCAAGATTGTAGTTAATAAGGTGACACCATCGTCCTTTTAAACTACTCCTTTGAACTCTTAGATGCTAAGAAGGGCTTTCTACTCTTTACTTTTACTTGGAGGCCAGGTTTGGAACTAGCTTGGTCATGTTTTATGATCAAATCCCATATGTGTTTTACTCTTAGTCAAACTACAGGATCGTTTTCTAAATGCGAAATCTTCTGAAACCCAAGAAAGGAGGTGACATGGTTTGTTAAGATCGTTTTCTAAATACGAAATCTTCTGAAACCCAAGAAAGGAAGCGCCGTGAGTTACAGAGTTTCCTCTCTTCTGAGGCCACAAGTCATAGATTGTGAAACAATTTATCCCTCGTCCTACACATTGTCCTAATTGTACAGTGCAAAAATAGGGGCTACGGTTGGACAAACCCGAGTGGACGTAAGTTTGTGATTTAGCCAAAATCACAAAGGAAAACAGCAGGAAGATTTGTGCGGTTGCCGTTGGAAAGTGTTATGGGAGCTTGATGGGAAGGGTTGCCTATGTACACAGAAATATTTAGGGTAAAATTTAGGGTCGTTACAATTTTCTCTATAATATGCTTTCAAACATTGCCAGTATGCCAATCATTTGCAAGGAAAACTAAATCTCCTTCTCCCTAACATAACCCGGACGTGGCACATGCCAAAGAACCTAAAAAAAGAGGAAACAAAATATTACTTCCAAATAAAATATGATCAGCTTAGCTTAAGTTGTACACAAAAAAGTGAGAATGTTATTAGAAAGTAGCCATTTCCATTTGACAATCCACTTTAAGCTTTCACAAATCCATTTAATAATGCACTTTAGCATGATTATCAATGATCGGAAGGCGTTCATCATTTAGTTCTTGGGTAGGGGTGCCTTCTACCCTAGCCTTTAGGGTGTTTCTGTATTCCCTTTGAATGAAGTTTTCTCGACTTTCTGATTAAAAATATAATAACAACAACAATGGAGTTTAGCCATTGAAAAAGCATTCATAAAAGTGGACTAGCAATCCATTGACAACATCAATGGAAATGGAGGATATAGGTTAGAAGCTTCTTCTTATCTGTAAATTACTTTATCCTTATCAATGGCAGACCTCAGGGTAAAATCACAGCTTCTAGAGGTGTTGGACAAGGCTGTCCTCTCTCTCAGGGTAAAATCACAGCTTCTGGAGGCCTCTGATGATAGGTGTTACTAAGAACGATCATGGAGGTCTCTGTGTAGGCCTCGATGGTGAATGGTAGAGACCTTATAGACGCCATTTCTCTTCAACGGATGTAGTCGGTGTGATTTAAAATCTAGAGATTTCAAAGTGGTTAGGGTTGTGGATTTTGTGGAACCACTCGGCTATTTTCACCCGTGGAAATTTATGATTTGAGCAAGGATAAACGGAGAGAAATTCAGTAGAGGTAACATACACGTACATGATTTTGATATGATCATGACAAATCTTAAAAGAAACTCAAACCCTATTATAATTTTTCGTGGAAATTTATTAGAATTTGGCTTAGAGTAGAACCAAGTTAGCTAGAGGTGCAATCGAGTGAACATACACGTACATAAAACGTGTATGACCGAACAAACTTAGTTTCGGTACGATTTGTGTTCAGTTCGACGAACTTTAGTCAAAGTCCCACGAAAAATTATAATAGGATTTGAGTTTCTTTTAAGATTTGTCATGATCATATCAAAATCATGCTAAAAAATACGACCGTAACATCCAACGCCACAAATTTTTTCTTACAAGCTCGAGAAGTACCATGGTTCCATTTGAATATATTTTTCTTTTAATTTGTTACTTACTTATAAATTAATTATTACCATTTTTTTAATATCTAGACTTTTCATGCTGACATATGTGAATTGTGATTTCGAGATAAAGTCAAAATATGTTAATTTACACACATAATGCCAGAGATAAGTTTTTTTTTTTTTTTAAAAGAGGAAAAAATAAATTTGTTAGAAATATAAAAGTATATATCTTTCTAGAAAATGTATAAATTAAATTAATAACAAAATTATTGAAGAAACAGTTACTTATGGAGCAAGAAGACCATGCGGTGTCCAAGTGACAGCAATTGGACACGTGTAAATCCTGAAGTCGTGAGTGCTCTAGTCTTGGCCGCATTCAATATTTCCCCTCCCTTAACGACGAAGTTATCCGTTTGATTTTTCCGTCTTTATTACCTTCAGAGATCTTGAACAAGGTTTCACAAGCTCTCTCCAATGGCGGCTCTGGGACATCTGCCTGAAGAAGTGATGATCGAGATTCTCTCCAGGCTTCCGCCGGAGTCTCTGCTTCGATTCAAGACCGTTCGAAAATCCTGGTATGCTCTAATCAACAACCCTAAATTCGCAACCAAACATTTCTCCAATTCTCTTAAGCAGAAACACGTTCTTCTCAAGCGTCTTGTTACGAAGAACTCCGGCAAGAAGGAAAATATCTTCTCCTTCCTCAAATTTCCCCTTCCACTCGATGGATCTGTGCCGGTTTACGATGTCGATTTGCCATTCGATGAGGATTTTCGATATTTCGAAATCCGTGGCCATTCTCACGGTTTACTCTGCCTCACCGATCTTCGTAGGGACATTTTCCTCTGTAATCCAGCCACCAGAGAGTTTCGGAAACTACCGCCGTCGATTCTCCTCCTCACCGAACCCCCGACTGAGCCCGACGGGTACGATTCGTCCACGAACGCCGTCGGATTTGGGTACGATTCGAAATCTAGGGATTTCAAAGTGGTTAGAGTTGTGAATTTTGTGGAAGGACCAGGGTATTTTCACCCTCCGAGAGTGGAAATTTATGATTTGAGTAAAGATAGATGGAGAGAAATTGAGACTCCTATCTGTGGCCATGTATTTTGGGCTCCTTCCTTTGAGATGTACCACGAAGGAACATATTATTGGTGGGCAGATACAAATGAAGGGGTAGAAATTATACAGTCATTTGACATGAGCGAGGAGGTTTTCGGGCAAATTTCGATGCCAGAGAGTTTTGAGGAGAAACGGGAGAAGTATAGAAGTTTGGGGGTTTTGAATGGATCCATTGTTCTATTTCGTTATCCATCAAGAGGGGATGAAAGAGAGTTCGACATCTGGGGGATGGAGAAGGATGAATTTGGTGGAGTTTCATGGTCAAAGCTACTCAGAATTGGGCCTCTTCGAGGAATTGAGAAGCCATTGGTGTTTGTGAGTTTTGATGAACTCTTAATGGAAGCCAACGAAGGGCAGATAGTTTTGTACAATGCTCGAACCCAACAATTGAAAGAACTTCCTATAAACGGGCACCCAGCCAGGTTCCAAGCTACTCTTTTTGTTAAGAGTTTGGTGTCTGTGAAAGGAGGAAATAACTTGAAATATGAAATTTAAATCCAAGTTTTAGCTGAATAGTCTACTTTTGAATGGATGTTTTAGCTTTTACACAAAATCATCTACTTCCTTGTACAAACCCTACCTCCTTGTATGAGTATGAGTGTGATTTTAAAACTAGTGGTGGTCGATGATAGTAACTAGTAACAAGTTAGACAGCTACGAATTTTTAAATAAGCAATATCTGGGTTACACCCCTCTTTTGTTTCTTATTGACTGGTTGGAAGGAGGGTATTCTCATATGAATATTGTAAGTTTTAAACTTTAATATGTTATATAAATGAGAAACGGTAGTTGAGGTTCTCTGACGAGAAATGGTTGTTGAATTTCAGGTAGTCTCAATGCTTTAATACGTTATATAAATGAGAAATGGTGACAATTTATTTTAATTATAGATAGATAGCAACCTATCTTGGTATCGAACTTACACTATTGCATTGCTTGAGGAGGTTAGAAAAGAAAGCTATTAATGCAATTGGATTTTGCAAGATTGTCGTTGACAAGGGTGATACCATCATTGTCGATGCACATAACAATGATGCTGTTTTACAACGAAAAACAAGATTCTTCTTGAAAGACTTTATAGTGACACTTTTCCACTTGCTTTTGACTTATAGGCCCGTTTGAAACTACTCATAAGCCAATTATTTGACGAACCTCTAACCGTCCCTCTATAACCAACCACATACATCATAAACATATATGAAATAGAGACATAGCATAGCGATCTAAACATGGATACCTAGTCATGAATTTAATTTATAAGACAGTGCGAGTAGACATACATAATCACATTCAACATGTGTATCTCACCTATCACATTTAATTTATAAGTCATTCTATACTCAAATTCTTAGGGCATGCTTCTTACATCTTACATCAAACTTTCTTGCATACTAAGAGCTTAGTTACATCCAAGGTTTTGAGTTGTCACTTACCCGAAAAGTGTGACCCTCTTGTTCGGATTTGCATCTATAGAGGTTTCTAAAATTTGTCAAACTCCTCAAATAATTCCGACATTAGTGAAAAATGAATAATATCATGAAAATGGTGCCAAAATCGGAGTTAAAATAAGTGAAATACTCAAAAGGGGCCAAACCGACCCAATTAAACTGGATCGGGCCAGGCCGCTGCCCGGGTCGCACGCTTGTGGTGAGCCAGGTGAGTTGCGCGCGCCTGCATTGGGCCACGCGGGTCGCTGGCTCAAGTTGGGCCATGCAAGGCACAGGCCCGCGTTGGCCGCGCAGGATGCTAAACCCTCGCCTTCCCCCGATTCCCTCCCTCTTTCACTCACCTATGCGTGCTTGCCGTCGCCTCTCCTTTTAATTGGAAAGACTGATAGTCTCATGTGCATTATTGTACTATGTTGTTGAATTTCACGTACTTTCAAAGTTTTAATACGTTATAGAAATGAGAAATGGTGAACGATAACACCCTCTTATTTTAATTATAGATATATAGCAATACATCATATTCTTTGTATCGAACTAACATTATTGTCTTGCATGAGAATTGAAGAGCTCAGAAGATGAAGTTGTTGGCACAATTGGATTTTGCAATATTGCAGTTGATAAGGGTGACACCATCGTCATCGATGCACATAACAATTTCCGTCAATAAGACTTGGCCGTTCGATGCTGTTTTACAACGAAGAACAGGAATCTTCTTGAAATGACTTATGATGGCGCTTTCCACTCTTTGCTTCGACTTGGAGGCCCCGTTTGGAACTACTCCTTGAACTCTTAGGGCACTCAGAAGGTTAATATTGTGCCTCAAATTTATGGATGTTTGGAAGTAGGCTTTCTGGTCAAACTTGCTTTCGGAGCAAATCCCATGTGTGTTCCACTCATGACCCCAAAACCATTTGTGATTTCCAGTGATCAGATTTGGCCAAACTATGTTGAGGTCGTTTTCCAAATGCGAAATCTGAAACTCAAACATAATGAATAGTTTGCACATCTAATAAACTGAATAATGCATGTTTGAGTTTTACCTGATTAAAATCAAAGGAGGTGCCCGGGCAATTAGTTACAGAGTTTCCTCCCTTCTGAGGCCACAAGCCATGGATGGTGAAGGAATTTGTCCCTCGCCCTACACATCGTCCTGATTGTAAAGCGCAAACATTGGGCGGCCATTGTTGAACAAACCAGAAGTCATCAAAAGGTTGAGATTTAGCCATAGGAAGCAAACTGACAAAGACAAACAAGAGGAAGATTTGTGTGTTTGGAGTTGCCATGGTAGGTGTATCGTGTTAACTTGGTGATTATGATGTTATGTAACTCTATTTATAGTGAAATATTTGATTTGTTTTATTCACGGTAATTATTATATAATTATTGTGGTTATGGGCATTCAATTATTGTAATTAACTTGGTGATATAGTCAACAACTTGAATATTACACTATGCTGAAAGTAGCGTCTACGGCATACCCATTACTAGCATATATGATTTATTTGTTCTAATCATTATTTATCATCCTTCTTTTTTCAGAATTTTTTGGTATAACAATTTCAAGATCGGTATATTTCAATGTCATGAAAATTTAAATATTTGTTAATTATGGTAATATTGTAACAACTCAAGTCCATCACTAGTAGATATCGTCCGCTATAATCCATTACATATCGACATCGTGAGACTAACAACGATACATAACAAGTTAAAGCGAACAATATCTTAACCCTGAGGCTGACAGCGATAGGTAACGAGTTAAAATGAACAATATCTACTAGCATTGAGCTTTGACTTTTACAAATACTCTCTTTTAACTATTATTATTTCGGTATTAATACTTTATGAATTTAATTCAAAGTTCAAAACGAACGCTTTGAAATGTTGAAAATATCATATAAAAATATCAATTATTAGTTTAAAATGGAGTAATATACCTCAATTCTTATTATAATTTTTGAATTTCATCCGATTAAATTTTAAATTTAGATAATTGTTGCGTTCTAAGTCGAACTTAAAAGTTGTATAATTTTTAATACTAATAGATTTTGATGAGATGGGAACATCAAATCCTGTTGTTAGAATTTTTGGAATTGGGCGACAACAAAACCAGCGTATCTAAGATTTGACCAAAAGTGTGGGCATTGCTTTAATTTACAAACAAATAGTTTAATCCAAATTTGTGGACATCATCCCTTACAAGATTTGACCTACGGCCGTCTGAGTTATGGGCATGAGGACGTGGGTGGCATATGCACATCCCTCATTGAATGCCACATTGATTTAAGAGATTTGAATTAAATCAAATAACTAATTCAATACAAGAAATGTCAAATGTGGCAGCCAGATGCATAGTTTCAAAATATTTGAACGGGAGAGAATTAATGTGACACTTAAATAAATTATGGGTACATGAATAAATCGAGACCTTATTTAAATGAGAGTGATTTTGAATATAGAATAACTAGAGAAGACTTGAAAAAAAAATTGACAAGTCACTATCTATACTTCGTGGCTCAATCACACAAATTCTATAGTTAAACTTGTCTCGCTTGGAGCAATTCTAGGTTGAGTTTTCTCTTGAAAAATTTCATAGGATGCATGTGAGTGAGAACAAAACATACTAAAATGAAGCGTATTGATTCATAAGGAAAGTCTTCCTCTTAGAAGTAAGAAATAACGTGACCATATTGTAGGGAAATGTCGTGGTCATCTAAATTAGAAAAGCTTGTATTCACTAATTACTTCTCCGATACTCATTCCAACATCTTTCTTGTTCTTGTGTTCTTGAATCTGACATGAATTTGATTCTAAAAGGTGCCTAACAAATCATCTGGTGCCTTAGACCACTCAATCATCCTGACTGTGTCACACCCCCAAAGCACTACGAGGGAACCCACCAACCATGTAGGAGTGTACATTGAACTCGACTCGAACCGGCTCAACTTGAATTATATGGATTGGATTAGATTAGATTAGCATTTTGGATAGAGTTGGGTTAATGTTCTAAAATCAAATAGATTTGATTTGAATTTCGAATGGATTGATCAAAATTTTGAGTTGACCCGAACTGAACAAAATTTTATAAAATATATTAAGATTAATGATCTTAATCGACAAAGTACCTTAATAAGATTAATTAGTCCTGCTCTTGTAAAGTAAGAAAACCCACTAGAGGATCCCAACCTTTTGAGTGGTTTATATCCTTGTCTAAGGTTGTTGACTTATTTTTAAAATATTTAGTAATCAAATAAGTTCTCTTATGGGATAAGATCCTCAAACATGATGTAAACAAGCATCTTCTTATGAAATTACAATCGGATACAACCAAACCTTTTATTTCGACACAGTACACACACTCTCATGACATGTTATTAAACATGAAAACATTAAGTATTTAATGGAACTCATTATTCGAACAATACAGAAAACAATAACTTGGAATAGAGATCTTGTGGACTAAAGAATTTTAGAGCTCTCCATCTGTACTGACCAAATTTAAAGGTTGTCGATCGGGCCACACAAATTGTGGAGGACACGTGATTCCAGCAAATTCAGTACAATCAATTAGAGTGATACCATCTTTGTCGAAGCACAAGATGATTTCAAGCAATTGTTTTTTTTCTTTAGATTGTGCATTGATGTTGCAACGTAAACCTGGCTTCTTACCTGTGGCAGCTTGAATAGCACCTTCTATATCTTTGTATTCTCTAATATTTGTGTCAGACGGGCCTAGTCCCGCCGCATTTAAGATGGTCAGGAGATCGTAGCTATGATTTGTACGAATATTTAGAGTTATTTGAAAATATTGAAGTTGATTGAAAGGAGGATTTGAACATATTCCATGTCTATCCCATTCATGCTGCCAAAATTGTTGGTTCTTTCCTTGTATCACGTCTGGCCAATAGGTATTTAGTTGGGGTCTTAATGCTGCAATCTAAAACAAAATAAGAAGATATTTAATGTTTTTACCATCTAGAATTTTTTTTTTTTTTAATAAGTTCTAAAGTTTCAACTTTATTTCTATTCCAAAACTAAAGGGACATCATAAACCCAACCAAAATCAACATTTACATTTGACAGACACGGCCAAGAACATTTACATTTGACAGTACTTACGATTATTTGAGACAATAATCTTTATTGTGTTGACCACAAGGATTTATGATTGGCAATATATAGAATAGGTTTTAGGCATTGACTAAGCTTTTACTCGGTCCAAACCATCCTATAGAAATTCTTATCTATGAAATTTTATGTTCCATGCATATACTAATTTGAAACAAAAAAAATTAAACATAATAATAATATATATTTGGAGACTTATTAAATACTTTAAAATTTGTAGAGTATTGAGTACAAACAAACAAAAAAAAAATGAAATAATAAAAGAAAGAAAGAAAAAAAAGAAAATGGAAATGCAGAAGAAGATGGCTAAAAACCTGAGTTGGATTAAATGGTTGTGGCGCACAAACAAGTCTAGCATTTGAGTAATTGCTCGGCCACAAACCATGAATTGTGAACATGGTTGGAGGTTGAACATGACATCTTACTTTAACGCTGCTACATTTAGCTGGAGGCCATTGTTGAACCATTTGAAAATAATCAAATTGAGCATTTACACATAATATTAAGACGACGAAGACGAAGTTGAATATAGAAACTATGGAAGGTGATTTAGCCATAATAGATTTGGATTAGTTTTGTGGTTGCCAGCCATATGAAATAATTGTTGGGTTTATATATAGAATTTTCTTAACCATTGACTTTTAGTCTTGAAGGGGTTGGTTTGCATACCCTTTTCCTAGAAACATCTGTATCTATGCAAATTTGCATTTGTTTAATGTATATCAATCAATTGTGTTCCTATCATTATTATTATTTTCTAAAGTCACTAAATATTAAAATAAATTTATAACTTGATCGTTTAGACATGCATCTATCATCTAAATATTTTAAAAAGTAAATTTTTATATGTAATTGAATTATAATAACAATTTGATCATTATTTAAGACATTTATATTCATCTAAATATTCGTATAGAACGTCTAATCCAAATGTACTCTTTCATTCATAATCAAATTTAAATCTTCAAACCTCACTTAGATTAAAATTATAAAAATAAATGTAATGAGTAGGTAATAAAAATAAAAAATTAATTGATGTATTATTTTATAAAATAATAGAGTTAGCTCTTCCTTTTGTCTTTGAATTATTCAATATTTGACCAAATATGTCGAAAAATTAAACAAAATTGGAGTAAAAAGATAGATCAACCAAACACAAACTTGTACTTATTTAGAATAAATTTAAAACTTCAAACATGTATAATTCAATTACCTTTAAAAAAATATTTAGCAACTAACATACAGTCGGTTTGATTTGTTTGAATCAACTAAATTTATATTATTGAGCATTATTGTAGTAAGTAAATTTGTAAAGTGTGGTTGAGAGACCTATCTATGTTGCAGCATCATGTGATTAAGTCAGTTTTTTACATTAGAACTAATGACTGAAGTGCTGCAATAAGTATCATAAGTGAGGAAATATGGTGAATTTAATTAGTTAAATATAAGCTTTAAAAAGGAAACTTGGTTGCATAATTGATAATATAACGCTCAATCCTAAGGCTACGTGTAGCCAGTGCATTGAGCTCGCTGAAGTCTGCAGATTGGGGCTTGGAGGGCATACGAATTGCAGTTGCATGGTTCGACTCCGGATTTCAGCCGTCCGTCAAGTTTTCCTGCCCAACGCCGCCGATTCCAATTCTAATTCCAATTTCCTCTCCAGAAAACATCGATTCCTCTCCCTTCTCAACCTTCGCTCCTCAACGGATCACCTATTTCAAATCCACGCTCAAATCCTCGTCTGTGGCCTCCAAAATGACCCATTTCTCATCACTGAACTCCTCCACTTCGCTGCTCTATCGCCCTTCAGAAATCTCAGTTATGGCCGCTCTCTCCTCTTCCATTGCGACCTTCATTCCGCCCCTTTCCCATGGAATTTCATTATCAGGGGATATGCTTCGAGCGAATCTCCACAAGATGCCATTTCGGTATTTGGGGAAATGCGAAGACGAGGAATCAGACCCAATAACCTCACTTTCCCCTTCCTTCTCAAGGCCTGTGCGACTCTCGCGGCGCTACAAGAAGGTAAGCAGTTTCATGCTGTTGCCATAAAGTGTGGTTTGGATTTAGATGTTTATGTTCGGAACACTCTGATTAATTTCTATGGGTCCTGCAAAACAATGTCTAGTGCACGGAAGGTGTTCGACGAAATGTCTGAAAGAACCTTAGTTTCGTGGAATGCGATTATTACAGCGTGTGTTGAGAATTTATGCTTTGATGAAGCGATTGACTACTTTTTGAAAATGGGAAACCATGGTTTTGAGCCGGATGAGACCACAATGGTGGTTATATTATCTGCTTGTACAGAGCTTGGTAACTTGAGCTTAGGGAGATGGGTTCATTCTCAAGTGGTGGGAAGAGGGATGGTTTTGAATGTTCAATTGGGCACTGCCTTCGTCGACATGTATGCCAAATCTGGTGATGTGGGCTGTGCTAGGCTTGTATTCAATTCTTTGAAACAGAGAAGTGTATGGACATGGAGTGCAATGATTTTGGGGCTAGCCCAACATGGATTTGCCAACGAAGCCATTGAATTTTTCACAAATATGATGAGCTCCTCTGTAGTCCCTAACTATGTCACTTTCATCGGTGTCCTATGTGCCTGCAGCCATGCCGGATTGGTGGATGAAGGCTACCACTACTTCAACATTATGGAGAGAGTTTATGGGATTAAGCCAATGATGATACATTACAGGTCAATGGTGGATACCTTAGGACGTGCAGGTCGTGTCAAAGAGGCTTATGAGTTCATCATGAGCATGCATGTGCAGCCTGATCCGATCGTATGGAGGACATTGCTAAGTGCATGCAGTGCTCGTGATGTTGATGGTGGGGCTCAGGTTGCAGAGGAGGCAAGAAAGAGACTCCTTGAGCTGGAGACGAAGAGGGGCGGAAATGTGGTGATGGTTGCGAACATGTTTGCTGAAGCTGGGATGTGGAAGCAGGCAGCAGATTGCCGGAGGACGATGAAAGATAGAGGAATCAAAAAGATGGCTAGGGAGAGTTGCATCGAAGTGGGTGGCTCCTTGTGTAAATTCTTCTCGGGTTTTAACGCTCGAGCTGATTCTCATGGGATTTACGATTTGCTTGATGGATTGAACCTGCATATGCTAATCATAAACTTCTAATTAGTTTAAGTTACAAATATCTGATGATTGATCTGTTTATGTAATGGTTCAATTATACATCTGGTCATTGATGTTGGCTGACACAATGATTTACTGATTTTTTGTTTGTAATTTGTAATGATTTAGCCCTGATGATTTGTTATAACTTGTAATGAGAAATTCTTAGGAGAAGGAAGAAATTGACGAAGGACTAAGGTAAGTCTCAAGCTCAATGCTTTACTAGGGTTTCCGATTTCCTTTTCGGCTAAAATCGAAAGAGGTTGAATCGAGCTAGTTGAAGTCTTCTTGGACCTTGCACACCCCTTAGGCACGCTTTCTAGTTTTCAACTCTCTTTTCTTCTTCTCCAAGGACGAGGTACGACCTTGAATCTGTATTGCCTCGATTTTATTCCGGGTCTTTCTGTTACGTGTGAGTTTTCTTTAGATTTAAAATTACTCCTAACAATCGAAATTGACAAATATAAATTCAAGTTAAAATAGTATGTTATTTGCATGTTTATTTATGATGTAAATATTCTTTTTTTTTTTTACTTATGGGTAAAGCTTTTTACAACAATAAAGTTATAACAATAAATATGATAGTATGATCGATATGAAGGACAACGACCTCCACTAAATGAAGGAAGTTTCTTGTACCGACCGCATTAAGAGAAGAATTGATATCAACCATATATACTTCAAAAATAAACTTACTTTCAAGTAAAAAATATATATATATTTTCTACTTGGAAAGAAATTTAGACCATAACTTTTTTGAGAAAAAATCTTACATGCAAATGGTGTTGTTTCATTCCACATTCTTTGTATATCATTTGTCATGATTCCTACCCTTCCGTTCACATGGCACCATCACTTTTATTCTTTCCTTGATTTTGATTATGGTCAAATAACCCACAAAATGAGACCAGAGCCTTCACTTATAGCGTTTTCTATCGGTATGAAATCAAAAGTTGCAAGATTAATCTCAAACGAATCAGTTTAGATTGAGGTTAATTGGACTAGTTTAGGTCGATCGAGTTTAGTCAAACCATCTAAGTTTAAGGTGGCCTAGAGTCCAACTTGGACTTGGTCTTACCAAGCTTATGGCGAGCAACTCCTTAATCGAGAATTCTTAGATCAAATCTATATAAATAGACGATTAAAACTCTCAATTAAATATATTCAAATATCTCTCGAGCTCTGATTTGTTAGACACATTCTAGTTTAAAAATTATTCTTGATAACATGCAAATTGAGTGGATTAACTTGTGCCGTATGTGCTCATCAATTATCTGATTTATATAAATGGTGATAAAATTATCAATAGAATATTCATCCGTGTAGGTTAACAAAAAAAATAATTAACATTTCTCATGTCCTCAAATGGGACAAAAAATCAATATTCATATTGATATTTTTGGTTAAAGTTATGTGCCATATGTATTTTTTATGATATATTAGAAAGGTCTTATATAAAATAAAAAAAATGTTTTTATAACAACATGTAGAGATTACTTTAAAAAAAATAAAAGAACTAATATAATATGATCCTCATATCTAAGATATAATTAATTTTGGTGTCACACCCCCACAATTTAATATGTGTTTAATCATGAGCTGTAACTTTTTGGCATGATTAATCCTAATTGATCATGTACTTACCCTTGACAGTGACTTTGGCAAAATAGAAATAAGACATGGAAGGAGATAATGTATTCAACCCATGTAGGTATGTAAAGAAATATCAAGGTCATCAAAAATCAAATTTAATTTTTTTAATTTTGATATGAATCTTGGACATGAAACATTTCATAGGGTATCAAATCAAAGACTCTCCCAACAGAATGTAGTCAGGTGAACAAAATTGAAAGTTGGTGAACATTAACACCCAAGTAAATGAGGGTTATATGATTAAGGTACAACTACCGAAAAATGATTCTCAAATACACTACCTTTTAATATATACTATTACAAATGATAATGAAATTTGGAAACATATGTAGACTCATTTTTATTTTGCAAAAAAAAAAACTTAGAAATCACTGATTAACTTAAATAATGATAATCACGACAAATTTTCATTTAATGTGAGGTCAATGATCATGATTAACCTACATATTGATTGATTAATTGTAAATAGTATTTCAATTTTAATTATATTTACATAATTATTTTAATTCTCTTATTAAAAACCCAAATAAGGAGGCTAATGTTCTAATGGCATACTGGTAGTGTTTGACTCTGATACCATCACTCCTTAAGGGCCCAATGATACTATTTGTAATGGTTGAAGTCCACTACTAATTGATATTATGGTCTTTAGATTTTCTGATGTAACGAGAGGACACACGTGGCAGAAGAAAGTAATAGTTTAATAAGCTTTTAAAATACGTAGAAAGAGATACGGAAGTGTAACCACTAAGAGGCGGTACACCCATCCAGAGCTTCATTATAAAAAGGGTATCCTCCTGGGTTTTTATAACACATCAGGGTTCTTCCCCCTTTGGCATTACTAAATTAAATAGCCAAACCTTGAGATCTTCCCACTTTCAAATACAATAAAAAGATGAGTTGCGTTCAAAATCCTGAGCTTCCCAACCCAGAAACTGTTGTCCATGTTCAAGATTTGGTCTCAGTTGAAAACCCAGATTCCAAACACTCCATTTTTGCTTCTTTGTTTCAAAACCATTACCCTCCTGGCTTTTCCCGAAAGGTACCTAAACCCTTTTCTCACAGTAACATGTCTTTTTTTTATTCCTTTTTTTTTGGGTCTTTGATGACTGATCTCTTAGCTCTCTCCATGACCAAAACAGCTGGTGGCGGAGGTGATAGCCACGTACTTGCTAGTGTTTGTGACTTGCGGAGCAGCCGCATTGAGCGCCAGCGACGAACGGAGAGTCTCACAGCTTGGAGCCTCCGTGGCTGGCGGCCTCATCGTGACTGTAATGATCTACGCTGTCGGACACATTTCTGGCGCCCATATGAACCCGGCTGTCACCTTAGCCTTCGCTGCAACTCGACACTTCCCATGGAAACAGGTCTCACTCTCTACTCATCTATTATTTCTTTACTTAATTCAATATCCTAATCATTTCCTCTTTTTCTTAATTATTTAATACAAATTTAATATAACCACGTCTTTATTCCAACTTAACTAATTTAGAGAAGAAGAATAAGTAAAGAAATATATCTCTATTCATATGATATGCAAAGTCACGAGAACTTATATTTAAAGTAGACAATATTATATTATTGTGGAGAACCGTGATTTCTAACCGTCTGTTCATCCTAATTTGATCCTTTGTTTCAGATTTAATATTAATATTTAGGACGGTGCTAAGAATATAGGAACGAGGAGCCCTGTTCTTTATATTTATATATATATATATATGAGTTTTAAATTGGGTTCTTAAAGTGATTGTTTGTTTACCCTACCACAATGGTATGATATTGTCCACTTTGAGTATTATTATTATTGTAGATATTGTTAGACGAGAACACAACTCTCCACAATGGTATGATATTGTCCACTTTGAGTATTATTATTATTGTAGATATTGTTAGACGAGAACACAACTCTCCACAATGGTATGATATTGTCCACCACAATGGTATGATGTTGTCTATTTTGAGCATAAGCTCTCATGGGTTTACTTTGGACTTCCCAAAACGCCTTGTAGAAAGTATTCTTTGTTTATAAATTAGCTGATGTGAAACTTTTATCATAAAAGAGTAGGGAGAATTGGTTTCGACTTTATTTGACAATAATTAGGAGAAGAATTTTGTAGAAATCAAAATATTGGTTTAGAAGCGTAGAAGAATCGGTAGAAAGGAGAGGATGCAATAAAAGAGGGAAATGTAGGCCATGTTTAGTGGCCACATGATGTATGGACAAGCTACTCCAAATATTATTCTTAAGCCACGGCCACAAGGAGGAGAAGCTTGTGTCGTCGCT
Source organism: Cucurbita moschata (assembly GCF_002738365.1). Classification (NCBI taxonomy): domain Eukaryota; kingdom Viridiplantae; phylum Streptophyta; class Magnoliopsida; order Cucurbitales; family Cucurbitaceae; genus Cucurbita; species Cucurbita moschata. Next base: position 4,162,569 of record NW_019268520.1, on the reverse strand, counting down.
TTGTGGCCACAACCTTGGCTTCATTTTTCCGACCAAAGAATGGGATGGGACATTTAGGCAGCATAATTCCAACACTCACTCAAATTCGAGATAGAGATAGAGATAGAAATAGAGATAGAGATGTCCACCAAAAGTGGTTGCCCAATTGTGAGTGGAAGGTATAGCAAAGGACAACACATATCCTCTTCATGTGTGTTTTGATGGATATCAAATCACTTTTTCAAATTCCAATCAAACAATCAAACAAATTATTTTAAATTCTTTATGAGTGATGTTGGTTTGGTTTGGTTGGTAGGTTCCATTGTATGGAGCAGCACAATTGAGTGGTGCAACTTGTGCGGCCTTTACACTTCGCATATTATTGCATCCCATAAAACAATTGGGCACAACAACGCCATCGGGGACAGACTTTCAAGCTTTGGTCATGGAGATTGTGGTTACTTTCTCAATGATGTTCGTCACATCTGCTGTTGCAACTGACACTAAAGCAGTAAGAATCAATGACCAATGCTTCCAATTTCACGTTTTCATTTGATTCGATTCAATTCGATTCATTGGTTGTTTGTTTGGCAGATAGGAGAGCTAGCCGGTATGGCAGTTGGGTCAGCTGTGTGTATCACTTCCATCTTAGCTGGGTAAGGAAACATAACATTTTTTTTGTTCGCTTCAAATAATCACTAACCAACTCTTTTTCTTTTTAAAAAATGATAAAAAAAAAACCGTTTTGCGTATGGACATATTACATTAAACAAATGAATCTAATGAGGGTTTGTGTTAGCGACTATTCAGACCTGTATCAGGAGGGTCAATGAATCCTGTGAGGACATTAGGACCTGCATTGGCAAGTGAATATTATAAAGGACTTTGGGTGTACTTTGTTGGGCCGGTTACTGGAACTCTATTGGGGGCATGGTCATATAAGTTTATACGTGCCAGTGACAAACCTGTGCACTTAATTTCTCCTCACTCATTTTCGTTCAAACTTCGAAGAATGTCAAGATCAGATGTTAGTGAGGGTGGAAAGTGAGCGTTGGCTCCGTCTTCTTCCATGTCTAAGATATTTGGAATGTTGGAAAAGATGTGAAATAGTTTGAGTGTTTAATGAGCATGATCTCGTGTCATGGTGTACTATGCTATAAGCTTCTTTATTATAGCTTAGCGATGTATGAGAAGTAGTGATTGTAACCTCATCTTCTATGTATGAAAATTTTCTACCTTTGGTCACTTTTGTTCTTTTTAGTTCAATCGTATAAATTCAAAGAATAAGTAAAACTTTAACCAATCAAACAACAATAATGTCAATTATGTCACCGACGACAAGAAAGACGCACATGATTAGTATAAGTTGTGACTGTTAATTACTTTTAAGCTTTTCATAGTTATCTTGTTCTTAAGATCTCTCTCATCCGAATGTAGTCTTGTTTCATTTATGTACCACTTCTTTACTCGAGTGTCATTAACTACAATAAACAATAATTTTCGAACAAGTTAGTTGTTAAAAAATTGAAGTGTTGGTGATGGGTTGTCTTCACCCTAAACCATTTATGGATAAAGGTAAAGAAATTGGTTGAATATATTTTAGTCTTCCTTGATGAATGAAGCTGTCCCCCACTTATTTCATTCTTCCATTCAATACATCAACTGTCCCTCTTATTTTGAGAACGACACTACAAATCAAAATGTGATTCTTATGCAACCATGCCATTTCATTCGGATTCTGAACTGAAGTTTCAAATGAATTCGAGTTACCTTTCGAACAAGTTTTTTTTAAGAATAAATAGTAAGCTAGTAATTATACTCCTATTTAGCTTTCTATTCTGAGCCGGATACATTTAATAGGGAGAGGTTTTCACACTTTTATAAAAAAAATGTTTCGTTCTTTCTTCCAATCGATGTGAGATCTCACAATCTAACTCTTTTTAGGGCCCAGTGTCCTTACTAGCACACCGCCTCGTGTCCACCTCCTTCAAGATTCAACCTCTTCGCTGGCACATCAATCGGTGTCTCGCTCTAATACCATTTGTAATGAATTAAACACACCACTTGCAAATATTGTTTTCTCTGTACTTTTCTTTTTGGGCTTTCTTACAAAGTTTTTAAACGCGTCTTAGAGAAGTTTCACAATGATAAAAAAAATGTTTTGTTCTCCTCTACAACAAGTATGACTCATGTACAGCCCAGCTCTCATAGAATGGAATGGGGAAGTGAGGTTGGTTGGAGTGTCTTGGTCTCACAACAAAACACACCCACTAAGTTAGGCAAGAATGATGAGAATCTGATAAAGTAAGTGGATACTACCCATGGGTTAGTAATAGTATATGGTGGGCAATAACTCATGGGCTGACACCGACCAAAAATACTGAAGAATCTGTATAGTGACACCATTTTCAGAAAAGGTTGGAGAAGAAGATAAGAAATTGAGCCCACATTTTGTGCATTCAATGTGTTTTGGGTGTCTCACTCTCACTCTCCAACACTTTATAACACTTTATGTGGGTAAGATTACACAACGATTTGCTTTCCAAATTTTTTTAGTATTTTAATATTTTTACATATAGGATTGTAATCTTCTAGATTCCAAGATTTTGCAATTTTATCCTGCAATATAATATAATATAATATAATATTATATTATATTATATTATAAAACGTACAGAAGTTTTGACTGTCTTCTTGTTCCGAGATTTGAAAAATTGGGAGTGAAGAAAGATAATTTAAAGAAATCGTTAACTGATGAGAAATAGAATTGAGATCGAAAGTGTAACAAACTTAAGCGGGATCAAAAGTACTCGTGAGATATAGAGTTCAGTTTTTATTAATATTCACAACAAGCTACTCACTCATATCTAAAAGAAAAATATAAACTAACTAAATATTAAGAATAAAATTAAATATACTACTAATAAAATAGTATTAACGGAACCTATATTCTATAATTAAATATATATTTCATAACTAATTATTATAATATATTCTAATAGAAATTTATGAATTAAAATAAAAAAACCGTTTGAAATAAAATTTGTAATTTTGAAAGAAATTTGAAGAGCTAAATTTACAATTTAATAAAATATTATTAAATTTACAAAAATAAATATTTAAAAACATAAAAATAGCCATTAAATTTGGAAGATATTTTTGTCTCATAGGTGCTTTTATTTCCCCACATATTCTAGAGATGCCACGTAGTGGACGTGCATCACACTACAGAACTTTTCATACTTTTCCATTATGATTTCTTTTTTCTTTTCTTGACATGTCACGCTCAATTGTTTCTACGTGTTCTTTAAATTTGAAAGGTTGAAATGATAAAAGAGACTAAATTATTACAACGAGACTGAATTGTTAATACTAGAAGAGACTAAACTATTACAAACAAGTAGGCCATGAATTGGTGGGATTCTTCGTATAGTGGATTGGTGAGATTCTTTCTAGAGCATGATTGTACTTTACAGTAATACATACTTTTTCGCCACAACCCTTATTCAATAATTAAGACATATCTACCTTTCTAATGTTGCATTCTAAAGAAATGAATAAAATAGTTGGCAAACAGTGAACTATCCAAAAAGAAGTATGACATTATTCTTTCTTCAAATAAATGAAAGTGGAAGGCTTGGAATTGTAAAAAGCAAATAATATCGTGTATAATATATAGTTGAAGTTAAAAGATAGTTGAGTATATAGTTCGTAAGTATATACCTACGACTATATCGATCAATATGAATCGGAATATAATCCAATTCGTTTAGACATTCATCTTCAATTGAATGAAATAAACTTACTTTAAATCACGGACTAAAATTGGTTTAACATATAAAAATTTTAAGATTCAAACTAATACAATTATTATTTTAGTTTTAAAGGATATAAGAACAAAAATAATTTTATTTATTGGTAGTTGAGAAAAGATGGGTAAAGTTGAGGTACTCAAAATGGGGTATCAGCTGGGCCAAGCTTCGAGATGCCTTTCTTTGGACCTTCTTTTTTGGGCCAGATGGCTTTCGGACTTTGATACCAACGATCCACCCATGGGTCTGCCATACAAATACCTAAATTTAAGTACTCCAAATAAAATTATTTTATTTTCATTAAACTTAGTTTTATTCAAAACAATTTTATTTTGGTCGTTACCATGCATGTGAGTGAGGAGAAAAGATACTAAAAAGTAAAGCTTAAAAAGGGCAATATTTGGTAGCGGTGAACATGGGCTACTACATTGCATGTCCAATTTCATCTCAACAGTTCACTCAATACACTCTTATTTAGTCCTCGTCAAACCTTTGTTCGAGTCTTACATGCTAACCCAAGCATAAGCTCCTGGGAAGAAAAATAAAAAGAAAAGAAATAGAGTTTTTGTAATTGATTGATTTGAAGTTGAAACATAATTGGAAGAGATTGTTTGGAGTGATCTTTATTGTTAGTCTCTTATAATAATTATGCATCTTTATAATGCACTTTTCATGTGCATATGGATACACTTTTTTATTACACTATTAAATCTAATTTTTTTTAAATATATATATTTATTATTTTCTTTCCCCTTTTCATAATTATCCATTTATGAAAATGATAATTTAATTTTTGTCCATATATCAATATTTCTCTACACGTTAGTATATAACTTTTAATTTGAGCCAATGATAATAAATTTTATCTAAAGGTTTTTTTTTTTTTTTTTTAATGAATTTTTAATCATTTTAAAAAACTATTCGTAATATTAATATTTTCAGTAATGTTTTCAGGGACAATTTCGTAAATTTGCAATCCCAATTTTTTTGAATCTAGAATTGTCCAAATTACGGACAAATAGATGTATGTTCCGTGTAAACCTCAAAAAATCCACTCTATTAGGAGAGACCATCCTTATCCTTATTTCCATGGTTTTAATCAGCTTAAATCATCATCTAAATGGGTCATTTTATTATTATTATTATTATTAATTCATTCATTAAAATACACTCACATTTCTATTTCATTTCAAACATATATTTATTAACATGTCACATAGGGTAGAGCTTAAGATAATGAAGCTGAAGAAAAAATAATTTGTTTTCAGAAATTCAAACAATAAAGTTAAAAAATTTGAAAAGTTGAAGTAACCAAAATTAAGAATAAAAAATAATTAGAATAAAAACAAAATCAAAGAAGCCCCACGGTTTGAAAGTTCTAAGGAGCTTTCCAGTCTCTAGTTAGCTGGAAGGACGATTACTCTATTATATTTTCTTAAAAAACATAGCATCTAGTCAACTCGACCTAACCTAAGCAAAATTGACTTAATTATTTATTTATTTATTTTTCCTAACCTCAACAACAATTATAATAACTCGTAAAATAAATGCATTAATTTATTATTTTAAAAGGTCGATGGTTTAATTCCCGATCCATCCAAGTTTAGAGCATTTAAAATAATAATAGTAATAATAGAGGGAAATTTTAATGTTAACCTAAATTGGTTAGGTTAAATAAATATAGGCATTAATTTGAGAGGAAAACGTGTAGAATTTTAAAAATTATTGTTAGGTCCATCCTGCCCTCCCTTCGTCCAAAAAGGTCGGCACGGAACGTAAGAGAAAAGACGCCTTTAATTGAGTGGTGCCAAGTGGGCGCAAGTGGCCAAGTTGCTACTACCTCCGAATCATAATCTTTTATTTTTCTTTTCTTTCCTTCCATAAACAACAATAAAATTCTTCAAAAAAAAAAATAATAAAATTAGTACTTTTTTTAATTTGTTCCCTCCATGGTAATTAGGATCGGGTTTATAAGATATTTTACGAACCTGTGTCAACCCAACTGTGGGTTAAGAATATCCCATTGTTTACTTTCTTTTTTTTTTTAATTATTTAAATAATAGATGTCACATTAATAACTAAAATCTAATAATATTTATTGTAAAACTCGAACTCATTAATATATATACTTTCTATGTATGTGTGTGTATATATATATATCTACTGAAAGTGTGTGGGTTTACAATGTAGCAGTAGAGTACACGAAGGAAGCTGAGTTGTTGGTTTGTTTCCATGTGCAAATGGTTTACGACACCAAACAACATCATGATAGAGATTTCATCGTTTTTGGATCTTTTCTCTACTTCAACACTTTTTTAATTCTTTTCTCTTCCACATGTTCAATTGGATCACTTAGACTATCGTACATTCTCAAATATATTTGATTCAATGTCTATGTACATCAAACATGGTAGCATGGAACATTTGTCTAGTATTCGATTCACATCAAAGTTAGCGAACTTACAGGTTTCAGTTATACGCATTTAATTGCAGAGTCACTTGTCAAATTTACAATGGAACCCAAACTTTCAAGGCATTGACTCGGGGCCCATATAGTCTCTATGGATCTTATCTTTGACGTCACTTACGATATTTTCGGTTCTACTCTTGTATGTACCCTTATCTCGACAATCTTATTCATCGTTCTCCTCCATTGCATTTGCTCAAACAAGCAACACTGGAATGTCGCTACTAATCTTGATTCTAACATCAGAGTCACCACTTACTCTCGTCTTAGTATAATTATGATATTTTTCTCAACTTAAACAAGTTATTGCATTCAATGACTCGAGAGGCACAAAAAAATATCCGAGCAGTGATGAGATCTATCACATGTCAAGTATTTAATATGACAGCAAAAAATTATAAAATTTATTATATTTATAAATTATTTATTTGTGAACAAACTTACAAATATCTCAACAAAATTTCACACCATTGTAATAACCCAATTATTTTCTTCAAATTTAAGAACTAAAGCTATTTTAAAAAATTAATCAATTATGGTTTAATTTTTAATAAATAAAATATATAATATGTTAAATATCAAAATTTGATGAAACAAAATGCACACAGAATCCAAATATTTGAATTATTACTCTATTCCTTTACTCAACAATTAAGAAAAAAAAATCTTGCATATTCATATATATATATATATATATCTAGATATGTCTATTATGTTGGATGTGCAGATGGGACTAGTTATTAACGTTTTTAAATGGGAAGTTAGGGGTCATGACGTATGACTGTGCCACTTCATCAAAAAACGAAACAAAGGAGAAGCCCGATTTATGCCACGTAAGAAATAAGGCGATGAGGTGTACGGTGGATACTGTTGATCTTTATTAATTCATTTATTTCTTAGATAAAGAATTGAAGACCGGTCCGAATCTAACACGTGGCATTTCAAGTAACTATTGTTTGTTAATTTAATTTAGATAAATAAGTTTTTACCCCTCACTTTATTGTAAAAGGGCCCAGTGGGCGTTCTTATCTATTATGTTTTAACCCCAAAAAATAAATTAATTTTTGAAAAGGAAACCAAAGAAATAACATTTAATAAATACATTTTGTGAATTGGTCCGCATATACACGACACTATACCAATTAATATTGTGCCTATAAGATATTTCACTTCCTTCATCAAAATTTCAAACTATCTGAACCCTTATTTCCATAACCAAGAAAAACAAAAATGGCGACTGGTAATTGGAGCGCCGCCCATGAAGAAGCCTTCATCTCCGTCGGAACTGATTACTCCGATCCCCACCAATCCTTCTTCCGCGACCGATTTCAACAACTCTGCCCTCCCGAGTTCTCAAGAAAGGTACGGATTTTTCTTTTATGTTCTATTTTTCTTCGATTTCAAGCGATGGGTTTCTGATCAGTGAATTTTGTCGACGGTCAGCTTGTGGCGGAGGTGATTTCCACGTATTTGCTTGTGTTTGTCACTTGTGGAGCGGCGGCATTGAGTGTGAGTGATGAGCGACAAGTGTCGAAGCTTGGAGCGTCGATGACCGGTGGGCTCATTGTGACGGTGATGATTTACGCCGTCGGACATATCTCCGGCGCCCATATGAACCCTGCTGTCACTTTTGCTTTTGCCGCGGTGAAGCGATTTCCGTGGAAACAGGTCCCTTCTTCTTCCTCCTCCTCCTCCTCCTAAACCCCTTTCCCCAATTTTGTGTGAAATTACCATCTTGTCCTTTTATTTTCTTTTTTATTTTAAATAAGGTTTAAAATGAAGATATTGAACTTTCAACCAACCGTGTCCAATGAACGATGTCGACGGATGTTACCAAAAATAAATAAATATATTTTTTTTAAAATAATATAGATAAATAGGCATTTTACACTTTTATTTAATAAGTTATATTATATTTACGTTACTGCCATTATTGTTTCTTTTTATGGTTAAAATTGGTAAGAGTGGCAGAAACGGATTTTCCTCATTTTTAGACTTTTCTTGTCACAGTAATTTTGAAAATAGTAATTTTAGAGAAAATAATTTGTTTACTACTGATTTATTAAAATTTATTTTTATAAAATCATTTATATGTTTGATTCCCTATTTTTAAGAAGAAAAAATCATATAATAAAATTAATGTTGAGCATGACAAAATAATTTTTGTCATATCAAAATTGGTGTCGAATATGAAATAAAAGGGAATTAATTTTAAAATAATAATAAAATATTTAGTTCTGACTTGCACAATTATAAATAAAAAATAATTTAGCTTTTTTATTATTGTAAATTCTCTCAATAAATTAAAGTTATATAATAATATATTAAATATCAAATTTGAATTATTAGTCTACTCTGTTTACTTAACCATTAAGAAAAAAAAAAGAAATGAATTGATAAGTCATATATTTTATTGGACGGGCGTGGATTGATTATTATATTTAAGTGGAAATTTAGTGGTAATGATGACTTGTGCCACTTCATCAAAAAGAAAATAGGAAAAAGGAAAAAAGTTCGCCACGTAGGAAATGACGTGATGAGGTGTAGGGGAGATATTTTAAAGGCGGGTCCCACCACCTTGGCAGATATTTATGAAGTTAAAAGAACTATTGGTAGATGCTTACTGTGTGAAGCAGCAGCCTTGGTTCATTTATTTCAAATAATTGAGAATCCAATTTATACATAATAACCATTAAAATAATTTAACCCAATTTTGTAAATATTAATTATGTAAATTATTGCAGGTTCCATTGTATGCAGCAGCTCAATTAAGCGGAGCTACATCGGCAGCCTTTACACTACGCATACTATTGGACCCAATTAAAGAACTCGGGACTACTTCGCCTTCTGGACCCGAGTTTAAGGCACTTATTGTGGAGATTGTTGTCTCCTTCTGTATGATGTTCGTCACTTCCGCCGTCGCAACCGATACGAAAGCTGTAAGAACAAGATCGTACGTTCGATTCCATTTATGTTTCTCATTCTTAATAGAATCTCATTCGGTTTTTTGCTCTGATTTTGGCAGATAGGAGAGCTTGCAGGTATAGCAGTAGGTTCGTCTGTATGCATCACGTCCATCTTTGCCGGGTAAGGAAACAAAAACCTTTTTGGTTTTGGCTTTTTTCACCTATAAAACCTTTGTTGTTACTTGGGCAAGATCTTAACCAAGATCTCAAATTAAAAGCTTTTCCAACATGAAATAAGTTTGTGTTAACCATGTCTAGGCCTATATCCGGTGGGTCCATGAACCCCGCGAGATCAATAGGACCCGCCATTGCAAGTTCACATTACGAAGGGATCTGGGTGTACCTAGTCGGGCCAGTTGCAGGGACATTATTGGGAGCATGGTCATATAATTTCATACGAACAAGTGAAAAACATGGGCATCAACTTTCTCTACAATGACATTCACGCACGGAATGATATCAAATCGTTCAAAAGTGATGATCTTTCCATCGATTCACTTCAATGAGTTTGTTTTATTAAATGTGTATCTTGTATAAAAGATGTGCGATCAAATTAAAGCCTTTTTTTTTTTATCAGTTTGTTATGCCATTTCTTTAGTGTTGTGTTGTACCCGTGTGAGCTTTGATCTGAATTTTGTATAATAATATAATTGATTTCTCCTTTAATTCTCTACTCTTTTTTTTTTTTGGTTTTCTTTTTATTTCATGGACTCTGAGATTTTATTAATACTAATAGAATAATAATAATAATAATAATAATAAATTTAGTTTATTTTATATTAGTTGACTCCCAAAATGGTTAGAAAATTTAGATTGATTGTGAGGAATATAATAAGCAGACGACCTATAGAATTTATTATAATAACTTGAATTGGAAAAAACTTTAAAATATGGATATTATTAAATGCTTCAAAACCAAAGTCTTTTAAATATCATAAACTAAATATGTTGTGTGTGTTTCATTTTCTCATATTTTACTGAATATAGAATTATTAATAATACAAAAATTATTCGTTATTTTTAAATTTATAGAAGATAATATATCAAAATAATTGTTAGTTAGAAATTAAAATTTTAATCATTTAGTCTATTTATATTAGTTGACTCCCGAAATTCTTCATTGTAAGTGTTCTTTTTAATAAATTAGTTAATAAAATATTAACATTGCATACTTGAAGGTATATATAATATATTAAATATGAAAGAAACTTTAAACATTGATTAATGACGGATATATATATTTTAAATCATTCGACTTTATTTTATTGGATGGGCGGGTAAGTAGTATTTAATATGAAAACTTAGTGCTAATGATGTAGGGTTTGAAATTAATATAAATATATATATATATATAATTAAGTTTGATTTGTGAGAATATATTTGTGGTATGACATTTCCTTTGGAACAAAGATTAATGGGTGTTATACAAAATTTTAAATTAAATTAAAAAAATAAAATAAAGTAGTGTTCAAAAAGCCAAGATGGGCCGAAAATGAAGGCTCAAAGAACAAAAGGTATGATCCAGAAATTAGATGGGCCGTGCAAAACCTTTATTGGGCTTTAGGGATCGGCCTTTTAAAGTCTCGTGTATATTCAATCCAAAGTTTTTATTTTTTGATTTTTTGATTTTTTTTTTTTTTTTTTAATTCTATAATGTGCTGCCTTGTGTTAACGTGGCAAGTTGAGCTCTACTCGTAATAATCGGGACAACTTTACAGCCTACTTTAATTATAAGAATTTAGGTTTAAATACACTTTTAATCCGGGTTTGTTCTTGACTTGAACTGTTACTCTATCTAGAGTTAAAAATGTATTTTTTTACCTCACACCTCTAGACGTAGAGATCCGACCTATGACATTTTGCTAGTTGAGCATCGATTACACTTAAGTTTGGCTAAAATTGAATACAATTATTTACGTATGTAGATGATTATGTTGATTAGAGACCAATTGTTAGGAATCATGACTCTCCACGATAGTATGATATTGTCTAGCATGACTTTACTTTTCGTTTTCTCAAAATGTCTCATGTCACTGGAGATGTATTCCTTACTTATAAACTCATGATCATCCTCTTAATTAGTCAATGTGAGCGTCAATAATCCTCAACAATCTTCCTCTCGAATAAAGCCTCCCCTGAGGTTTGCTTCTCTAGAGCTCTCGAACAGCCTCCTCTTATCGAGGCTCAACTTCTTTTCTGAAGCCCTCGAACAAAATACACCATTTGTTCGACACTCAAGTCACCTTTGATTACACGTTCGAGACTCACAAGTTTTTTGTTTGACACTTAACGATTGTATGGTCATAACTAAGTTAAGGACATAGCTCACTCCACAATAGAATACTATTGTCTACTTTGAGCATTAGCTCACGTGGCCTTACTTTTAGTTTTTCCAAAATGACTCATGCAAATGGAGATGTATTTATTATAAACTTATGATCATCCTAAAAGATCTTATAAGCTACAAAGAAGCAAGATTTGCTATACAGATTAAATTGAACTTCCGTGAGTCTCATTTTTGTTAAGGAGGTTTGAATGTCGTATGCTAGTTTAGTTCGTAGCATTCAAAAGCTTGGAGTTGCTATCATTTTCAAGACAGGCTTAAAAATGCATAAAAACAAGATTTGAGCAACAGTTCTCAATTTTAAAGATCAGATGATGAAGTTGTATATGCCTGCCAGTGGCAGTCAATCTGTCCATGTGAGGCGGAGGACAGAGTTTTGACTAATAATGAGAGTGTCACATGGAAACAGTGAAAGTAAAGATTAAAGAAACAGGATTCTCTGTTTAATCATTATATCACTTCTCAAAGCCAATAAAACATCGCATAATTCACACCGTCTATGTAAATAGAAACAAGATGTTTCATTCATTGCTCATATATTATATTATAAATAATCCAAACCCACTAATCACTTTGGAAGGTAGTTTAAAACAAAACGTCCCCACTAATCTGTCACAAATTTCTTCATTCTTCTCTCTGTTTCTTCCCATCTCCAACAGAGGACAATGACAGAAACATAACAGAGCCCCATTTTGTTGAAGGGGACACAAATGAGATGGAGTTAGCGGGAAAATGCAAAGGGAAAAGTAAGTAAAGTAACAGAGGAAATTGAAATGGAAATGGATATGGATATGGAAATTAATGAATTGGTTTTTTAAGGGCATTTGGGTCCTCCTTCCTTGGTCTTCCAGTTGTTGTAGCAAGGGCACACGGCTTTGTTTCCGTAGTAGCCAGGGGGCACACACAAGCACTTCCTGCAGCACTTTTGGCAGAAGAACATGCATGGTTTGTGGTATTGTGTCCTCCCGCACCGAGTGGCGCACCGATTTGGGCATTCTGTACATTATTTATAATCACCCATTTCAGACACAAATCCAACCCAAAGGAGCCGCAAAAATGACTCATAAACTGTTTGGATTTCGAATTAGGAGGATACTTACGGAAGATTTTGACGCTCCCTGGTCCGTATGGGTTCTGAAAAAAGCCAACGACAAAATGTGAGTACAATAACACAACGTATTTCCCAAAATGCCGTAAAAACAAATTGTCGATCTTAGATTTCTAAAGCCTGATGTAAGTTAGCAGAGAAGTAGGAGTGTTCGACAAAATGTCGCAATGCCAAACAAGTGATTTACGTGTTTAAAAGCCTGATCTACATCAAATTAGTGAATTAAGAACAGACCAAATCGAAACGTGAGCACAACCATACAAGGTGTTCGACAAAATGCCACAATGGAAAACCCCCGATTTCCAGTCAAAACCAAACATAGAACTAGAAAAAGAGTTTTACCCTGCTTCGACCACCACGTCCATTGCCAGCCATGACCTACAGAAACAGATCGAAGCACAAAACAAAAACAGAGTGTGTTAAGTTCTGTCAAGACGAAAGGAAAGGGACTGAGCATAAGAGTAGTAAGACAACGGAGAAGAAGGTCTCACAGTGGTTTGAAGCATGGAAAACGCAATGAGAGCCAAGAGCAGGACAGCGGCGAACTTAGCCATCGCCATTGGAAGTTAAAAGAGAAGAAGCTTGAAATGGAAGAGACAGGGAAAGCAGAAAAGGGAAAGCGGGGTGCTGAGTTTGGGGCCTCATTCTCAGTGGGTATAAATAGAAGGGGCGGAAGGAAGAAGAAGGTGGGAAATAATCGAGTGTTGTCGCTCATATGCTTGCGGGTTTCCATTGCTTCGATTTGGACCGTCTCATGGCACATGCGCAGGCCCCGTCAATCGCGCTGTTTTGGCAATATCATACAAACGGCTGAGGTCCTTTAAAAAAAAAAAACAAATAAATAACAATATTTTCCATAAATTATAAAATAATCTCATATAACCGTAGTACTTTATATAATTTAATCCCTTAATTTTTACGATCATAATTTAAGTTTGATTCAATTGAATTTAATTCTCGACAACTTCCCTAAAAAAATGAAAACACAAACTCCAGCAAACAACTCCTACCCACGACAATAAAATAAAAAAGCACGCTAGGTAGACCACGGGCACCCACTAGAAATTACTAGATGGAGGCCCTAGAGGACCCACTCCCATCCAAGCTTCATAGAGACAAGCAGTCGAGACACCTAAGTTCAAACCACCTGAGTATTCAAGAGAGAGGGGAGGAAGGTTATCAACCATTGGGTTGGAACGATAGCCAACCAATTAGGCAGTCACTTCGCCTCATCCATTTGTCCAGCATACAATTATTTGGATGGATAACATTGCGTTTAAACACAAAAATTAAGTGTAACATGTTAGATGACTTATAGACAACGCGTTATTTAATACATCATGCCACTCATAGCATAGCAGTAGCACACTTTATTTAAATTTCTTCGAGTTGTTTAAATAAAAAAAGTGTGCATTACTTTACATAATTAATTTTATTATAGTTGATGAATAAATAAAATGTAATTTAATTTAAACAAAAGTTTGGAAAGGAGGGAGGGAGTTTTTTGGAAAAATTGCGAAAGAAGAGGGAGGGACGGTGCATTGAAGAAGGGGAAGGCGAGGTTAGTTAGGTAGTTGGAATTGTGGGTCCCACTAAGATTGTACATGACTGTCAAAAACTTTCCGCAATTTTCGCTTCAAATCCTTTTCCTTTTTTTTTTTTTTTTTTTTTTTTTTTTTTTTTTTTTTTTTTTTTTTTTTTTTTTTTTT
>NW_019268520.1:4134357-4147780 GCF_002738365.1 Cucurbita moschata | reverse complement strand
TTTTTTTTTTTTTTTTTTTTTTTTACTTTTCTTTTATTTTTTCCTCTTCTCGAGGCATTGATTCCTGAAAGGGCGTGAATTCGAATTATTTTCTTAATCAAGTTTGTAATTATATATATATATAATAAGACTCAAACTATATAATAACATAAAGTAAAAAGAAAGGGGAATAATACAAATCATGCCCTTCACTGAGCATTCGTATTTAAGCTACACATAGTGTGCCATACATAATAATGATACACATGGAGATGGTCTTATTTAATTCAATACGATCATCCATTTTATAGTACAAAAAGTTGTAAACAAATATCCGTAGATCTCCCTAATTTCATAAACCCCATGTGCAAATGTTTCTACGTACTTATAACACCAACAACCCATAAATTATTTTTTATATTTTTTTAATCAAATATATTGTAATTTTTTTATGCAACAATTTAATTTACAGTTTTATTATCTTTTACACCCTTAATTCAATTTTTTTTTTTTCTTTTTTTTTTTTTGGTGTTTGCAGGGTAAAAAGGGTAACATAAGCACGTGACAAAAAGCTGCAAAGCAATCAATCTGTTTGACCGAAATACTTTTGCGCTTGTTAGATGTAAATGACGTGGGCCCCTCCCAGTTTTTCTTTTCCTCTTTTTTCTTTTCTTTTTTATCCCATACATTCACCGACACCTCTCCTTCATTTTAAAATGACACGTGTCAAAAGATAAAAAGATCATATGAGAACCTACCACTAGATCCTACATCAAGTTGAAAAGAACGAAGGTCAGCGAGGTCGTTCGCCCCAAAAGAGGGGTGAATTGAACGAAAAATTTCTTGTAAATGTGTGACAACCTCTTACTACTACACCCATTTTAAAAACCTCGAGGGAGGGGAAGCCTGAAAGTTAAAGCTCAAAAAAGATAATATATGTTAACTCCGAACTCGGTTCTTGAACCACATCAAAATCAGTCCTCTAGTTATTGGTTGGCACAAGGTGGTGTACCCAAACGCAGTCCTCTAAAGTGGAGGAGCTTTTAGGGTATTATTGTTTGAGTGGTGGCAGGATATGGTTAAATGAAGGGGGCCATATTACTTGGTAAAACATATACTTATTTATTGCATTAATCAATATAATTACTACAAACTAATAAATTTTGGCTGCCATTTATATTTTACGTCTCCAAACATATCAACACATATATCTTTCTGTTTGTAGAAATAAAAATGTCAAATCCAAATAGTCATGATTTAATTTTTTAAAATTGTAGATACAAAACATGTTAAAATAATTCACGTTAGTCTTAAGAAATAGTTGAAGTGACAATGTTGCAGCGGACGCAAAATAATGTCAAAGCTATCAAGTGCCGAACCTAGATTTGAATCCTGGCATGTTTCGTTACAAATGGTATTACCTCTCCTAGTAAGTTTAAGGATGAACCAAGATTGAAGTTAGTGTGCATGTAACATTCGAGTAAATGAATGATGCATAAATAAGTTGTGACCACATCTTAACAAAAGCAACTAGGAGCATAGAATAACTATTACATTACTTTAATGGCTCAATTATAAAAACTTTATGTTTGAACGTATTTTTTTTAATGTAATTCTATACGGAGGGATGTGACATGACATAAGAAAAGCAGACAAATGTTGGAGATGTCAAATCAAGATCATTATTAAACAAAAATATAATAATCGAGAATTAAAGTATTGATCATACACATAAAAAGGAAAAAAAAAAAAAAAGGACCTATTTTTCAAGATGGATATGTTTTTTTTTATTTTTGTAAATTAAAAAAAATTAAAATAAGGGAGGGTATGGGTTGTCGGTGAGGAACCGAATCCTCAATTATTAGAAAAGAGGAGAGAGACAGAGATTATAATAAAATAATACCCAATAAAATCACCGGATCTCTTCTTCCAAATATCCTCCAAAAAAAATAAAAAAATTTAATTTTCATATATTTAATAAAATTTAAAATTTATAGAAATTATATTTGAGTATAAATATTTTTAAAAAAGAAAAAATAAATAAATAATCGAGAGTGAAAGGGCCAAATCCATCCCATCAAAGATGATATAATTGTTATAAAAATAGGGGATGCATGTGGTGAGCATTAGATACTCACATGGACACAGTCCCTCGCAAGTAATTGGGGTGGCACTGGCAACCACACTCCAACACCCAACTTGGACAATCTTTCCTTTTCTTTCCTTCTATTAATCAATCAATCTCCATAAACTATATATATATATATATATAATGCTTAAATTCAAATTCATATATTTGTTGGATTCAAGTAATTAATTGCTAAAAGTAATAAAGTTGAAAAAGTTGAGGGTATTAATGAATGCATTTAGAAAAAGGATAAAGAAGAAGGGTTTGAAATGCATGTGGGTGGTGGGTGGCTTTTGTTCCTTCACATGGACACTCCCCTCTCCCAATATTCTATGCCTTAAATCATTGCGTAGTTATTTAATCAAATAATACTTTCGCCTTTTTTTTTTTTCTTTCAAATATTCAACATGGGCCTGGGCCTAGTTATTTAATGGGCTCGTATGCTCTATTGAGACAAAATGTCCATTTTAAGGCCCCTGTCATCTCCATGGGCCCGTTCAAACACTTGTTTAGATGGGTCAGCTGCATTTAACGGGCCGAAAAGTTTGGGCCCATTTTCTGGCTGAATTTGTCAATTTAACTCCACTTTGCACCTAACATTCAAATGTTTTCCTCTCACAAAACTTTAATGTTTGCATAGATTTTAAGAATGTATGAATATTTTGAGCGATATGATTTGAAAACAACGTAAACCGTTACGAACCCTTGTTCTAGGTTCGTAGAGGAATGATTTCATGTTTTAGCATTGATGGATAGAGTATATAATGGAAATTTTTGGTAAGGCTGCCATATATTATCTTTGGATTCTAATTTTTTTCATTTATAAGTACAATGGGTAAGCTAGAAAGGAAAAGGCTAAGCTAGTGTTGTATTTAGGGTTGCCTTCTTTACTCATAAAACCTACCACAAAAGGATCTCCATTGCTGTCACCCACTAATATTCATTCATTTACTTCTCCATCTTTTTAATTACTACTACCTCACTTTCACCAAAATTTAATGTCAATTGCCATACATCTTAGGTTAAATCTTGTTCGTTCGGTTTAGGCATGACTTTATTTAATAATTGTTGAGTTATGATTGACTATTTATAAAGGAAACTCCTTGTTCATCAGGTTTATTTTAGTAACAATTTAGACTTTTAAAATTACGTCTTTATAAAATGTGTTCTTAATGCTTAAAAATATTTAAATCGCGTTAAATGAGGGATTGAATTTTTTTTTAAAATTAAGTAATTTTGTACACATTTTGGTGAACAAGTGGCTTTTGATTAAGAGATTTTCACTTTTACAACTCAATATTCAAACAACACTATAATATTTTTAAATACTTTACCCTAAAATATTATTACTCCTTTTTTTTTTTCTCCAAATCTCATATATTCCCCTAATAATTTGTATTTTGAATAACCAATATTATTATTATTATTATTATTATTTACTAATTTACACTTTGTTTCTAACTTCTCCTACAAAAGTAAGACTATTGTTGGGATGTTTTTAAAAAAAGTAAGAAATGAAAAAGAAAACTTTATAGAAAGTAAAAGCTAGTTGGAAATAAAGTGAGTAAAATATATATATATATATATATCTTAGACTTATTTATGTGAAAAAACAATAAAATATTCCTATTACATAAAAAAAACTATAACTTTTTCAACTTTAGGTCTAATATATTCCTAAACTTTTAAATTTAATGTTGAACAAATTTTTCTGTAACGACTGAAGCCCACCATTACCACATATTATCCTATTTGAAAATTTTCTTTCGGATTCACTCAAAGTTTTTAAAACGTGTCTACTACAAGATATTGTCCTCTTTGTGATTTTTCTTTCGAGCTCCCTCAAAGTTCTAGAAAAAAAAGAGAATGTTTTTGTTTTTTTTTAGTTTTTCCTTTCGGACTTCTCTCTAAGATTTGTAGTGAGGGAGATATTTTTATACCAAATGTTTGCACATTGCAGTGTCTTTTTAAAACATGTATAATAGAGAGAGAGGTTTCCATGCTCTAGTAAAGAATGTTTTGTTTTCTCTTCGAGAAGATTTAGGGTTTGATTAGGATATAAGGAAGAAAAAGAGAGAGATTTGAAAGAAATGAAAAGGGAAAGGAGGGAAAGTTAAAGAACATCGGAAAAGGTTGAAGATGAAGTGCAGGGAAGTATGATACAAAATCAAAATGAATGAGGTTGTCGGCTGTGCTGTCCCCTCTTCTTGTAAGTAATGGAAAATTGGTTTTGGTTTAGGTTTAGGTTTAGGTATGTGTAGGGTGCCCTGTCCTTGTTACAGGACCCTCCTCTGATCATCATGCACAGCCCCACCACCACCACCACCACCTCCACCCTCCTCCTCCTCCTCCTCCTCCTCTTCCTCCTCCTCCCCTTTTCTTTTCCAAGGGACCCCCTGCCCCACATCCACGCCAGGTGCCCTCCCTTTTGTCCTTTTAACTTCCCTTCTACTTTTCCCCTCTTCTTTTTTCATTTTTTCTTTTCTTTACATTTTCTAATTAGAATGCTAAATTAAATTCATGACCTGACATTCTACAATACTGTCGACATAAATATAAATATAAAATGACACGACATTTATAAAATGACACGACATAACATGGAAGGTAAGATTTTGAACTATGACAGACAGTGATTAATCGCTACGACGAATTTGATTTGGATTTTGAAAATAATTTGTTTGAAAAAAAAAAAACAGGGAAAATGTAGGGCAGAATGCATGTGAAGGTCTGCAAATAACATTGATGAGGAATGAGGAGGAGGAAATTGATGTAAAAATGAAAGAAAATAAAAATGATGATGAAGTTGTCTGAAAATATGAATCCCCATGTGGGTTTGTCAACTACTTTGGTGTTACCACTCACAAAATCCTCAACCATTTTTTTTCATAACTTGTTTTTCAAGCCATATTCATCAATACCTCATAATATAATCCCTTCTTTTATTTCACCTTCTTTTATTTCTACCTTCCAATTATTCCGTTCTTGATCGATTCTACAGATATTGTCATCTTTAGACTTTTACTCAAATATTTAACATGCGTATGTTAGTCTAAGGTTTCCACACTTTTATAAATGATGTTTTGTTTTCCTTCACAACAAACGTGGGATCGTAGGATCTCACAATAATTTAGCGGTGAAGAAATATGGATCCATATATTTTTTTAAAATTAAGAATATTAATAAAAAAAATTTACTACTTTTATAAAGTTTATGAACTATCATAAAAATAAATTTTATACTTTAAAATTGTAAATTTATTAGAGATATAAAATGCACAAATGAAAAAAGGAAAGAGTAAATGAATTAAAATTATATTTTAAACCATTTTTTAAAAAAAGTACGAATTTGTTTGCAATAAATTATCGTATTTGTGAGTTTCAATACAACCGTTCTCTTTGCACGCTTTTCTATAATAAAACCATAGCTGAAATTTCACTGGTTTGATGACGTCAACATAATTAATCCAGTCAATCAATCAATCAAATAATTCCAATTAAGTCCCGCAAATTTCCGTGCCAAATCTAACGGCTTATTATCTCTCATCACTACGATCCTCCATAAGGTGCGTCGCACGCAGCCATATCTTAATCCTCAATTTCTCTTCTAATTTTAATTTTCTTTTTAAAAAAAAAAGTTTTCAGAAATATCTATTTTGTTTTTATTTTCTTAAAAAGTGGTCCAAAAATATTCAAAACGTCCATTTTCGAATTTCAATTTTTAAAAATTGTCAGTTTGATCCTACCATTAATTTTCTATTTAATACTCACTCATTTAATATTTCTCTCAAATTCAAAAAATTCAAAAAATAATAAAAATAGTGAAAATCTGACCTAACAATTAAAATTTAAAAAAATATAAAAGAAAAAAAAAATTAAGTTGCGTATGTATTAAGCACTGTATACTTGACATCATAATCATTTCATGAAATTTTGTCTCATAAATTTAAAAATAAAATATTATCAATTCGTAGAAAATAATGAAAAAGTTAACATTTGATATTCCAATTTATTGACCTAAAAACAAAATTATTTATTTTCTTTGGTAAGCATTAAAGCAGATATTTTAGAAAATTTGGAAAGTTAGTGGGACAAAAATCAAAATTAAAGGCCATCCTAATTAATTAATGAGTAGAAGGATATTTATTGATGATTATTATTATATTCAATTTGACTTTTTCCAATCCACCATTAA
Organism: Cucurbita moschata; assembly: GCF_002738365.1. Lineage (NCBI taxonomy): Eukaryota > Viridiplantae > Streptophyta > Magnoliopsida > Cucurbitales > Cucurbitaceae > Cucurbita > Cucurbita moschata. Next base: position 4,141,479 of record NW_019268520.1, on the reverse strand, counting down.
CATTGACTTATTTGAATTAGTGGAAGGACACGTGGCGCGTAGGATGAGGATTGAGACACACGTGTACGGCACGTGGAAGAGGTGCCATCAGTTCTGATAAGTACGAAACAGGCGGGATTGTAATTAAATGTGGAGATTAAGGAAGACAAACATATGTCCGTCCCGTTGTGTAAATATCATAGCTTTCCAAGGATATATTTGACCACATGAAAATTACTATTTATTATTATTAATTCTCTTTTTTCGTTTGTTACAACTATTGCCATAGTTTTGGTCGTTCGCCTTCCACGTTGCCCAAAGAATAATTAAGATTTTTGATGATAATTTAGGTCCCTTCGAAAATGATGTTGCCTTTTTTAATAAATAATTAAGCATCTTTCTAAATTACAATTTTAACCCTTGCAACTATGTTAATAAAAATATTTATATATTTTCCAACAAATTAAAAAACAAAAATCATCGTCTATATATTTTTACATTTATGTCAAATTTGGAATTTATGTATATTAATAAATAGTGTTTATCCTAATGTTTGAAAACCATGGATGTATATCAACATAACATCGACAACCAAGGGAATGAAAAAATTAAAAGTTTTGTAAAGTTTTATAACGACAAAATCAACTAAAATATAAACATATATTAATAAAAATGTATAGTTGAAATTTAAAAGGCTAAAATAATAGATATTTTGAAAACTAGCTATTTTTTCTTTGTTGGCTGTCTAATTGTTTTGAAAATTACATCCATTTATTATTCACAAATTTATATTTTGAAAAGGTTGAAAATATTAATTTTAGATTATTAAATGATTTTAATTATATCCTTAAATTTATAAAAAAAAATTATTTCCAATTCTTGAATATGGAAATTATTTCATTAGAGATTTTTTTTGCAGTAAAATGAAGGGCATAAATTCACTCGAATTTATACACGCGCATTAATGAAACATGACACGTCCCATGATTTTCATCTATTATTATTCAATATTTTATAAAATATCCTCTTTTTGTTATTTCAGTAAATTTAGTTGCCACTATAACTCCAAATTCTAGTTTTAACTTTTGTATTTATTGTTGGCTTTTATTATTATTATTATTATTGATGTTTGGTTCAAACTTACTTTTAATTAATAACAAATTTTAGTAAAATTGAGAATAACAATTATAATGATTTCTTAATCATTTAAATCATAATTAAAATAAAAAAATTACAGTCGAGACAAAATATCTGATTTGATGATGTGACAGTAAAATTAAAATAATGGACAAATCAAATAGGACGCTTGAACAAAGAGTTTTTTTTTTTTCAATATATTTTTAAATAAAATTATTTATAAATCTAATAGTTACTCATTTGTATTATTGTATTATTATATTAAAAAATATATAAAAATAAATTTGAAATTTTATCTTATTATTTATTTTTAATCTCACCTTCCATTTCTCTTTCAACCATGATCAATATTAATTTTTTTTTCTCCATTGTTTCTTCTCTATTTAAACCAATGAGCTTCCCAAATTTTAAAATGTGATTCTTCAATCTTAGTTTGTAAAACCTTTTTATTCTCTAAGCTTCCAATTTTATTTTTCTTATTTGGTACGATAAGAAAATAGTTGTGAGTGCTCAAATTGTAAATTTACTGTGATAGAAAGTTGTGGTGCATTCCTACACAATTTTGTGCTGTGGAAAAGATTGAGTTTGCTCTCGAACTCGTAAGAATATAATTTTTTTTAAGGATTGAACCAAATAATAAGAGATGAATAAATATTTTTTTTTACTATATTGATAATATTAAAAATTTTAAAATTACAAGAATAACTAAAACTACCATTTTGGGAGTAACTTGTAGAAAAAAAAATGCATATTTAAACCGAGAAGGTTAAAAGTTATCTTAAAATTATGAATTTTTTTTGAAGTATTTATAAAAAAAAATGTTTTATTTAAAAAATAAAATTTCTTCTTTCACAAAATCATTCCAATTCATAGGAATCAAATTCATAATAATAATAAATAAAAACAATATATTGATAGAAAAATAAATAAAGAATAAAGGAAAGGGGAAAAAGTGCAATAAAAGCGGTCCATGGTGTTGACAAAATTAAGAAACAGATTACACACAAACGCAGTCAAATTATAGGAGACCAAAATTCACTCAACCACCACAACAAATAAATTATAAAAATACACAAATAAAATTATTAACCGAGTCAACTGGGTCCATAATCCCCGAGTCATAAATTCCCTCAACCCGGTGAATTATTTCTCTATTTCTTTTCTTTTTATTTTAAATTAAAGAAAAATAAAAATAAAATCCCCTCTTTTTTATTTATTACACATACAGAAAGATGTAACCCCAAGTGGACCCCACTCTCTGAAACTTAACCACACACTACAAAACCATAGTTAGAGTTTAAAAAACTAACAAACTTAACTTGGGTTTACAAAACTCAACCCCAGATTTTTTTTTTATTTTATTTTAAATTATTATTATCTTTTAAAAATAAAATAAAAAATAAAATAAAACTTGTTATTATTATTATTATTATTATTATCAACAGTCATCACTGCTCATCATCATCTCCTTTTTTCCTCTTCTTCTTCTTCTTCTTCTGTCTCTCATTTCTCTGGTTTCTGGTCTCCGACTTGTAATGTTCAAACCCAGCGCTTCCCTAAATTTCTGTTTTCTCCCAATTTTCTCCACCAACAATCATCCACTTGGGTTTATTCAAGCTCTACAAATTTTTAATTTTCATTTTAATTCTTTTTTCTTCTAAAGGGTTTTCAGGCTCTTTTAAAAGGGGTGTTTCATTTTTCTTTATTTTAATTCCCCTTTTTTTTTTTTTTTTTTTCTTTGAGTTACACTAAATGTTTCAGACATGGACTTGACTCCTGCGATTTCCACCGCCGTCGCCGCCATTACCACCGGCGGAGGACCCGTCAAATCCCCTGAATTAGACACCGACACACCCATCAAAATCCAACCCACCACCAAATCTCACCCTTTCACCAACGGTGTCCTCAAGCGCCACCATAACACCCCACCGCCTGTCGTCTACAAAGAATGCCTCAAGAATCACGCCGCCAGTTTAGGTGCCCATGCTTTGGACGGCTGTGGCGAGTTCATGCCTTCCTCTACCGCCACCGCCTCCGATCCCACTTCCCTTAAATGCGCTGCTTGCGGCTGCCACCGGAATTTCCACCGCCGTGAGCCGGAGGACTCAATCGCCACCCCGACGACAACCCATATCATTGAGTACCAACCTCACCATCGTCACCACCCACCGCCACCTGCAGCAAATCGAAGCCCAAGCTCTGCCTCTCCTCCACCGATCTCCTCCTCCTACTACCCTTCAGCTCCCCACATGCTTCTTGCCCTTTCCGGCGGACTGCCGGAAAACGCCAGCGGTGGATTCCACCACTCGATTCTGACTCCAAGCCCCAATTCGAGAAAGCGATTCAGAACAAAATTCACTCAAAATCAAAAGGAAAAAATGTATGAATTTGCAGAGAAAGTGGGTTGGAAGATTCAAAAACGAGACGAGGATATGATCCAAGAATTCTGCAGCAACGTCGGAGTAGACAGAGGCGTTCTCAAAGTTTGGATGCACAACAACAAAAACACTTTGGGGAAAAAAGACGGCACCCAGAACACCAACGGCAGCGGTGGCGACGGCGACGGCGACGGCGATGAGAAAATGAACGGCGGCAACGAGCCACACGCCGCCGCAAATGGGTCGTCTTCTTCATCTTGATCTGAATAAATTGATGGATGGATGGATGTTAGCAGAGAGTATCAGAGATAGAAGAGTAAGCATCTTTTTTTTTTTTTTTTTTTTTNATTTTTTTTTTTTTTTTTTTTTTTTATTGTTCTTTTTTGCCCTCTTTTATTTTCTCAAGTTCATTTTCTAATTACATTTCAATATTTTCTCATCCTGTTTTCCATCAAATTAACCAGAACATCACCTTGGAATTGAAATATATGCATAGTTCATCATAAACCCTTCAATCACCACCACTAATCACTTCAATTACCCACATAATCATCTTCTTCTTCCTAATCTCAAAAATTTTAATAATTAAACAAACCCATCATCAGGTAATCATAATTAGTATCGCTAATTAAGCAAATCAATTCTCGATCTTCAATTTTATTACTATTTTAATTAAATCAGATTTAGAGAGAGAGAAGAGGAGAGAGACTTTTTCTTATCTTGTGTCTGCGAGAAAGCAGCAGAAAGCGTTTTGGTTCCTGTAAATTATTCCAGACTATCCCAAGGATTTGAACAACACAGTATTCTTTTCTTTCTTGTTTTTTTTAATTTATGGAATAATTTGTATGATTAATTGAGAATATATGAAAGCTTAGGGTTATATTAGCAAAAGTGGGAACGCCTTTTTAATATTCCTCAAAGAGCAAACAACCAAGCAAAGGCATAGCAATCTTTGTTGTTGTTTGTTAGCGTTTGGGGTTTTTATCCCATAAAATTATATAACAAATTATTTAATTTTTTTGATTAATGTTGGGATGTGGTATTATAATATGTTTCATATTATAAACTTCCCTTTTAAGGTAATCTTAGATACTATATTTTATTTATGTACATTATTTAAATAATAAGGTTGATGATGATGATGATGGGAGTTGTACTTTCAAGTGTCTTGTCTCTTGATTTGCATTATCACTTTTAAGCTTTGTTTAATCTTTTGGTCATTAACTGCTAATTAATCATCTCTTTCCCTATTATTATTATTATTATTATTATTTTAGAAACATAAAGTAGTATTTAAATTCTTTGTATTAAGGAATGAAATGGTGGAGGATGTTATTATTAATGATGGAATTTATGTATTTAAAAAAAGGTTTTTAAAAAATGAAAAAGATGGGAGAGGTACCAAATCCGAAGTTGGTGAAGTGCAATAAAGTTGATAGGGCTACTAAATCGGAAGCCATGGAACCCTCTTTTTCTTTGGATACAGCTGTTTTCATGTGCTTTTCTTTTGCTTTCATACCCCATGCTCGTCTCTTCGACTACCTACCATACATCAGATCCCGGTTGAAAACAAGAACTAACCATTCTTTATTATAAGGATGTGAAAACTTCTCTCCAAGCGTTCAAAAAAGGCAAAGAAGTTAGGCTAGATAATAATTAGGGAGTGGGGATGAGAGTTTATAATTATAATTATAATTCGAAGTTTATAAGTGTCCTATTGCTTCACTAAGACCTTCCAGTTCCATGATTAGAAAGTTGTGAACCTTACACAACACAACCCCCTCTCTTCATTACCCGTGCTCACCAGTTTGTGCCTCTTTTTTGGACTTTCAAACTTGGACAGTTCTTCTTTCTACAAATGCTGGGTAACCCTTATATTAGTGTATGACAGTAATCAATGTGACTATGTTGTATGGGTGTTGGGGAATCTCCGGGCTCAAATGCTAAACCTGTATTTCGAATTCTAAGCATGAGTCTATTGGATCAACTCTTGTTTCGGTGAAATCAAAATGGATCAACGTGAAGGTAGATTCCCAAAATTTCATATGTGGGGGTGGATATATACAAATCAAGTCTAATCCAATCTTGTTTTCCTAAATAAAATCATTGATATTTGATTATGTGAAATATATATCCAAGTATAAGCGTGAAATGCTTCAAAAGTTGCATGATTGGACAGGCGTGGATTCGACAGGAGTCTAATCTTACATCACTTAAGAGGACAATTTATTTGGGTTGTTTAGTTTTATCATTCTCACCTAATATTGATTTTAATTTGCAAAATATTGTGTTTTAATATCAATTGAGAGAAGGATGAAAAAAAGTATGAAATGGGAGTGAACGTAGACATAAATACGTCTATGGTAGCATCTAGTTTAGTGTTACGAATGTATCGTATTTTTTGGTTGCATCATGACACTTGTATGTTTCGGTTCTCACATGAGTGACATAGAGGTCGCAACCTACTCTCTTTATAGTATGTATATCTAAGACTCGATTGAACTCGAAAGAGCTTATTATTCTACCTACGATCTAACAAGTTAGCGTTAAGAATCAGAGAACATGAAATTCAAATGTGAAATGAAAGTGAGAAAAAAAGAGAATATCGCGAATTGGAGTAAAAATGGTGGAAGAAAAGAATGCCTCGCCCAAAAATAGTACAGCGAAACGAAGAGTAAAAAATTCCGCTTACTCACGCGCCTAAAGGCATTGCCCCAGGAGCGTGCATCACATGCGCCTTTACGCTCACGAAGTGGCCGTGGGCTTTTTATTTACTTAAATTTTCTTTAATAATTCGAAATGAGAAAATTTGAGAGCGTCGCTTTTTGTCTTCATATTCATCCTCGTCAGCCTGTAATTTCCCCCTTTTTCTTATTCAAACACAAATCACCACGTGTCATATTCCTTTTGGTCCAAGTGGAATCCTCGTCAGCCTGTTATTCTCCAGTCAACTGCCACGTTATAAAAGCGTACTGTTGGATGCCCGTTTACTGTTGGATTTCTCCTCTAACCCTATTTCATGTACCTTTCTTTTACTTTAGTGTCACATATTCACTAGCTTCTGCTTTAATATCATTTTTAACCTCTCGTATCTAGAAGCTGAATTTGAATTTCAAATTTTGAACCTGAAATACAAATCTAATAATTTGGGTTTTCATGTGATTGGAATCCAATATAAATTGCATAAGAATGGTATGAAATGAAAAGGAACGGTGATAAATCAAATCAAAGTGTTAAAAGAAAAAACTTTTAAGTCCTCTCAATTAATAATAATATTATTACGGGGAAATAAAAGAAATCATAATATAGACAAAAATCATGTGATAAAATTGATGATAAATAGAAAGAAAGTTAGGAGAATTTGTAAAACCAACAAAAGCTAACAAAATATATGCATAGCATGTGGTGTGGAGAAAATAAATACAAATATTAATTTCTTTTTAATATGTCATTACAACACACACACACATCACTTCCCTTTCATTTAATTCATCTTTTTTCAAAATATAGATCATCAAAAAATACAAATTATAAACCAAAATTCCTTTTTTTATTCCTAATATAACTTCTACCTATAATTTTGTTTTATTTTCTTATTTCCCCCCCCCCCCCCCTTTTTTGTTTAAAA
>NW_019268520.1:4029199-4133934 GCF_002738365.1 Cucurbita moschata | reverse complement strand
TTTTTTTTTTTTTTTTTTTTCCCCCCCCCCCCCCCACTTTTTTGTTTAAAAACGTTTTATAATTAATGTCTTAATCTCGAGTATTTTCACTAATCATTTATTATAAGAAAAAACTAATTTATTTTGTAATAAACTTTAATATTGGAAAAGGTAAAAAAGGAGGAAAAAAAAAGCACCAAGTGGTGGATGAAAAGAAAACTTTTTTGTTTTTGAATGTAATATTTGAATTTGAAAGATGACACAAAGCAACAAAAAAAAAAAATAAAAAAAAAAAAAATGAAAAAGTGAGTTGGAGGACCACAAATTATTTACATATAGGGAATAAAAATGGTGCATTTTAATAATGCTGTGGTCCTTTATTTTATTTTAATTTTTTTTTAAAGCCCATATCTCTGACTTCCATACTTTTATATTCTTTCAAGATAATTCTCCTTTTTATTTATCAGATTTTTCAAAATTCCTGAAAGAATATAAAATGAATTATTATTTTATATTAAAAACATAATTATCTTCAATTTTGAGAAATCTGATAAATCAAAACCAATGTATATTATTACTATTATTACGTTATATTAAAAGAGTTATTAAAGGAATTGTTTATATGATGATAACATATAATAGAAATTGAAGAATAAAATATGTTCTCTTCTCATGGATCAGGCCCAATGTCTGATTAAGCCCATATAATTCTTTTTCCCCCGGGCTTCAAATTGCCCATCAATCAATATGCTGACGTGGAGAAATCATAATAATTATAAATTTTATTTAAATATTTTAAATTTAAATAAAAAAAAGTTGACGAGTTCAAAGATGATCCATCCATCACCATCTATCTTTTAATATCTTTCTTTGACTTTATGAACATTAATAAAAAGAAAATAGTTGACCAGTTCTAAGATAACTTCTAAAAAGGAAATTAAAAATAAATAAAAAAATAATCCTTAAAACTTGTTATAAGATGAGAAAGGACAGTGGTAGAGTGTTCTAGAAACTGACAGAAGCAGGTCTCCACGCAACCTTGTAGACTAGGATTAAGAACCTTGTCGGTGTTGACTTATCTTTACTTCCAAAGTCAAAACCAAATCCAGAGTTTCCAGTTCCAATACATATATATATATATATATATATATATATATAATAATAGATGAACAAGGCTTTGAAGTAATTGGATACGTCCTTTTCTTCTCAATTAATTTAACCAAATAATTTCATTCAAATCCATCCATTATTTTGCCATGAAATTAATTCAGCTATCCTAACTTGGGTTAAGCTAGCGGGTTTTCATTTGGTTCGTTTTTTAAGATAAGAAGAACATGATTTGTTGACTAGCATGTTTCGTACTCAGTTACATAGAAAGAGAAAAGAAAAGGGTGCCCCATGTGGGTGAATAAGTTGAGTTTCATTATCAAAAGCTCTGACTTCACGTAGTTTTAATTGCAAAAAATCCAAGTTAGCCCAGTGGCTTATATTTAGTCCTGTTACAAGCAATTTAATATTTTAAATATAAATGCACAAGTAGTTCACATGGTACTCTTAATAAGGGCTTCCAATCCCATCCATCAATAATTTATTTTGGCTGGCAACAAAAAGCTCGCAATAAGATGAAATAATTATAGCATAAGATACACATTGATATATATATTATAGGAGGTCACATTGATATATATATTATAGGAGGTAAGGATGTCAGAAATATATGAAGAGACTACTTTTGTAGACCAGTTATTGGGCAGGATCATATTGGCTATTTTCGAAGTGCAGAGCCCCTTTTGACTTGAGAGTGATACCCATAGTTTTCTAGACTAAGTATTTTTCACTTCCATCCATATTCAAAATATTTAATAACCATTGTTTGGAACTCTTTAATAACTACAAAATACACATCTCTTCCAAATTTGAAGAGATAAATTGGAATAAAAATGAACTCAAAATATTTTGTATAAATATATGGCCATATTTATTTGTAATTTCATAAAACATTATCATACTTTATTAACTTTTCATCTACTGTTATATCCGTGAAGTAATAATCTTTAGCATCTCCATGAAGCCATTCCTCGAGCAATTCCATTGCCAACAATCCTTCACTTTCATCCATTTCACTTTCCCCTTGAAAAACGCTCGTTTCTGGCGACACCTCCGAATTTGACGATTCAAAATAATCAAAACCCAGAAATGTATCCATCGATTCCGATGAACCCGCCCCACTAACTTTTTCACCGCCGGAATCCACCACCGGCGGTGAGCTGGACCGGCAAGAACTGTTCGTCGGTGGGTTTTTGTTCCATTCTTCGAGCCACCGTGCGATGTTGTCGGCGCTGGAAGCATATGTCGGAATTTGGCGATTGGGTGTTTGGGACTCTGCCATCGGCAGAGGAGGCGGTGGGGGTTTGGAGGTTTCGGGCGAGAGGGCGTCGGAGAGGGCTTGTTTGGCCATTTGAATGTCGGTTTGGAGGCGTCTCTCCCATTGGCCTCTAGAGGTGAAAAGGGCATCGCCGGAGAGATGGGTGGTCGGAGATGGGTAATGGTTGGTGTTGTTGAGGCTCTTCTTGAGATGAGTGTTCCAGTGGTTTTTAATGTCGTTGTCTGTTCTTTGTGGAAGGTATGAAGCTATGGCCGCCCATCTGCCATGATCACAATAAATGCATCATAAATTTACCCAAAAGCAAAAGCTCTGTTTTTTTTAACATATTTCAACTTGGTTGGTTACCTGTTGCCAAGAAGGGCTTGAAGATGAACAATCATTTTCTCTTCATGGTGAGTGAAATTACCCCTCTTGATGCCAGGCCTCAGGTAATTGGTCCATCTCAGCCTGCAACTCTTGCTGCATCTAAGCAGCCCTAGAAAAGAACAACAACAAGAAGAAGATTTAGAAGAAGAAGAAGATTGGAAAAGGGTAAAAGGGGGTAAAGAAGAAGAAGGATATTCGGTTACCAGTGTTGGCAGGAACAGCCCTCCAATTGGCAGGGCCATGTCGTTGAATGTAAGACACCAAAACAATGTCTTCCTCAGGAGTCCAAGGGCCTTTCTTGACACCTTGTTTGTCACAGCAAGGAGGGCGACCCATTTGAAGTGAAGGCTTGTGTTGTAGTTAGTAGAAAAAGCAGAGAAATATGGGGAAATGGGGAGTTGGGTGGGGTGTATAAATAGATAAAATTTGGGGACGCTGACAAATTAAGCTCACAGAGAAGAAAGGGATAGAAAAAAAGAAAGAGTCAAAGGGAAGAGGGGGCAGCATTTAAGTTGTATAATAATACAAAGCAGAGGTGGAGGAGAGACATAAAAAAGTCAAGGCTGTGGGTGTGGCTATAAACCCAATGCCGCCTCTCCGCCTCCCCAAACCGCGTCGCATTCAATGTCATCTTCCTCGCTGCATCGTTTCTTTTTATCCCTCTTTTTCACTCTCCTCTGCAGCTTTAAAAAAGTTCAACAATGGCGTTAGTGAACACCGATATTCCCTTGTTACGTGGTCGTGTTTAACCATAAAGTTCTTCTGCTTGAACCACTGAAAACATAAGTGTATCTTGTTCGTATACATAATAACTTTAATTTTCTTGAGTCTTTTATAGATCATATCTTTAAAATCACTCTCTTTCAAATGTACGGTCGATTCATTCATGTACACTACTTATTCCTTATTCCTGTAGATATTTTTACGTCACATTTTTTTCATAAAAGAGTTGCAACAAAATAATATCAGAAAAAAAAAAAAATCATTTGTGTCAAATCTCATCAACAAAAGCATATGAAATCATAATTGGAAGGCAAAAAAGTCAAAATATCAAGATCTTATTAGTTGTCTTTCTCCCAAAAAAGAAAAAAAAAACTTATTAAGCCAATACCCATCCCTTTCTCCCCTATCTTATCTAATAGAAAATAAAAAATATCGTAAATATTAAGTTAAAAATATCGCAAAGGAACAATATCATATCATTATAGAAATATGTCGATGACAAATACAGTCATATAATATAACTAAAAGATAATGTGTCTATTGGTACGAGACATCTTGGATGAAACAAAAAAAACAAAGTAGTGTTGTAGTTACGAGTTGTCGTTATCTCTTACCCAATAATGCGATACTTGTTCTTTATGATCTTCCATAGAAGAGCAAGAGCAAAAAGAGATCGGGGCATGTTTGTTCCAAAAGTCCATGGGACTGGGGCATGGGTAGCTAGCTATACAATGTAGCGGTAGGGGTGTTTCGGGGTGGAAGGGCCATGTGACCTTGTTCATCTTCCATGTGTAGGAAGTAAATACTGTCACCTACCAATCCCTGTGGGGGCATTGGCTTTCTTTTAATTACAAATATTTATAATTCCTTTTTTCTCACTCCAAATATTTATTCATATCACATCTTCATTTCCATTCCACCATAGCTACCAAATTAAAGTATTTATGGTCCCTTTTTAAAAAAATTTCTTTTTTTCTTTTTTGAAAATTCAATTCTATGTTTTTTCGAGCACAATAATATAATGACAATTAAAAAAGTTTTTAAAATGTGGGACCAAATTAAAAAATATAATTCAAGATGTTAATTTTATTGCATAATGCAATAAACATTTTCTTTTCACTTTTCAATAATTAGTTTGGTAAATGTATGTTTGTCGTGTAAGAATTGACGTACTTAATGTAAGTTCCATGAAAAATTGGGTGTCGCCCATGTGGAATCCAATACCAACCATTATATTTCATTTACAATTCACCCAATTCATTCAATTTTGTCCTTTATAAAACATTATTTTTAATTTAAATTTCTTTTGGATCTTTACATTCACTTTTCAAATTTAAAATAAAAAATAATTTCTCGAAATAATAGTGGGCTAACATTGTGCTCAAAATTAATGGGCCAAGGTTTATTAATGGGCCAAGATGGTTAGGCCCACTCCCAATTTAATGGGCCAAGTGTCTGCGCCCCGGTTCGTTCATCAGCTTCCATATTGTCGCGTCAAACCTTTTCATTATTTAAGTTTATAATTATAAACATGTAGAAAATTGATAGAAAATCAACCTACTACAAAAATCGTGATGTGATTAACAAACAAAATAAGGGTGAATTAAAAATATTTAAAAAATTAAAAATATTAAAAAAATTAAAATGGAGGAAAAAATGTTAATTAAAACTGACTTGTAAATCCACCCATGTTTCGATGAAAATAAAGGAATTTTGGAGCTTTGTTTTGTTAAAATAATAATAATAATAATTTAGAATAATATCCATCGTCAAAAACTAAAAAAATCCTGTCCGTTGATGTTGTGATGGGCCCACTTTTGATGAAATTTAGAACGTGTATGGCCGTCGATTTCCTTCCAAAAAAACACCCAATAAAATTCTTCTTTCCCACGTTTTTTTTTTCTGCATGTATTTTTGAAATGGTCAAACTTATATTTATTTTTCATATATAAAAATTAAAAGAAAATATTTAAAATTCCCCTTCCCAATACGGTGACAGTTGAAGTCTCATCATCGCAAATTTGACGAAATTAAAATATGTACCTAATAAATTCCATTTATTAATATTTATTTCCACCTATAATTTCTTTTTTTCAACCTATAATAAACCTCATTTTTTTCTAAATTCATTTTATAACTTTATCAAAGCAAAAATAAATTGTATTATAATATATGTGATACTATGTCTATGAATGTGAATTAAAATCATAATAAAATAATTGTTTTTTTTCTTTCTAAAATTATACTAGAGTCAAAATAAAAATAACCCATAATTATACTAATTTTTTATTCTTGCATTTCGCTCTATTAATAATACTAAAATCGTTTTTAAAATTTATATTAGTACTAGAAAACCATTTGAATTTATTTCCATTTACATTAATCTATTAATATTAAGGAAAAAAAATTATTGACTATATAGTTGAAAAAAATAATTATGGAAACGAGATGCTTATATATATATATATATATATATATATATTTTATAAATTTATGAAAGTTAATGAAATTGTTTGTATCTTTTTTCAATAATTCTAAATGATCATTTTTTTTTCTTTTCATTTATTTCATTTCCTTTTTTAGCAAAATAATAATAATAATAATAAAAAATAATGTCCTCATCCTAAAATGGGAGGAGTTTAAGTTTTTTTATTTATTATTCTTTTATTATTTTAAATATAAGATTTAAGTTTTCGTTAATCAACAGAATATTAAATTATTCATTTTCTTTCCAAAAAGGCTCATCCAATCGTATAAATGAAATTATAAATTTCATTAGTCAATACAATTTAATTGAAAATTAAGAAATTTATAGTATAATTAAAAGTTTAATTCTTTTTTTTTTTTTTTATAAAATTTAATTTTCCGAAAATTGTAAATAATTATAGCAAAAAATATGGAAATTGCACTAAAAAAATCCTATTATAAACATTGTTGGTTGAACATGGTGGGAGGAAGGAAGAACAGGGTAATACAGAGGCTTCAACCAACAGTGAAGAACCAAACCAAAACCATTTTTAATATAACCAATTCTCAGAATCCCATTCCTCCGACGGCATAAAACTTACTCCAACCAAACCACTTTTGTTATGCTGTCTTCTAATTCTTTCACTCTTTTTATTTTTTTCTCTCCTCTGTTTCTCTCCCTTTTTACCTTCCTCTTCAGGTGGGTTTTCTTTTCTTTATTTTTTCATGTTTTTTTTTTCTGTTTTTTAATCGTGGGGTTGTCCAATTCTTTTAGGTCTTTTCATGGGGAGAAAATCTTGGAAACTTCTGATGATGATCATTCACGGCCACTGGAGGAGGAGGCCGATGGCGGCGGCGGAGTGACTGAGAGTTTAGAAGAGAAGGAAACGGAGGAGTTTGTTTTTAATTTCAGGTTCCAAACGTTTGAGGAGTTTAGCAAATCGAATCAAGGAAATTTTGGTTCTCAGAAACTGGATTCCAGTGGTTGTTCTTCTTCTTCAATAAGTAACAGATACGAGTTTTCGCCGGAGAAGAGTACGAGCCACTTTGTGGAAGAAGCTAAAGTTCCGAGCTTTACAGTGGAGGTTTTAAATTCTTGTTCGAAACACGTGGGTTTGGGAAATGGGAATTTTTCTGTTCGAGAAGTTTCTGGAAAGGTTTTGGAATCTGAAGTTACAGATTGCTTTTCCGATGGAACAGAGGAATTTTCCGGGAAAATTTTGAAATTTGAAGCCGTTGGGGAAGGAGAAATAACAGAGACCTCTGTAAACGGAGGAGAGCAAATTTCAGAGAAACAGAGTGAAGAAGAAGAAGAAGAAGAAGAAGACAATGAGTTTCGTCAGAGTTCCGATTCAGACACCGGCGTGGATGTCGGAGGTGGGTTTCCCTCCGATTTGGATTTGGATTTGGAATTGGAAACCGGCGGGTACGAACCAGACGAGGAGATAAACGAAGAACCGGAGAAGTCGCGGGAGGAGGGGAATGAAAACAGAGAAGATTCAGAGGAGTGGGAAGATGAAGAACTGAAAATGGAAATGAAGAAAGGGAGAGGCAGAGGGCTGGCCACCATTTATGAAGAATCAGAGTCACCAAAGGTAATGGGAGAATTGAGGGCATGGAAGATAGATGAGAGGTCTGAATATGGAGATTTAATGGAGGAGCTTCACAAATTCTACAAAGCTTACAGAGAGCGCATGAGGAAATTGGATATCTTGAATTTCCAGAAGATGTATGCAATGGGTAAGTAAAATAAGACTAGTTTTGTATCTGATCGAGTCTCTTTTTTCCTAATATTTGTGTGGAAACGATAGGGGTTTTGCAATCAAAGGACCCACTAAAGTCATTTTGTAGCGACAGAAAATCTTCATGGCCATCATCAATCACGTCTCTTCTCTCGCACGACCTAAGGCTGTACAGACAAAAGAAATGTCAAGTGGACCCAATGAAGAAGTTCATAAGAGAAGTTCACTGTGAATTGGAGATGGTATATGTGGGCCAAATGTGTCTCTCTTGGGAGTTCATTCAATGGCAATATGAAAAGGCTTTGGATTTGTGGGAATCTCAACCTCATACACGACTTCACCATTACAATCAAGTTGCTGATGACTTCCAACAGTTCCAAGTTCTCTTGCAAAGATTCTTAGAGAATGAAGCTTTCCAAGGCCCAAGACTCCAAAATTACGTCAAGAATCGTTTCATTGCTCGTAATCTTCTTCAAGTTCCAGTCATCAAAGGTAACTACGCAAACAATCTCATCTTTTTTGAATTACAAGACACACCCGGAAGCTTTCTCAAACTTCCATTCATATAATTTCGTTTCGTTTTTTGGTAGAGGATAAAACGAGGGACAGAAAGAAGGCAAGAAGAGGGAAAGAGGACGGTTACGAAGCAATCACAAGTGATATACTTGTAGAGATATTGCAAGAATCAATAAGAGTAATATGGCAGTTCATTCGAGCAGATAAAGATCACAGCAACACCACAAAACGCTCGAAAAAGTTCCAAGCCGAACTCCAAAACCCAGCCGATAAGCAACTTCTAACCGAGATTCAAACAGATCTCCAAAAGGTTAGTTCGTTTTTTACTTGGATTTAACTAAATCCTTCTCATTACGCAATAGATTTTTGGTGTTGCAGAAAGAAAAGAAGGTGAAGGACATTATGAGAAGTGGAGATTGCATACTGAAGAAACTGCAGAAGAAAGAAAAAGGAGGAGATTTGTGTTTCTTGAGTAAAGTGGATATGAAGTTGGTAGGAAGAGTTCTTAAAATGTCAAGAATAACAACAGATCAGTTGATTTGGTGCAGAAACAAATTGAATAGAATCAGTTTCTTCAACACTCAAATCCATGTACACCCTTCCTTCTTTCTTTTTCCCTGTTCCTGCTAAGTTCTTCCCAGTATATCACAATTATTGTATATAAACATGAACACACAACGTTTCCTTCACTGCTTTTTGTAATCAATCTTGTTCTCATTACCCATTCGAAGAACAGAACAACAAAAACAATTACCCCCGTGATAACACATTACAAGAACAGTATTCTACCACAAACTTATCTGAGAAGAAAATATGGATCAAAACCTTCCCAGATTCCCTCATGTTCAAGTTCTGGGATCTTGTGATCTCTATTAACATCTATGGCTTCTTTGTGTATTCTAATCACTAACAAATACAGGTTAGATATCAGAGGGTTCCTAAGAAACGGGTTAATAATCTTACCGATTTCGACGACCTCGGTGTCGAGAGGCTGCGTAATAATCTGGGTTTTGCCATTTATCATACAGTTTGAAATGGAATAGAAGCCAAGCAAATTTCCATAAAGTGGAAGAAATGCATCTTTGTGGTTGCCTGCACCACCTATCCAATCAAATCCACCATGTTTGCTCATATGCTCATCTGAAAATTTTATCAGCTGACGGAAAAATCTCTTTCTCAACCCAACCAAATAGTTTATGAACCATTGGGTGTCCCATAAAGCAACTAGTTTAGATCTTGAAAGCTTTTCCAAATGTAAACAACAGGTCTGACTGATCAATAACTTCTCTTCGTGATGATTATCGATTTCCTTGTCGAACACTCTTCTAACTGGGTCGGCTGGCGATGCGGCATAATTTGCTGTGTTCAATACCCAGTTTGCAAGGTAATCGAAGTACCGAACCCAATGGCCGAATATAGATGACAGGTACTCAAAACTTGATCCAATAACTTGCTCCACTTGGGTCCGAGCATCGGAGCTTGTCGTAGTTCTTTCCGAGCTAAAACACTTCTGGACGTCAGCTGCGAGGCTTTTCCGAATCTCATCATCTTCATCCTCCAAAAGCATAATACACGTAGACCATATATTAAGGATTTGATGAGCATACATATTCACATAATCTCTCTGTTCAAAATGGGAGTTCGAAGTCTCCTGAGGGATTTGGTTATCAAACATATAATCACCAAAGATTTCAGCTTGTTCTAGCAAACCTGAAGCTATAATAGAATCTGCAGCGGCCGTGCGCATATTTACTGGCTCTGATGCAGCACTATGTTGGCTTATCAGGTCAGTGAATAGGGTAATACAGGACTGGAATTCCTCCAAGTTATTTGATGTTCTATCTTTTGGAGACTCTCCCATCATGGCATCAGAAACAATGGAGGCAGAATACAGCACCGCACAACGTTTTATGCACGTTCCCATGCAACGAAGCGTAGTTTCCCGAGTTTTCGCATGTTTCGTAAGCTTATACAAGGAAATCAACTTATCCCAAAACTGCAGAACTGAACCACAGTCCATCTTACCAATATAAACTACCTCTTCAGTGCATTCCACATTGCCAAACTTCTGAAACTGAGACATATTCCAAGCGAAAAGATTCTTTAAAATGTAGTATAGACATCTGTAATTCTTCTCCAATGACAAAAGCTCTGTAAGCAAAGCTTGGAGGTTGGTTTTAGTCCAGTGATCAACAGTCGTAATCTCATGAATACTCAAGTCATTGAACCCATCAGAATATTCTGTTGATTTCAGAAATTTAAACAGCCATTTCAACGTCGAAAGTCGAACTTCATAGCATGGATCTTGTAACGAGCGGATTAGTCTTTCTTGAAGTTGTGGAAAAGGATAATTTATTAGAGTGGCTGGCACATCTTCATCAGACTCGGATCTTTGTGACTTCTGAATAGCTGCATAATCTTCTTCATCAAATGGTTGAAGCACACAATTGAAGTAGCAAATAGCTGCTTGTTGCCGAAGTTCTGCCAATGTTGGATCATAAAATGACAGTTTGTGGTAGGTTTCCATGTCTAAGCACTCAGTAGATACATCCAGAAGCAGGTTGCGGATGATATACAAACTTTTGCTTCTTGGGCATGTTCTAACAATACTCAGCATGTGCCCAAGGACTCGTAAGAAAGACGTACCAAGAATTGGGCAAGAGCAATGTCTACGCTTAGCCATCCAAGAGCAACGTCCAAGGACCTCGACCAAGTCATTAAGAATCTGGCTTTTCTTCGAAATATCTGCTAGATTTCTACAATTTGTATCCAAAAGAGAAATCAACTGCAACAAGATTCCATGGATCTTATTATACGAAGAACGTCGAGTGGTTGCAGTCACATCTAAGACTGTGCTCGATTCGGGAGCCATCATTGTGGTGTCATCAACAGGCAACCCAGATGCTATATTGAGGATGACTGATGGTAAGTTCTCATTGGAAACCAGGCCTGTTAATGCTCTCGATGCAAGAACACGAATTCGTAGATTGCTTTGAGACGAGCACTTCCTGATGAACGGCATGAAGAGAAATGGATCCAGGTCGTCCCCAGCTTCACTTACTATTGTAGAAGGCTTAAGCCTGGATAGAAGAATTAACACAGGACACAAGCTTGGGTGCACAACTTTTGCTAGATTGGATTCTGCATTTCCAGAACAGCCATCATCAAGAGAATCAGTAGCCACTTTCAGTTCATCCAATAGAAATCGATGCAATGCTGGATACCTGTTGACAATAAAACTTCATTAGGTTGTGAATGGATATAATATCCCCATCAAATAAGAACCCGAACAAAATTCAAGTTAAGATCACAAGGAAATGCCTGTGAAAAAATTCAACTAAAAATTCTCAGTTAAAATCTGAAATCAAAGATATCATACCTGTGAAAAAATTCAAGTCCAGTTAAAGCTCGACGAGCTGATTCTCGTTTGTGAACATTGAGAAATCCCACCATCCGCCGAACTAAAGCAGTGTATGCCAAGCAAGCACTGTTACGCACCTCCCAGTAGGAAGAAGAGAATGCGCGAATAGAAACAATTATAGCCTGAGCAGAGAAACCAGATGTATCAGTTGCTAGGTTGGCATCATTGAAAGAGGCTCTAAGGACATTGAATGCATGAACTGTTGGAATGACGCCTTCATCTCGAATTTTAGAGGCTTTTTCACTTGCATAAGTCTCATGGGGCGACACAGACTCTGTGTCTTGGCCTAACTCGGAGAAGTTTCTGTTTTTACAGTCCGAATCAATCGGATTCAGCAACAACCTCTCAGCTACATCTATGAGCCACTTCAGAGCTCTTGGTAGAAGCTTCTTAGGGGAACCTTCTGGCTCTGCTAGAAATAGAGCAATAAAAGCAGCTGGAATACCAGCGCTTCTCCTCAATAAATCGTCGACTGTCTGACCATTTGCAGTCATTCTTTCCATTAGCTGATCCATCCAGGATTCTGTTAACTTACAAAGTCTAGAAAGATAGGTTAAGTTAGAGAATTTATATTTCTTTGAAAGGAGAAAGGTTTAATGTCCTCTCATAAACGTTTGCAAAAATTTCCATGATCTTTTATAGGATTTGATGATATTCATAACAGCATACAAAATTCAAGTGTGTTATTCAATCAAGCAAATGCATGGATGCTCTAGCATAGCAGAAGAACGAAAATATAGAATGAGAAAAGCTTCAACTCATGCAAAAACTATGAGAAAAAAAAAAACATACCTTTGGTCATTTGAACAAAGTAAACGGTTGCAAAGAGCAGTAAATCCGGCCCTTGTCTTATCGATCGCACCATTGTGTTTCATTTTCAAAAGAACTTCCAAAAAGTGGTCTCCGATCACTTTAAGTTGTCTCAAATCGAGTACTTCATCGTGTTTTAATATAATGGAAGCATTTGGATCAGATTCAACTGAATCAGAAGCAGCAGGCAAAGGAACTTTCCTTGTGATTGTTCCTAAAAGAAGACTAACCTGCAAATGGCCAGTAGAGAGAGATAAGGGAGACAATAAAATGAATGAATTGGAGACAATCAAAAGGTAAAGTACCTCTTTCATGGCAAGCCAACAGCCAACCATCACAATCTGTTCTGATGTTCTTGAATTTACTGTAGTTTTTTCCTTACTATCTTCCAGTTCAGACAACGACGTGGATGCATCAGCCTCATCTGGAACATCCAACAGAAAGGCATCATCATCGTCCATGTCGTCCATGTCCTCTGGAAGGTACCAGGCATCTGCTGAAACCACGCCGAGTGCCAGGGAAGTTATTCGCATCACAAGCTCCAAAAGCTTTTCCAGTAGACTTCTTATCTCCGAGAGACTAGAGAGCACGATATCTGAACTCCAATCCAACTCTTCAAAAGTATAGCGCAAAGCGAGCAACACACCATGAACAAAGCTGTTTTTGCAGGCTTCAGCGAGATTCCTCTCTCCCTCAGTTACAGAGATATTCAACCAATCAATTAAGGATTTCAAATACTCTGCCACCGGATGGTTCGATCTGCATATCTCCTCACCCACATTTGGTAATTTATGCACAGAATCGGAATCTAAGCAAACAACATCACCTGAAGCTCTGACTATCCAGCCTAAATCCAAAACATACTTTCTGAATACTAGCCTTAATGTTAGAGCTCCAGCGTCACTTTCTCGGACACGGGAGCTGCAAACTAACTTTTTGGCCCATGCGATCACTTCTCCCACCATATGTTCACTAGAAATGCCAGGAAGTGGAGTAGGAAAGTGAAGCAATATACGGAAAGAACTTTCTCTCAGACTATCCCAACTATCAATTATTGATCCAACTAACAAAAGAACTGAATCAGGTAAAGTAATTCCTTCGTTATAGGGAAGGAGAAGAGTTTCATTAGACTTTTCTTTTGAAGGAACAACTGCCCAAACATTAAGCATTACTAGAAATAGATCCATCGCCATAATTTTTCTCCTATAGGGTGCAGACGGATAACAGGAGAAAAACAGAAAGCAACTCAACCACTTCATAAAACGAAAAAGATCATCCGCTCGACCAGCTATAGTTTGCTCATTTCCATTTGGCAGATAGCTTTCACGACTAGAAGAAGAAGCACGTGGTATCCAACTACCCTGCTTGAATTGTCTCTCCAAAGCTGTTCGTACTCGAGAAAAAAACTTTCTAAACAAGCTAGTCCATTTCATCTGGAAAGCTGTAGAGGAACACCTCATGTTCAATGGTATTGCTTTCTTCAACAAAGTAAGTTCTAAATGAGATGGAAGACTAGAAGTTTTAGGATTTAAGAAAATAAATTCTGCAGCATCCACACGTAGTGACTCGTCAACGTGTGTCAACGCTAATACAAGCCACTCAACAAGGATTTCGACCTTTACTCCCTTGATGAAAACAAGAGCATGACAACCAAAATATTCTATTTCATGGGAAAATCGCTGTTCTAAGCTACGTTTTTCTAGCCAATCGATATCTCCTTCAATTAAAGCAAGTGAACGAGATACTTTGAACAATGAAATAAAAATGGCAACTTTCTGTTCAACTCTCAGTTCCATACTACCTTCATTATTACCAGGATAGAGAACTCCATTGTCACATGCGCTAGGCCAGACTGAGATAAACGCAAGCATAGGAAATATACTATCTATGTCAATTTCAAACAATACTGGAAGAGCATAAGTGTTTAAATTTGATCGAAGCTTTGATATCCCAGAACCAAGTCCACGAAGAATGGGTGGCAAGCAGCGGCCTCTGTAAAGTGCATACCCACCTTCAATACCATCACTACTCCAGCACTCATCCCGCAGGTGCTCAAGGAAACACTTCAGAAAAGAAGTGGCAGCACAGCACACATCATCATCAATGTATGCTTGTACAGTATCAGATAGCAGAGAAGGACTCATATCTAACAACGCCTTTGCACCCAACCTCTTGGTCAAAGAAGCTAAAGGAACATATCTTCCTTTACAGCGAGAACCCAAATGAAGAAGATCAAAAGCAATTTTTCGCAAGTACGACTTCGTTTTCTCGCTACCCTCTGACCAGCATAGTGACGATTGAATCTCTAAAAATAGATCGAAAATGAGATGCACTTGTTTAACAGTTTGACTCAAAGGATCTTCCAAGTTAGTCCACATAATTCTTAGTATTCGACTTCCCATCTCCTCAGGGAGTGGATCATAACTACAGGATGTATCAGTAAGATTACTAACTAAGGAGGTTTTTATTTGTTGCAAACAAATTTGCAGCACAGTCAATGAATGAAAGTTAAAATGGCTGTCGGTAGGATTTTCACAGTAGTTACATAGCTCAGGCAAAATGGCATCATAGAGTATCGTTTTGACAGAGTTACCGCTATATAGACAACCTGGATGGCCATTCAAATCTCCTTCTATCATAGAAAATGGTATGTTGAGCACAGGCCTTGGAATTGCTGTCAGAATCCCCCTGATCAAGCAGAGTCTACTCAACACTGAAAAAGTTTGAATTTCAGCGCAGACATTCGCTTGATAAGGAACCTTCGCAACAGCATTCCTAAATTCATTCTCGTACTTCAAACATGAAATGTGGTTAGTTTGTTCAAAAATTCCATAGAAGATGAGCACCCCAAGTTCTTCCGAGTTGAGACAAACTTGCAGAGAAGCACAGAAACTCACCCCAGCAGACACATAACAATCCCTTGAAAAAGCTAAGGATTTTAGAATGCTTAAAATAGTACTTACAATCATCCCCATAACACTTGAATCTTCTAGGAACTTGGAGGGAAATCGCTGGAGTAAGTAATACAAGCAAGACAAAGCCTCTTGACACTGTTCAATGACGATTGGAGAAGGCCTAGCCAAATCATTGGTTTCCTTAACCACAGAGTCCAAGCTAGAAACAATATCCCGAGAAACCAAAATGGCGCAATCTCTAATAACATCCACTAAATATCCCAATTTGGGCATTCCCATTACCGATAAAGCCACCCTCGACACACAGAACCGCTTATCTCCACCTTGTTGCATACCACTATGCTCCTCGCAGAGATTCCTGAAACACTCGCCCAATGAATCCTGGAATTTACGGCTTTTGGCCAAAGTGGAGACAAGGGTTCGATGCAAAGGCTGGGAATTCTCACAGAACAAAACCTCCAAGTAAAACCGCGCAGCTCTGGACACCGAATCCTCGTCTCCATTGGCCAATAACTCGGAGAAAGCGGAAGCGACTTTCTTGGCGTGGTTTACTTGAGCGTAAACGGAGTTCAAGGATACAAGTTCGAGTAATTCAGTGAAGAATTTTGAAGAGGATTGGTGTTGGGATTGGAAGGAATTGAGAGAATCGATATATGAGTGAGGGAAAACAATTGCACTGTAAGTATATCGGTGACGATGCTGCAGAGCTCGCCATTTAGCAGACATTGAAGCGGTGATTCAGAGTTGGGATACCCTTTCTCTGTCCCTCCGCTGTAAACTCTTGCTTAGAGAGAGAAACAGAGGGCGGGGAGAAGAAGAGAGAAAATGGCGGCCAGAATAGTATCTTAAATTAGGGCCGGCACGAGTTTAGTTTCGGAAACCAATCAAGTTTAGATTTTTTTTTTCCCTTTTTCTCACAAAACTTTGGATCATTACATTTTGATTAAATTGCAAGTTCAAATGGGTTATTTTCTGCATCAAAGCAGCCATTAACTCACCTTCAGAATCAGATCCTTCATTCTCTTCTTCTTCGATTGTTTCAATCTCCATATCGCTAGCGTTTCCTCCTTTCAAATGGGTTTTTTTCAAATTTGTGATTTAGCAATGATTTTGATAGTTCTTACACCTAAGAACAAGAACTAGATGCATGGAAGGAGCGCCCCCTAAAAATAGATGTAATAAGAGATGGAAAGGAAAACATTTTTTCTCTCTAAGAGACCTAAGAATAGATGTAATAAGAGACAGAGCGGAATACATTTTTCTCTCTAAGGTAAATGAGACCGAAGACAAGTTCATATTCTCCGACGTTCCCACCACTCGAATCTCCAACTCTCCGGTTTAAATATACGTTAAAAATTATTAAAATTTAAATTTTTAAAAGTTATATGGGTAGATTATTTGGATTTTCTCATAATTTTTTTAAAAAAAGATTATATTAAAAGATGAAAAATTTAAAAATAACTATTTTAAGAAAATAATAATAAATGAAAAAAAAAATTGATCCCCACAAATTCCACAGAGGGAATCTCTAAATGAGGGACATCTCTACTCCCATTGACAGGCATCTCTAAATGAGGGACATCTCTACTCCCATTGACAGGCATCACCTTGTAGAGTCAAGGTTCCAAATAACAACAGAGGTTGCACCAAAAGTGAAGCCTAGTGGCAGGCAATCTAATCATTCATAATTTGGACGAGTTCACTATAAAATCCAAGAAAATAAAATGTACAAGTCGTCCGCTTTCTCAGACCTTGCTTGTGGAATATCGCCTTTAAACCTTCTGAAACTACCTTTCACCATATCCTAGTGAACCTTCTGAAACTACCTTTCACCATGGATTTCATATCCTAGTGAACCTTCTGAAACTACCTTTCACCATGGATTTCATATCCTAGTGAACCTTCTGAAACTACCTTTCACCATGGATTTCATATCCTAGTGAACCTTCTGAAACTACCTTTCACCATAGATTTCATATCCTAGTGAACCTTCTGAAACTACCTTTCACCATGGATTTCATATCCTAGTGAACCTTCTGAAACTACCTTTCACCATGGATTTCATATCCTAGTGAACCAGTAGAGAGCATAATCAGCAACAAGAAGCCAAAAGATCAAGAGCGTAAAGGGAAAGAGGTGGGCAATAGAGAGATGACATTTCATCTAACCAACCCAAGCCTGCAGCAATTCAATGGTAATATTGCAACTCATCAAAGTTATAACAATGAGCCCGTAGTATAAAGTTTGGACACATTAAGGGCAATCGTAGATGCTTCTTCAAGTTCACGCAAGATAACGGTACAATTTTCTATCTTCTTTGTCCCTCTCCAAAAACTCCCTCTCAATAAGAGATTCAATTCGTTTTTTAATCACAACGGGGTTGGGAAGGAACCTTGACTGCAGCTGCTTTGTGACTTCAGCCACGATGTTATTGTGATCCAATACCCGCCTCGCCTTCATTATTCTGACTATCGCTGCCTCAATCTGTGGTTTCCGGTCTTCCTCTACCCTCTGCCGAGTTTCCTGGTTTTCTGGCTCGGACTCTCTTTGTGCAACCACGGTACCGATCTTCACCTTGTACAACTTGCTCGTGAACTTGTCGTTGAAGAAAAATGCATCATCTTCAGCAATGTCCTTGCTCATCGGCTCCTTCCGGAGGACATTCCGTCCTTTCACACAGGCTAATGACTGTAGACATCTTTTCAAGTCTACTGCTGGAATCTCTGTGGCTTGCTCGATGTCTCTATAATTCAACCGATCAGCATTGTTGAACAGCATTAGCACGCACATTTGGTACGTTGAAACATTCAACTCATGCTTCTGGCCCTTACCAAAAGTTGCTTTCAGATCGGCTGACCCCATATTCGTTTGCCAAGATAACCTTCGGCCAGTATGTGTCCCAAGGTAGTAGCTTTTAAATTTTTCACATATCCCAAGAATTTCTGGAGGAAGGTTGCAAGTTGTGCTGGCCTGAGTAGGCCACGAACCTGTAGTGAGGACTTGCACAACTAGTGTGGGACCTTCTCCTAGCTCAGCACCAAATCTTGAATAGAAACCCTGCATTGTATCCTGGGATGTCTTCATATCAGTGAACATACCCTCCAACTTTGAGGTAAATTGGTACCCACACTCTGTTTTGAGCTTAACAATTAAACTTCTTTCAGCGTCATCAGAAACAGTTTTTCCGGACAGAAGCCTCTTGGCCAAATGTTGCTTGTAATATTTCTCGAATACATCTTTCTCTTGAAGGTAACGAAAAAGCATCATAACCTTGTCTAGCACAATTTCTATGTCCTCTTCACTGACTCCTCTCAATCCTCTACGTAGCTTGTCATCTACAAACAAGGATATAAATTCTGGAGATCGAGCATTCAAGTTGATAAAATATTCAAATGAGGAATTCAAGGCGTTTTGGAACGTCTTGTCGTTGTTGAATGCCAAGCTGATAACCTTGTCATATTTATCCTTCAAATCAAGGAGCCGCTGCACATAATCCACAGGATCTTTTATCCTATCAGGATCTGTCACCAGCTGCTTACCTGTATCACGGATGTAAGATGTCATGACATCCCTTACTATAGAGAGTCCACTTGGTACACGACGAAACAAGTTATACATTCTGCCCAAATCTTCATATTTATCATCAACAAACATATTTACTAAGCCTGAGTTTTCCATATGGACTAATCTTTGCATGTGACTTTCTATCATCTCTTTTTCCACCACACTGGTTATCTTAGGTTCACTTCTAGCATCTAAGTAATGGGATACTCTTTCTATTTCTTCATTCAAGCGTCTCTCAGCCTTTTTCAGATAATCCCCACAGTCACAAGACTCAATAAATTGCTGAGACTCGAGACGATAAAAATCTGCAGAGACATCAAGAAAATGCTTTTCAAAGTCTTCTTGGTAAACAGAAGAGCCTAAATCCATAAGCATCTTTACAATGTTCCTCATTAAACCCCTGTTTATAACTTCACCACTCCTTTCCATATGCACAAGTTCAAGAAGAGTATCTCGGAGTCTACTCTGGTTTTTGATAGAGTGGATGACAACATCCCTCCATAGATTCAAACCAAGTTCATGAACTGGAGTTTTGTGAGTGCTTGGGATGAAAGTTCTATCCATGTACATCAATATGTCGCGGATCATTTGCAAAGCCTTGTTGTGGTCTGCCCATTTCCTGTTCAATTCTACCAAAAAAAGTTCTCCTTGAGCAGCTTCAATTCCTTTAGATATTTCTTTCAGATGAAATGTCATTGTGGTCACAAGTCCAGAGTAAAGTTTTTCCCCAAATTTATGCAGCACCATATTGTACGCATTCCTAAATGCATAAGATGCTTAATCATCAGGAGACAAAATATTTTTCAAGAATGAACAAGATACACTCAAAAAGGCTTGAAAGCAATGAATACAGCAATAAAATACTTGCTCAAGTTCATAAAAATGAATGTTGAAAACATACAACAATGTAGTTAACACTGTAAGTAGTCACAAACTAGCTGATAATGCAGCTACAATCACAAATTGAGTAAGAAGCTTTGAAGCGGATGCATTACATAAGATAATAATCTTTTTTTTTTTTTCAGGCAGCGGTGAAATAATTGTACACTAAAAATGCAAAGAGAGAGGGAGATAACGAAGAAGTTTAAAAAGCAGATCTACATGGTAGCAATTGAAATCCTTTTCATCTGAATTGTATTCCTATCCCTTCAAAATCATCATCGCTTGGAATTTTAACCATAAAAGATGCACAAAGCACAAGTTCAACAAAAACTCACTGATTTAATTTTAATAATGCACAAAGAAAAGTCCATCCTCCAACCTTCCCGTTAGAACATTACATGCTTAGACAATACTCAAAATCACCTCGAGCAAAAAATAAAACAATTTGATTGGTTAAAGTTTACATACTTAAATTGGAATGCATCTGATAACATAATCTACAGGTATGATGATAACTATCACAGACAAGTAACATTTGAACCCCTGTGCAGTTATCCTACATGCATATAGATGTGTTAGAGCATCAGTGGTGAATAGCACAATGGCATCTGATACGGATGTTATTAGGGATACATCAGTGATTGGTGAGGAAAGCTCTCTTCCTTCCAGCAGTCTCTAATCTTAGACAATTTCGTGTCTCATGGTAGATTCTTGATAATCTTTCCTCAAGAAAGTTTCCCCCACAGCTATATCTCCCGAAAATTTCACATTGCTCCCATCTCCAACCTTGAAATTAAGATATTTTCAATGGGCTGTCTGCATTTGCTTATGAAGTGCCAGGGGCTTCTTTTACTGATGCTTTCTTTGGTAACCATCCATGACTATTAACCTCACATTTTATTTTGATAAGCTCAACTGCATACTTTGTCATCCAATATTAATCTCCCTAGCAAGTTTTCAACAGGGAAAATTCCAACTCCACTTAGCTGCAAAAGCAATGTTCCTTTTCTTCAAGTTTTCGGGACAGAGACCTCCTTTGTCTTTGTTCTAAAGAGAAATTTCCAACTTGTGAGGTGGTACCCTTCTTCAGCACCAATTTTAGCCCAAATATAGTTTTGAACTTTACTTTCCAAGAGATTAACTACCTTTGTTGGCATTTGTAAAAAAACAAGAAGGATTAACTCTACTGCAACCCGCCCTTTCAAGATTGCACAATTATCAAAAGAATTTGAAAAAGAAATCTAGGAAGGAACCACATTAATATGATTACTGGAACAACTTGATACTAAATTGAACATAAAAACAAAACAGCAAGCATGCAGAGAAAACGTACTTGCAAACAATGTTCTCAAAAGACATAATCACAGTAACTTAATAAGCTTAAAATGGAAACTACACAGAATTACAATGCTGTAGCTTGCAGCTACACACTTCCATAAAGAAAAACAAACAAAAAAAAGGAAAAACGAAAAGAACAAAAGTGGAACTTTCAAAATCAGAGCCAAAATGTGTAGAAATTCAAGAAGGGTCATGAAGTAGGCGAAAATTGAAATGGTTTGGTGGTTATCTCTGTAAGTGGTCATGCCAGCTACAAATTGTAATCTGTAGTCAGATTAAGGATCATAGTAACTACTACAACCACATCCTGACGCCAAGTTTGTTGAAACAATGGTATTAGTCTGTTTAGTCCAAAGGGGATAATGGATCAGAAGTATAAAATATCTAGCTGCACATCCCTAAAGCTAAAGAAGTCATAGAAATCATCCCGTTTATCCCTAGTTGTACACTTGTACGAGAGAAGGTTCCTAGACAATCATGATATGTTCTTTTCTGGGCTACACTAGTTGAAGGAGAGGCCATCAATCAACTGTGTGGAGAACAACTTGAAGTCCTAAAAAAAGGACTTCTAGACTGTTCATGATCTTTCTTAATTTATTTCTATGATTTATATGCAGTTAAAGGAGAGGCTTCCAACTGAGTTTGTGGAGTAGCACTTAAAATGTACTGTTTTCTTATTAGCCAGTCTAATGAACCTTTCTTTTATGCCAAATGCGCAATATTAGAAATCACATGCCTCTTACACATGGATCTACCTTACCAAACCTACCTCTACATCAGTATCACATAAATCGATAAGGATATCAAACATTTCATCAGCAAGTTTAAGAAATAGAAAAAGGTCATATTTAATCTGGTAATACCCCATTGCCACTTACCCCATAGGAACAAGAAATGTGAAGCATGAGTATTGAGTATAGACAATAGGGCACTGTACAAAATGATTGTCAAATACCAAATTCACTCAATCAACTGTGTGGTCGCAAAAAAAATTCTAAAAATCGTCAATCAAAAGGGATAAGAGAAGAATAACTAGAGACATCTTTCTTTAGTTAAAAGAAGGCTTCTAGAAGACGATGGCATTCTAGATGAAAGGACTATAAATAACTTATTATGCCATTGGGTTCAACTAAAACTCCAAGAATTTTTCATGAGGCTCGTGAACCAAGTTATTCAACTTCTCGTCAATTGTTTTGCTCTCATTGAGTTGGATAATGTCCTTGCGAATAGAAGATCCATTCAGGACCATCTCGGACACATACATAAGACTAGCAAATAACTATCATGCCTTACTTCATAAAGCAGAAGGGTAATATGTAAGTCGCAACATTTCCTTAAAAGCACTAACCATTCTCTGAAACACATAGGCGCAACAGAGAAGTAATATGAGAATCACTGCTTCAATAGAAAACTCATTGCACAAGTTGCAATCTCAAGTTCTATCCAAGAGTTGCAGCAAAGAGAGAGCGAAATAACACGCTGCTATACACGTGAAATGAAAAGGAGCGGAAGCAACCTGTAAAGCTCTTCGAAGCTGAGCCCGCTAGCGTTATGATTGTATATCTCGTGAATTGCATGTTCCAAAATCTTCCACGTCTTCTCAGCATATTTCGGATCCACCACGACCCGGTGCTTAAAGGCCTCTATCTGGAAATTCCTCTTCTTCTGCGCACTCATGGCTTCCAAAGATCGGATCCCAGAAAACCCTTAATCTTAATTGGATGGTCGAACCCTCCAACGAAGCCCTAGGTTTTGGAAAGACGCAGACGGATCAATTTTCACGGAAAGAGCAAGCAACAAAGAATGATGGAAGAAGATTTGAGAAAAGGGAAATGGATTACAGACAGAAATGAGAAATTGGACGAGGGAAAGAACACGGAAATCAATATCGAGAGGATTTAAGAAGCGCCTGGACAATTTTTGAAAGCAACAATTTGAAGAGAAAAAGGAACAATGGAACAAAAATTTACACTTTTAATTGAAATTATCCTTTTCTTCTCGACGTGGTTCTCTTTTTCCTTCGATTTAACTGAGATGGGTTGCCCAAGCTTGGGAGGGTCAGACTGGCTTTGCAGCCGGGCCAAATTGGGGCGGATGGATCAGACCGGTCTAACTTATTGCTTTTCTTTTTCATTTTCTTTTTCTCTACAACTTTATAGTAGGTGACAAATTTAATGAAATTTACAAATTTTAATATGCCCGAACCTATCCGACCTAAATTATAAGAATTGGGTTGAATTAATTTTTTAGGACCCGATTTGGTTCGAGTTGAGTACGGGTTCATTGTACAAAAGATCAAGTCAACCCGACTTAACTCGATTGCATAAAAAGAAGAAGAGAACAAGTTGCCAAGCCCAACCCATGTCCTTCTTATTAAACCGATGACCACACTACTCACTACCCACTCGGTTCTTCTTCTTCATCAATTCATCTTCTTCATTCTTCATAGTTCCTCCCTTCCACAATGCACCACCTCATGTAGACCCACAGGCACAGTTGCACTCCTTCTAGTACTTCTTCACCGTCGCACTCCTTATATCATAATGAACTAGGATGCTATTAGTAAATTTGATGACTATAACTCAATTGCAAACTCGACAACCCAATTCGAAATCTCTCAATTCCTCGGTTGGTGTCAGAGACATGAAGATTCAAGATAGCTACTAATGGTACAACTAAACTAAACACTCAACTCAGTGATAACTATTGTTTGTGAAGTTTATAGGTGGCTAAGCCTTGCCGCTATCAACTTTACAATTTTAAAACGCGTTTGTTAAAAAGAAGTGTTCACACTCTTGTAAAAAAAATGTTTCGTTTCTCTATCAATCCGATATGGAATCTCACATTTTGTCAAAAAAACCTCAACCGATCCTATAGAGCTCAACCACAAATTGTACCATAACTACAATTTTTTAAGATTACTACTTAACTCCAATACTATTTGTTAAAAAAAATGAAATCTATATATTTTCGTAACTGTGTCATATCATCCACTTAGAAAATAATTAGTTTATAACTAAAGTGAACAACATGAAAATATGTTGTGGTTCACTAGCTAGTTATCAATCGATCACGTTTCATATTTGATAAACCTCTTAGGTTTTTTTCACACTTACTTACTATGTACATGAGCATGTATTCTTCATTTTAATAACTCATCTCCACCTCATATTTATATCTCTATTTTTTAAAAAATTTAACCGCAGACATCATAATATCAACATTTGAAATGATAATTAATGTTTTATTTCTTAAAATACTTTGAATAACATTTTAGGAGAGAAGCAACCTATAATAATTTGAAACGATTTTAGAGGGTAGGGTTAATTTTTTTAATAACAATATTAAAGATTTCATGATAGTGATACATACCCTTTGCGATAATATTTTAATCCATTAATCAACCTCAAAACTTCGCCTCAATTTTATCTTAAATTTTAAATATAATTATTATTTAATCAAATTTCAATTCAATTTTAGGGATCAAATTAAAAATTAAAAAATATAAACGTTATAAATCTCATAATTTACGAAGTCATCGATGAAATCAAAACTTTTAGAAGGTACCTATAGCAAACTTTATATTCCTCGTTTATGCAATTTTCTTTTGTAATTATAATAATACAATTATTGAGGACACGTCAGATCGTGAAAGGCCGTGACGCTCCATCCATCACCCGCCGTCCCACTTGCAAATTCCCACCCTCCCATGCCACCTGTCTCCCAAGACCTTGCTAACGTCACTTACACCCTCGGTCACCGTCTGGGACCCACCACTTCACGCCCACTCACGTCCTGCCACGTCTCCTCCCTAAGAAACATGCAAGTTTATCGCATCCACCAAAATCTACCTTACCAGTCTTCTTTCGCCACGTAACGAAAAAATATTACCACCACGGATTATTAAAATGACGTGGCGTGGGAGAGGTGGAATTGCACTAGTGACGTGGCGAACAGCGAGAGAAATATCCATAAAAAGAAAATAAAAAACGAAAACCCTTTTCCTTATAAGAGGAAAACGGTTTTTTGACCTTTCCATATAACCCCATTGTCACTTAACACGTGTCCCAATCATTCCGCACGTGCCTTCCGCCAGGCAATCACCTGGAATCGCACCCTTTAATCTCCAGAGTATATAATACAAAGGCACGGCCTCTGTTTTTGCGTCACTTGAGAGGAAGGGCAAAGGAAAAACAGAAATACAAACTGAACCACCAGTACACGCCGTCGTTATGACGAAGCAGTTGAAAGAGAATCAAGAACCATTCATCTCCGGCACCGGCGAAGACGAGTTTCCGGCGGCGGCGCCAGAGTCGATGAGGTCGATTTGTAATCCTTGTGATTTTCACTCTTCGAAGACGTGCAAGGAAGAGGAAACGGATCAGGAAAGTATAGGATCGTCGGAGGAAACTGAGTCGCCGAAATCAGTAGCGAAGGTTGCGGACTGGAGGAAGAAAATGGCGTATGTTCATTACCAGATTCGGAGAATCAGAGAGGAGGATTTGCATCTTGGTGAAGACATCGGCGAAGGCTTCAACGCGAAAGAGAAGATTAATTCGATCGGAGATTGGTGCGATGTTCGACATAATCCTCCTCACTCTTATCATAATGATCGCGTTAGTTCTCAGATGAATGTTGTAATTTTCTCGAGGCCGATTTTGCCTAGCTCGCCGCTCAGCGGGAAGAACAAATACAGAACTATAAGTTAAACAAGGTACGATTATTCTTCATTCGATTTCGATTCTGCAAAATTAATTAAATCTTTGAGGAAACTGAAGGTTTCGATTCTCGTGATTGAGTTAGTTTTGGATACTGATTTTGCAGGAGAGAGATTAGTTAGAGTGCGCAGGAAGTGAAAAATTGGGGGAAGTTTTGATCTCTGGTATATGGCTGCATAGTTGTAGGGTTTGTTTGAATTTGTTAGGGCAAAATTAGCGAAATGGAACGATCAAAAAATTTGAAGGATGAAACCTCTACTGTGTAAAGCCTAATCTCAATCGTAAAACAGAGAAAAAAAAATGCATGAATCCTGATGTTGTAAATAAATTTCCTGCTTTTTCTTCTTCTCTTTGAGTTTATTTCTGATTTGTTTCTTTGATCTCTTCATTCAAAACTTGGATATCTTCCGAAGGTCTCTATCTATATTTACGGATACTTGTAATAGAAATTGTTTTTGAAAATGTTTCCTTTTAGAAAACTGATTCCACAAAAACTAATTGGAAGTACATATATTTTTTAAAAATTTGTTAAAACAACTATTAACTAAAAAATAATCTAAAATAAACACCTCAATTTTAAATATTTTTTAATTATGCTCCTGTACTTTTGAAATTTTTTATTTGTCTTTATTTTGAACTTTGGAACAAAAAATGCTCTTGAGCTTCAATGATTTTTAAAATATTTGTTCTTCAAAATAAACTATCAAAATTTAGAAGTTAAAAATCATTTCTCATATGTAGTTTGTTGAGAGGTTTTAAATACAACTTACTTTAAAAAAAATTAAATTAACTTGATACATGTAATTTCAACCTGAAATTAAGGAATTCAAATTTATGATTTTTAGATCAAAATATGTATTTTATGCTAATTAAATTCAAACCTAGTATTTTATGATGGAATATTTTCCTAACAGATTGATTATTAGAAATTGATCTCCTATAGTTTCATGCAAATATTTAAGGGCAATTAAAATTTTCCTTTTCCTTTTAAATATTTTCTTAACAAAATTATTCATAATCAAAGCACTCATTTCCTCAAATTTATTTGATTTGCTTTATACTAAAAATGCTTATACTAATATCAAATTATTAAATACTAGGAATAAATAACTTTAATGGAGTGGTAGTCAATAATGGCCAATAATCTTAATCACCGATGATTGAAACTAGAGATTGATGACTATCGTTAGCCACTAGTTCTAACCGCTGATGCAAATCACCACATCGAGGATATGCAGGATTGCCCTAACCACTCTCCATAATTGGAAAAAGCGAGCACTAAAGAAATACACATCATTCATAGACAAAGGGAAATAGCATTGGATACTTTTCCGAGAGATCTCCTCTAAATCATTGATACTATCGATAGAATCGTGAGCACCAAAATGAAAGAAAGTTGTAGATAGACGGTGGTATTAGGACTGTGAAAGCTATCCACCACATGATGATCTAATTGCAGTGGTGCCTTTGAAGAGAAATAAATGGACCATGCTTTTGACAACAACCAATTATCAAATCACTTTGCCCAAAAGTGATTTTCCTTTATAATACATACTATCTTTCAACAACAAGATGGTGCATCTTATCATTATGTCTCTCCACTGTGTTTATAAAAACAACCAACTTTAAGGTCATATTTTATCAGAGTTCTTCATTACTGGATCTCAATTGATTCTGATTCAGTTCTTGAATGGAAAGATTGATGCCCAAATGAAATGGGTTTTAGATTGAAAACCAACCAAAACAATGAACAAATTCAAGAACAATCAAACTCAATTGCGATTCAATCATGAATGGCTCATACTGGTTTCTGGTAAAATGCAAGATTCCAGGCTTAAAAAGGCAAGAAAACAGAGCAGAAATCAGCGTCTGGTATAAACACTCTGTATTTGGTAATCTGAATACAAAAATCTCAGGTTTTAAGTATACAATTTTTCTCAACACACAGATGAGGATGAAATGCTTCACATAACATTATTGTTCTGTATTTTCCCCAATTAATCCTCCAAAACTTCTCCACTGTACAAACAAAAGGAAAGAACAGAGAGAATTTTCAGATTTGTACCTTGCAAGAGTCATTAATGGCAGCAGATGGGGCACCTCACAAGCCCATTTTCATTGCAATCAGTACACCTCTGGAAGCCATATCCATCTTCTGCTTCTTCTTCTTCTTCTTCTTCATAAAACACTTTACAGCTTCCAGAACATGTCTCACATGGCACAAATCTAATGTCCCCACATGCCTCACAGACTCCCCCATCGTCATTTTCAAGCTTCTCGCAGCATTCAAGCAGTTTCTCAAGCTGCCCATCTTCGTGTAGTCTGCGAATTTCTTCAGCGCCACCGATTTGCTTCCTCCCAATGAACACTCTGGGCAAGCTTTTCTGATCTTCCATTAATAGCTGCTTGAGCTCCTCTTTAAACCCATTATGCATTGACACATCTCTCTCGTCTACACGAATCCCAATGGCTCTCAGAATGCTTCTAACATCACAACAGTCTTCATATGTCTTACGAATCCCTCTCAAGCTCGTGAAGTATAGAATTACCTTATCCCTCTTCTTCTCCTCCGGCCAACTGTAAAATTTCTTAGATTCCACGGCGGCTAACGGCGGCTGTTGGTGCTTTGTGTTCTCCACCGGGCGGAGATAAAATGAGTGATCCGGGGTGAGCTGCTGAAGAGACTTTCGAAACGATGAAATCACTTCCGGGTCGAAATCGGAAGCCATTGAATCAGAGTTCAAATTCCCATCACCGATTTCATCTTTTTCTTCTTTTAATCGAAGCCAGAGAGGTTTATGAGATGAATCGGTACCATTTTGTTTCGGAATCGGCTTGGGCTGATCGATGAGGGATCGATAATCATACGTACGGCTACCGAAATCAAACGAGAAGCTTCGATATCGGCTCGGAGACCAGAGAGGGCTAACATCCTCTAGCCCTTCCATGAGCTCCCATATGTTGATCGTCTCCGGCTCCCCCGGCGGCGTTCTGATCGGAGTTTTCGATGCGGTCTTAGGGATTTTCTCTCTGATTATGTTCGACCATGTCTTCGCTTCCGCCAATCCCATTCTGAAATCCTCAATCGTCTTGGAATTGTCGCTCCTCTGCGACTGACAGCAATAATTAACACTACCGCTACCGCCACCGCCACCGCCACCACTTCCGAGCTCCAACGAGCCTAATGTGGAGGACGTTAGGGCTACGACATGATAACTATCGCCTTTGGCCTGTGGTGGATGATGAACTTGCATAGAGTAGCTTCGAGAAATCGGCGAATACGGCCGCCGGCAATGCCGGCACCGATTTGGTTTCGAGTTTACACATCCCATTGACGAAGTAGATAGACAGTAAAAGAAATGATAACATAAATCGATCACAAATTTTTCAAAGCGACATTCTGTTTCTTGATTAAATCGGATGAAGGGGAATGAATATTAGGAAGTGAATGAACGAAATCGGTGGATTTCAAAGAAAATTGTTTCTGAATCAAAACACAGAACAAATTGACATTCTAACAATCGCAAGAACCCTAGTTCCCCCTTTTTCTTCTTCATCTGATCGTCAATGAAAAATCAATCCCCAAATTGCAGAAATGGAAATCTCATAGCAAATCAGAAGAAGGAGAGGAAGCATCAATGGCGGATTAAAAGTGGTGAATTCAGAACCCAAAACCATGCCGACGTTCTACTTATACTTTCCTCAACAAAATCCAAACCTATTTTTTAACTTTTATCTCCCTTCATCTTCAACCTTAGGCAAATAATTACAGAGACATGTGTGGCCATGGCAGGCACGTGCTGCACGTGAGCTTTTAGGTTGTTGTGTTTCCGACAATTGTGTCCAAAGTTCTAAAAGTGAAAAAAGGAAAGAACTTTGGATCTCACAGCTCCCATTTCCAGTTGCCATCATAGCTGCAGCTGATGAACCAGGCGAGTGATTAAACAAACCCTTATTGTCGATACGAATCTGCTAAAAGAGCGGAGAATTTGTATGTAAGAACGATGTATTTGTTCGTACAAGATGTTTAGAATGGACGTTGTAAGTATAATTTCAATATGTTTGAACTCAAAGTGAACAGTATCACGTTGTTTGGAGAGACCAAAATTGTCGTATCTAAGTAGTAGTAATAGAGACATATCCTAGACTTAACTTCGACCGACAATCATGTAAAATAATTGTGCATAAAACCCTTGAATTATTCTGTGAGATCTCATATCGATTAGAGAGAAGAACGAATGCCAGCAAGGATAGTGACCTCAACGAAGAGTGAATTGTGAGATTTTGCATTAGTTGGAGAGAAAAACTAAGTATTCTTTATATGAATAGCAAACCCGTTTCAAAAACTTTGAGAAGAAGCTCGAAAGAGAAGGCTCGAAGAAACAATATCAACTAATAGTAGGCTTAATCATCATCACCATGACTGGCCCGCTTTGATGGGAGCTTTGTGCACGACGACCTTTTTTCGTCCTATAATATGTTGATTATTGTTGCCTTTTTTCCCCATCTCTCCCTCTCTTTCTTTTCATCTCTTTTTTTGCTTTATTTTTCCCTCTGGGTTAAGTGTTTCTTCCTGTACAGATGAATTTCTAAGACACGGGGAAGACGCAATCATTTACGTTCACATCAATTCAATTCAACTAACTTTTATTAAATTTCGTTATTTATTAATACTTATATTAGAAAGATTCATAATTAATTATTATTATATTATTGGTGATATATAACTGAACGTATAGAGAAATAAAACATGATTAAAAAAAATTGGGTCGAGATTAGAAGACATAATTAAATACATCTACCTTTAGTTAAAAAAGTACATATGCATCTTCATACCTTAACACCATACTCCATAGTCGCTTCAAACATGTCTTTAAGCATAAGTTTAATTAATGCCAAAACCAAATTTTTTTAAAAAAATTTAAAAAGAAATTAGCGAGGCTATTTAATGCAATATCGGAGTAAAATAGAGGTACATGAATGAACTGAAACTACGTACAAATGCAAATGAGAGTGTTAGGAATGTTTAAAAGAAATTAAATAAAAATATTTATCGATATAATTTTATTTTATTTTTTTAATGTTTTTATCTGTGTTTTATTGTAAAATTGAGATGTTGCAAATTCACGTGAATTTTAAAGAAATGATGTATTTACATATGGAAGGTTGTTTTACTTGCCATCAATTCTACTTTCCATACTAAATAATTAGAATTTAACCATTTAAAAAAAAAAAAAAAAAAGTAACCATATTTTAAACCATGGTTAAATGATAAATTTGGAAATTTGTTTGAGTCTTATCCATATTGGATTTATGTATTATAAAAATATTTTATACACGACAAAAACGTTATGATAGAGATCGGTCGAAGAAAGAAAATTTAGATTAAGAAACTGTTTTGAAACAATTTCAATGATTAAGAATTAAAATAAAAAAGAGTGGTTAAATTTTCTCGAGCTTTTATACACATCCATGAACAAGAACACGAACAAGAACAAGAACGAGAACGGGAATGGGAACGAGTTTTGTTTATTTTCAACCTCGAAGATTCTTTCCATTGTCATAATACAGAGCTTCCAAAAGGGGTAGAAAGAAGAGGAACCTTATTTTCTAAAAAACACTTCGCACACTTCACTTAGCTGAGAACTTAAACAGCATAATGTGATTGTAAGGCTTCTTAGAAGTCACAATGGTTGAAGGGAAACTGGGATGGTTCACTGCATCAGGATATCCTTGTGTCTCCAAACAAAGCGCTGCATGAGCTTGGTACACAAACCCCCCCTTCCCCTTCACGTCCTTTATATAGTTCCCTGTATACAACTGAACCCCAGGAGCATTTGTCGATACCTCCAACGTCCGTCCCGACTTCTCGTCGTGCACCACTGCTGCTTTCTTCACCTTCTCATCCCCGGTGCCGTGGTCGAGCGCGTAGTTCATGTCGTACCCTTTTGGAAGCTTGTTTATTCTGCTTCCAACCTTCCGGGGCTTCAGAA
This sequence comes from Cucurbita moschata, assembly GCF_002738365.1. NCBI lineage: Eukaryota > Viridiplantae > Streptophyta > Magnoliopsida > Cucurbitales > Cucurbitaceae > Cucurbita > Cucurbita moschata. Next base: position 4,102,115 of record NW_019268520.1, on the reverse strand, counting down.
AATCATATGGAGTTCCTTTCACAGACTCTAACTTTCCAGTTGGAATCAGATAGTTATCGACAACCGTGATTCGGGATCCGAAGATCTGAAGACGATTCGACAAAATGTCGCCACTGTTATGTCCACCAAGATTCCAGTATGTATGTTGAGCTAGATTTACAGGGGTAGGCTTGTTTAGAGCCTTGGCTTTCATTGTTAACTTCAGTTGGTTGTTTGCTATGAGTGTGTAATTGGCAGTCACTAATAGATCACCAGGAAAACCTGCAAAAAGAATGGTTAGAATCATCCACATTCGCTCGTTATGTATCGCCCTCAGCCTCACAGTTTTTAAACGCGTCTGCTGGGGAGAGATTTCCACACCCTTAAAAGAAATGTTTCGTTCTCCTCTCCAACTGACATGGGATCTCACAATACTATTTCCGTTCTCACCTTCTTCACCGTCGAAACTGCGGTAGGAAAAAACGATTTGAGGAGAGCTACCACTTTTCTCATACTTGGTTACTTTCCAGACAACATCACTGAAGCCTCTAGTACCACCTAACATTACAAATCACTCATCAACTATTGATAGATATCAACAAAAAAATGCCTGAAAAGTTCATAAACAAACCAAACAGAAAACCAAGTTGTGTGAAATAATGTACCATGAAGTGTGTTGTTGCCTTCATTAGCAATCAGCTTGTATAGAACTCCATTCAGAGTAAATTTCGCGCCACTGATTCGATTCGCAACTCTTCCAACAATCGCACCAAAATACGTCGTGTCGTTCTAAAAACGTAAGAACGTTTTTCTTTGTTAGTTGAATTGAATGGAAATAAAAGGTTTCTTCATAAAAGGTTTCTAAAGAGGTAACTCATAGATCAAAGAACACCAAGTTTATAGATCTAGTAGGTATAAAATTGAAAGTTAAACGAACAGATATTCAAAGACTAAACACGTAATTTAACGATCAAACAATATCACGTTTAACGAAGAACAAACTTCAATTTGTTTCTCAATTTAAGTATCACATCATAAACCTTTGACAAATCCTACAGAATTTGGGCCACAGATGGATAATTATTCCAAGATTATGAGATGTTTTGATTTCCCATGGCTTTTTACCGTGGGAGCAATTATAAACCAAACAGAAGAACACAAAAACAGGATTAGAGGTATCAAACTTCACAGTCAGAGTACCAATTGGAAGAGAAAAAAGGGCTCAAAACAGCTAAAACCTCACCTGATACTCCCGAATGGAATCATACCCAAGAACAATATCATCCAACTTCCCTGAAAAAAAAAAAAGAAAAAAACCCCATAAGAGAAAAAGGGAAACGAATTAAGAAACACAAGAACAGAAACCTTAAAAACCCCTACAAAAAAAGGGACCAAAATGGGGACAAACCATGCTTGTCTGGTACAAGAACAGACACAATAGTGGCACCCCAGTTGGTAAATTTCACTGAAAGGTCACCTCTCTTGAGCTCAAAAATCCCAATCTCCCGCTTCTTCTCAGAGGCATTAGCAATCCCAAAAGCAGCTAAAGCAATAACACAGAACAACCCCAGAAAAAATTTGCCCATATTTGCCAAAGAGTGAAGCGATTTTGCCCTCCTCCATATCTGCTTCAGCGACCTTATAAAGAGAAGCATCGAAATGTAAAAAGAAGAAGAAAAGTGGGGAAATTGAAAGACCCATCTGGCTGAACAGAGACATGTGAGTGGTGGGTTTGACTTAGAAAACTAAAAAGGGTAAAATTTATTATCATTAAACTAAATTTTGGACGATAACCAATGGATCAACCATCAATGCAGTGTAGTGGGCCGACTTTATCTTGCCCTTTCAGTGGGCAACAAGTCAAAATGAGTCCTTTTCCCTATGATTTTTCTTACGGAAAAGTATTCTTTTTATGGGTGGCAAGGATTAGTACAAAGTTGAGTCCTACTCATGTTAAAAAATCAAGTGATTAGGACCATTTATAGTATCATTTTCTCTCATAAATCAGTTCAAGGGACCAACTATAATATAAATTTTTCTAGGAATCCCAGATATTTGGAGCATTAAATTCACTTAAAAAGATTTATTCATGTTCATTTACATTTTTATCTATAAAAAAATAAATATTTTCGCTTATAAAATGGTTGAGACGGAGTGAAGTGTGAAGCATTGGCACATGGGGGCATGATTAATTGAGCCTTTTGAAAATGGTAATAATAATTGATGTAGAAATGGCCAGCTTTGAGATTCTTTTTAGTGTTAACAACAACGCCCAAAGGATGAGTTATCTGCTGCTCACACATGAAGGCTACTTGGACGTATCCTCATCTTTATGGTAGGGTTGACCTTGGTCTCTGGGGACAAGGTTCAAGATAAGTGTTCATCCAAAGACGGAAGGTTGCCGGAGAAATAGATATTTGTGAGTGATTTATGGTTAATTTTTAAACAAGAGACAAAATATCAAGCTTAGAAACAACCACAAAAAAAAAAAAAAAAATTATGAGATAAAATTAAGTAGAATAATTTTGGTTGAGATTATGTTTAAGTCATGCATACGGGAAGAAGAAATTATGGAAATTGAGGAGTTAAGTGTCAGTTGTTTTTATCTAAAACGTGTTGTTCCAAATCTTTTTTAAATGCTTTCATTTTAGATAGGTTTTTATTATTTCATGTTGCGTCAATATAAGAGTATATGGTCGTTCATCAAAATTATGTCTACATCCACCAGAGCTAAAATGACCCAAAATGTATAAGAGATACCCGTCAACTCTCCGTTTGGTGAAATTACATCTGCATCAACCCCTGCTAGACCTAACACGAGGTCAGCCATCAAAAAATGAGTTTAACTAAAAATGTCAGAAGTGGGATTTGAACCCACGCCTTCTCACGAAGACCAGAACTTGAGTCTGGCGCCTTAGACCACTCGGCCATCCTGACTTTGATGTTCAGACGAACACAATTTTATTTATTTAAAACCCATTTAAACTTTTAACTAAAAAAATTCTAATCATGTGCGGAGTAAAACCCACCACTTATTTAAGATTAATAAATCAAAAGTAATATCAATATCATTCAATCAATAATGAAATAACTAATTAACTTCAAATTAGTATTGATTAGGAATAGGATATTGTTAAAAAAATATATATAAACAGTAAATAATATGAAATAATTAAACCTCATCTTAAATATTAATTATGAACAATAATGATTAAAAGAAGACCACAAATCCTAGATGTTTCCCTTAGCTTTACCCCTAGCACTAATTTCGAAAAACTATGAACCAAGATTACACTAACGAACAATGAGCCCCAACACAAGAACAACGGTTACAACTCCATGCTCGTAATATCCTTATAACTTCACGTTTCGTGCTAATTCTTTGTTGTTTTAAGGCGAAACTGTCTAAAAACATGACAAACTGAAAGAGGAACTGGAAGAACATGAGAAATTCATACTCCTTTTTACTCAGTCCAGTCCCTTTCTAACTCAACTATATATACATACAAAACATGATTAAAAACAGTAAGAAGAAGGGTGAAGGGAGCACCTAATTCATGTTCCACAAAACAAGAAACATCAATAAAAGAACCTTATTTTAATTCTCTCTCTCTCTCTCTCTCTGTTGCTTCTTCTAGAAGTAAACAAAGACTGCTGCTGCACACAAATGGTAGCAGTCCATGACAGCACTGTATGGAATGAACAAGATCTCATTTGCAGAGAGTTCATCGATTCTCTACTATCTTTGGCCCTTTGTACACTGCTCCAACGGCAGCCAAGTCTTTAGGTTGCTCTCTTTCTTCAAGCCATGCGTACCTTTCCCTATCTGCTTCTGGGACCGAAACCCCCTCCTCCACTGTCATTTTCCAACAAAATCATCATGTCAGTCACACATCTCCTGTATCCACTTCATTATACACTCACTACCTACCTGAAAATTTTGTGAAGGGATGGTCAAGGTAGTATGAGCAATGTCGACCATCTCGATCGGAGTACGGTGGGCCGAGCACGTCTAACACTGCACACGCTGTCACAGCTGTGAAGCAATGCATGTTTCCTCCATCTGCAGGGTAAAGAATCGACGAGTCGCATGGGGCCGTGAAGTCTGCGTCTACCTTGACTTTCGCTAACCGAATACCTGGAGATGTTCAACAATACATCTTAACTTACATGTATCTCGACTAATCTCATCCTACAAAAGAGATTCATGTAATCCATAGCTCGCCCTATCAGTTTTGGTTATATAACAATCAACACAGACAACCCATCAACATCAATCTCTGTTATAGTCTTTTAGATACTTCCATTGATATTGACATTTAAATCCTTACTTTGGCCCGTTACTTATTGCTGTCAGTCTCACGGTTCTAAAATGTATTTGCTAGGGAGAGGTTTCCGCACCCTTATAAGGAATGCTTCGTTTCCCTCTTCAACCGGGTTAAAAATGACCGTTATTTCAACCAATTGTAGAGTGAGGACATAACAATATTGCATAGAGACTCACTTCTTGAAGGAGCTCTGCCACGCGAGACGTTGGCACGTGTAGACGTGCCATTGACAGCGCCGCCATCTACCCAGTCGTATGCCTTAATGTGCATAGTCCCAAAGAGAAGCTTGCTAAATACTGTCATTCCAGGATGGTTGTGAAGTGGAATGACACCTGAAGGAGGCAAGCAAAATATTCCCATCTGCACCACAAGTACAACACACATGGTCAAAAACTGTACAAATTTAAGAGCCTTCCACAACTAGATTGCTCTCTAATAAAGCAAATGAAAATGCATACAGAGAATTTGTTGCTCTCATAGAGGTGCAAATATGTTATAGGAGGAGTTCGTCGACCGGCTGTCGTCCGAAAATACGGCATCTCCGGCGACAACCCAACATCTACTGGCTCCATTTTATCTATATACAACAAGATTCATTATCAGTAACACAAAAACAAACAGCCACACAAAGTGAAGAAATGAAAATAACACAAAACAAACCAATTGGTTTTGATTGGGTTACTCTGAAAACCATCCCAAAAGCTCCTAATTTGCATAGAACTTAAGAAATTGAGATGGGCATAGATCATTCTATAATCAAAACTGAACTATGTGGATGTTGAAGCTAATCATTATCCAACCAATATAGCTCAAGCACCAATATCAAGAACAGACATACGACGAAGAAAAATAATAAATAAATAGATACTCAGCACGTGCAGCAGGCAGTGCAAGTTGCAGAAAAAAACAGAGCTAAAATATACAATCCAACAGGACATTGAAAAAAACACATAAAACCCAACACAAAAGCTTTTCACAAACGAGGTTCGTACAATTTGTACACATTAAAAAAATGGAAACAGACAGGCTTATGATTACAACACGAAACTACATTATCAATCAGAATTGGGAATTCAATTCAATTCAATTAACAATGGGGTTCAGAATTAAATACAAAAACAAACACATACCCAGAACATCTCGTACCCGTTCAATATCCTCAAAAGGGGGAACGATTCCAATCCCACCAGAAGCAAAAACTTCATTACAAGTTTCATAGAGTTTCTGAACCGGCAACGGCGAGGACTTCCTAGTCCGCCGCCGGTTCTTTCTCGACTTGTTATTCGTAGTTGTTTCTTTAGGTAATTCACAAAACTGTTTCCCCTTCCGATCAGCCAGATATCGCTCAATCCCCATTAACCCACCAAAAATTGGCTGAAATTGGAGGGGGGAAGTGAAAAACTAATGAAATTAGGGAAAGGGGTGCCCGAAAATAAGCGAAAAGGATAGGGGAAAACGGGGATCTGGATAGAATCGAAAAGTGAAAAGGCCAAGAAACAGGGGAAGAGGGTACAGATTAGTAGCGATTGAGAGAAGGTGTAAAAATGGTCATCTCCGTATGGAGAAGAAATGGAAAGAATGGAGACAGAAGGGGTATAAAAGGGAGAGGTTTCCGCACAGAAAGAGAGAGAAAGAACGATGGGTTTGAAGAAGAGAAAACCAGGGGCCATTCCCACCATTCCAGTGGGCTGTTCCAAACAGTGGATTTTTTTTTTTCTATTTTTTTTTTCAGGTGGGGTTTATTTTCCCCTCACCAAATTTCACACTTAAATTTCTATTTTTTTTCCACTTTTTTTCAATAAACAATATAAAAAAAATTCAATTTTGTATCTATTTAATTCATCCACTCTTATCCTATTAGGATTAAAAAAACAATCTTAATCTTTGAACGCTCGTTAAATTAATAATTCACTTATAATCCATACTCGGTCAAATTTTAAATTAAAAGATAAGCTCAGAACAAAATTCCGACTTAATCAAATTGAATTTGGGCATAGTCAAATATTCCCCTCCAATTAAATTTGGGTATATTCCGTAAAATGTAATTTATAAAGGTGTATAATTTGTTATATAAATATTTAATGTTTGTAATATAAAAACATTCAAAGGATAACATTATTTATTTTAATATAGAAACTAAATTGTTTTCATGTGCGTTAAATTATTACATACTAATTTTGTTTTTTGTAATTTACTTCTAAAATTAAGTTTAAAAATACTTCACCCATAGTTTGATTGTTTACGTTTACCCATAGTTTAGTTATTTTATTATTTATTTTTAAAAAACATAGTTTTAACATTTTTATTTTCTTTTTATATTTTGGCTGACAGTTCAAAAAATAAAAAAAAAATTAAAAAAGTGAAAATTGGAAAAAAAATATAAAAAAAATTAAGAGACTAATTACTGAGAATAATGCTGCACCCATGGTCTCTGTCTCTGCATGGATTGCATGAATATAAATTTTAATTAAGAACAAATAAAAATTTATTTATGAGGCTCAAAAAAGGACAAAAAAATTATATATTATATGTTGAATGTCTTAATTGTTAAGAGTTCATTTAATAATAATTTTGATATTTTTTAATATATAATGATTTCAATAACTACCCAAAAATAATTGGATACACAAAACCCTAAAGCTGTTTACCCGTGCACGAGTATCCTTCTAGAAGTGTATACAACGTACATGATTTTCTTTAAAATTTCAATGACTCGAAGAGATTAGGTTATCCTTTCGTATATGTTGAAAAATTACGAAGTCTATGAAAGTGTGCTGTTTTTTTTTTCTTGAATCTTTTGTTCAAAACCTATGAAAAATATTCTATTTTATGATAATTATGCTCGAAGATCTTTAATATATTAGTAAGAAATATTGTTTCTATTAGCGTGAGACAATTTTTAAAAACCAAAAGCAAAGTCATGACAGCTTGTAACGACTCATGTCTATGATTCAAAATCTAGATTGGATACCCGATGGCTCTGACATTCCCCTCCATGTTACTTCCCATTTCTTAAGAGTGAAAATTATCCCCACAAACTAACACGAGTCTTTTTAGTATGTTTTGTCCTCATTCTTAGTCATCCTCTCTTCATGATCGCTTTTATTCGGATGTCATCTCAGCTCATATATGTGGGATCTCACATTGGTTGTAGAGGTGAACTAAGTATTTCTTGTAAGAGTGTAGAAACCTGTCCGTAATAGATGCGTTTTAAAATTGTGAGGTCAACGATGATACGTAATAGACTAAAGCAAACAATATCTGCTAGAAGTTTTAACTTTATGGAATGAATTAGAATGAGATAATAGTTGGAAAAGACATGTTCATGTAATGATTACATCCTTGAATCTCGACTTTGGGTCAGCTAAAAGTTTGAACTTTCTTTGATCACTCCTTACTCATTTTTCAAAATATTCCACCAACAAAATTGCAATCACACAAAATGTTTCATCCGACATTCCAAAAAAAAACAAAATGATTGATTAATTAACTTATTAAATATGATGTCCATGTCAACTTGAACATTACAGCGACGTTCGTTATTCTATAAATCTATTGTTTCTCGGTTGAAAATGGATGATGATAAACAAAGAGAAATATTAGATAGATAGCGAGTTCGTTGTAATAAAATAAAAAAAAATGTTTTAGACGGTGAAGTGAGCTTCTCTTAATTATAAACGACTAATTTTTTTTTTTAGAGTAAAAGAATAAATAATATGAATGTATTTTTTTTAAATGTAAAAATTAAATAAATTAGAGTAAATATTTAAAAATAAATAAAAATAAAAAACCTATCCAATAAGTCATTATTCAAATTATTTCCAAGCAAATTTCCTATTTATATCCTTTTAACATATTTTAATTTTCCTAATTATGGAATTATTTTCATCTTAACTAACTATGCTAAGTGATTAATGTATAAACCGTCCATATTGTCATCTCCATATCATACAATATTGGTATTATGTAGATATTAATTTAATGACAAAAAAAAAATATAGATTAGGTTAGATTTTGTATTTCTGTATTTTCCTAGATGATAATTAAAATAGAAATTTCATACGTTTTAATGTGAAATATAGCGTATTGTATGAAACAATAATATAAGTTAAGCTCTATAATATTTTTAATCGGTATTTATTGTACCTTTTGACATACTTATAAATGATTTATGACGTTCAAAATTATATTAAAACACGTTTTAAATTTTGTAAAATCGATTTGAAAGCTATGAAAATAGCATTTCAAAACTATTTTTTAAGATTACAAATGAACTTTAATTCATATAGTAAAAATATTTCTATTTTTTAACGATATAATTTATTGAAAAGTAAATCATCGCGGTAACGATATAATAGTACACGTTCCATCAATATTATAAACTAAAATAGATATTTGAAAAATTAAGGAAATAAAATATGAAATAAGGTCTGTTTAAATATTAATTTTTTAAGAAGAGAGAGAAAATGTTACAAAACAAACCAAACAAAATTGATTTGATTAATTTGATATTTTTGTAAATTCAAATTAAATAATTTTTAATTTGATTTGATTTAAAATTAAATAAGGAAAAAAAATAGACAATTCAACGATCAAACTAGAGAGAGAAGTCAAATTACACGTGGGAGGAAAAAGTTTGAGATATTTATATACAAAAAGAATAAACAAATAATAGAAAAAAAAAGGTAACCAAATTCAAAGCAAAAATAACAAAGAACAAAGGTAAGATGAATTATTCATAATCACCACCAAAACTAGGCGACACGAAATTTCTAAACAGAACCAATCGGAATTTGCCACGTGTCAGCCAAAGGGCACAGAATCCGATTTTTATTCTTTGAAAAAACAAAATGAGAGGATAAGGCTTACCCTTTTCCTTTTTCTAAATATTTATTTATTTTTTCTCGCGTGGGCCCCACTTCGTGGTTAGCTTTTCGTGATGTGGAGGGCATAAATAATCAAAATCCGCCCTAACGGCTGAAACGTGGCGTAGCATGGCCTCACGTGGACGCCAGGTGCCATGTCCATGACTTGGCTCATCCAAATCATCCTCTCACTATTTTCGCCTATTCCACGTCCTCCTTATCTTTTTAGATTTTTAATTCTGCATTTTGTACTTAATAAATGAATTATTTGTTGTACATTTATTATAATATTTATCCATTTTATAATAATGTTTATCCATTTTATATCCGCTAAACTTTAGTGACTTTCCTTATATGTTTTTTTTACTTAGTCGTTATTCAACTAGTATCGATAATCTTTCTTAATGTAGATTAGATTAATTAGCTAACGTGAGACTCCAATCTATAAATTTTTTTACTAAATATAAAAATTTTAAACATTTAAGAACTAAATAGACACCCATTCAAATTTATAATTTAAACCTTCTATTACTCATTTTAATTATAAGTAAAAAAAGGATAAAAAAAGAAAGTACTTTTATTCATGTTTTGGAAAGAAAATCAAGAAACATAGCTGTTTTTGTGGTTTCTAAAATTCGGACACCTTTTTAGAACATTTTTGAAAAAATGACAAGAAATATTGTATTTCTTAAAAACGAAAAACAAGAAACTGAAAATAAAGGCAAGACTTTTATAATTTAATTTGTAGTGGCACGCTTGAGAGAGATATTAAGTTTGCTATTGGAAAGGTAGCAACAAAGTTACCAGCCCTCTTAAATTGGCTAGGTGCTTATACTACTACAGCCACCCATTCCTTGTTATACATAGTTTTTCAATGTTGAGAACTGGAAAGAGTGTACTTACACAACCATTCAGGTACAAGGTTGCATATATGCCCGACATGTCTTTATTATCCGAGTGTCGAGGAAGAAAACCGAGTCTTCTTTGTTGTTGAAGCTAGATGGGAAAAAAAAATCTACTCAAGTAAAGGACTTCTAAATATTTACCAGGTTGTATCAGCTTACAGCCAGCCAAGTCAGGTTGTTCAATCTCTCTTTAGTTGCTTCAGAAAAGAATGCATACAATAAAGAAGCCATGACCAACCAGCACCTCTACTGATTCCTCAGCTAATCCTTGAACTAGGTTATGTAGTGATGCTAGTACAACATGGTATAATGTAAATGCCATTCAGCTATAAAGAACATCGATCATCTATCTATGCACTGTCAGATTCATTTCCCGAATCTATATTCATTGGTTGTGCATTCTTATACCCACTGATTTCCTCCTTGTATCGTTTTTTGTCATCCCGAGCCTTTGATTCGTATGGTTCTTTCTCTTCCGCTGCAAGTAAATTAATCAACGCTCAGCTAAAATATACATGCGTTTCTTCTTAGCTTAAGGTGACATCAGGATCTTTAATGCAAGAGATCCCTCCAATTAAAGTTTAGAAAAGCCACATACCCGACATCTTATTCCACTTGTCTCCAAGTACTCGTCCTAATTCCGTAAAAGAAATTCCAGGAGTACTTTTCTTTATGTTCTGCAATGAGGAAATACAGGTAAGCAAACTACCAATTTCCTAGTATTAGTAAAAACAAAATAATGGGAGGGTATTGAGAGAAAATTACCTCTCTTTCCATCTTAGAGAAGAACATGAAACCAGATATTGCCCTCTTTGGTGCATTTGGATCCTTTTTCTTTTTCTGCTTCTTCTTCTTTGAACCATCATCAGTCCCTTCTTTAAGTTTCTTCTTGGCAGGTGGCTTGGAAGCCGAAGGGTCTTTCTTAGCCTCCTTTTTTCCAGGCTTCTGAAAATGGTACTTAAGGTATCAGAATGCAAGTGTATATTCAACTCAAGGGAGACAAAAAAAAAAAAAAAAATGCTGACCTCTTTTTCACCTCCACTATCACTGCCGTCAGAGTGATCCCCACCTGAATCATCAGTTGGAGAACCCCCATCATCCTTGTCAGCAACAAAATCTGAATCCTATATTGACGCTACCATATTATATGGAGTTGGACAAGAATATCAAAAGGCAAATATAAAGACATACACAGATAAGTTTATTCAAACACAACGATATAGATAGGCTGCCACTGCCTCACGGCTTAAATGCAGCCAGCTCTGTCTTCCTACATATATTTGCTGTAAATTCAGAACTTCATACATACGAGTAGATTGAAAAGGGCAGCATACGTGCAGGAAGTTAACGCACAATGCAAAAGTTGGGCACTAGTCTCCACTCATGGACTATATGCAAAAGTTGCAATTCAAAATAGACAATAAAATGATTCGCAAGGTAGATAAACAGAAGATAATGCATGGTTATATTAACATGTGACATTTTCATTTGAATGGATATTCACATGTGCCCATGGCTCACAATATGCTGTAGACAGTATGTTCGAGCCTCAGAAACCTCGTATCATTTCAATAATCTGTACTAACGACAACATATTGGGCAATCATGCAAAAGTTTTGATGTAAAGTGTTTTAAAACTTCTAAAATCCAACCGAGTACAAGGTCATTTAACCAGTATGTACCATTGGGATTTCAGAGGCACAAGTATTATAAATTAACCACAAAACACAACCAGAGGCATCCAAAAGCACCGTGTCGTGATCAACAAAAAGTATCTGTTATGAACTGTATTTATTAAGCACTCATCCAATGGAAGATTAAATCCCTATTTGCTGATGGCCCATTGGAATGGCCAAAATCTCTCCTCCAAAGTTCAGAACACTCTAGAAAATTTGATCATCATAACCTTAAACTGTCCATATCTTTCCTATTTATCCTTTCGCATGACTACAGATAGCAAATGGTGGGAATCCGATTCCCATAACTAGCACTTTCCGTGACTATCCATTACTTGCAGTGAGAGTTACATCCTCATAACTACTTATATGTATCTACCCATAATTACAAATAACTTCAAGTGGGAGTCAGCATTTTCAAAACTTCATTCGTTAACTGTCAACACAAACCATCTTCTCAAAAATTACAATGTGGCGAGGCTAGTATTCCAAATAATATTCCCAATATTTTTCCTAAAATAGTACTCAATATCACTACATTCTAACATCCTCAGTCTAAAGATGGTATCTATCCATGAAGCCATCAATAGTCTTAACCCAACAAACAAGTCAAGGACAAGTAATCAACTGCAATCTGATTGAGCCCGAGAATCAAAGGCATAAGCTCCCCCTCTAGCATTCCCACATATCCCTTTCTAGTAATCTCAGCTACAAACAGCAAAATTAGAACACTGGTATCGTGCTAGCGAACTTGGTCTCAATAGCCACTTCAGCTGACATAATGGCCTAACAAACTACAACCACTTGACCTTAACCCAGTATAAAAGCAAACCTTCTAATGCTTTCCAGTCCTACCTAAAATGCAAAGTAGGTGTAAAGTATTTACCACTACCGAAAGAGAACCCTAATTGGCATAATGGCCTAACAAACTACAACCACTTGGTCTCAATAGCCACTTCAGCTGACATAATGGCCTAACAAACTACAACCATTTGATCTTAACCCAGTATAAAAGTAAACCTTCTAATGCTTTCCAGTCCTACCTAAAATGCTAAGTAGGTGTTAAGTATTTACCACTATCGAAAGAGAACCCTAATTGGGAGTACTAAACAGGTAAAAGCTTACCTCTTCATCGCTCTCATCTACACCAGCTTCATTTCTAATGCGCTCAAGATGTGGGTCAACAGCGTCATCATCGTCCTCTTGGAGAACAGCTGCCACACCATCTCTAGCCTGAGCATCTCCCAAGTTCATGATTTTCATACCCTTTCCACTGCAGATATGAACAAATAAGATGAAATTAAATAATGGACACCTCCATACAATGAGGTAAGAAAATTAGGCTCACCTGATAAAGTCAAAAAGATTATGGTATTCATTCCTCTGAATATTTCTAAAGAGATGTTCTTGTTCAGTTTTCAGTCTAATGAGAAGATCAAAGTAGTGCATATTTGAGCCACCAGCAGCATGCCTCTCAAATTCAACATAGTCAATCTATTGCAAAAATATTTTAGGGTAAGCAACTCAATAGATTGAACATTGAAAATTGAAACATCAAATAATGTCAGAACATGCAAGATCCAATATCGAATCTATACCTCCTCATGAAGAATAAGGGTAGGAGGCTTAGGAAGAAAGAAGAAGCTTTTTTCAAGTGGATATAATACACCATCTTCAGCTTTCAAAGATGACTTGACAGCATAACCATCTTGACAGCTGCGGAACTTTCCAGGTCTGGTAATTTTTGCACCAGATAAACCACGCAATATGGTGGTGAACACCTCATGAATCAGTCCCTGATATCAATACAACTATTCACTGAGAGAAACATGAAATTCCCAACAAAAACCCATACACCTTGCTAAATGCTTGGAACTGTTGTTTGTGATCCATGAACTCACAAAACATATGCCAAAGTATAGCTGACCGAAAAGTGGATTAGTGGAACAGTTCTTTTTTTTTTATTTTTTATGCTTGTTTATACTTATGAAGTTCGGACTCTTTGGTAGCTTGGGTAACGTGTTTGTGTCTAACACAATGAAATTTCAAAAAGCATTCAACTGGGCAAAAAAACCTTTATTTTTTCATTAACTTTCTACAAATAGAAAAATAGTAATATGCAACAAAAATAAGAAATCTCGAGTAATACATCAAACTTGGCTTTTTAAAAATATAAATGCCTTATTAACTTTAATTTTTCTTCTTCTATGATATAAAAACAATATATATCTTTAAAAAAACAAAAAAAACGTGTGTGGTAAAATTGTGTCTTTATCGTACCCATGTCCTAGATTTTATAAAATTAATATGCCACTTCGTTTGTGCTTGAGTCATGTCTGTATTCTTTGTTTCTTCGATCTAATAGTAAAGAAATTCTATTCTTTGGAGGGAGAAGCACTTTTCTACCTTATAAGAAGGTTCTAACTTGTCCTTGTACTTTGTGTTGAAAAGTTCATCGCCTATTTGCAGGGTGCTTTGAACCACAAAGTCAGTCTCAAACTGCAAAGATGCATAAGAACAAAAGGTGATCCTTGAAGAGAATTCATTTTAAAAAAAAAATAGAAAGAAAAGAAAACATGTAAAGAAACTTAACAAATACCTGCAGAACAATATGAGGGTACAAAGTTTGGCCTTTACGAATTGGTGGATCTAAAGTCACTACAACAAAAGTATGTGGCTGATTGGACTGCACAAAACATCACATGCACATAAGACTTCAAATCTTATTGACTGACTGGTCTAAATAGTGTAACATCTATGGTCAATAGAAGTCAAGAAGAAAAACCTTTGGAAGTAAGAAAAGGCGAACAACGCTGCTGTATTGTATTTTGAAATCATTGGCTTGTCCTTGGAGCCGCAGGAACGAAAGGTGGAGTTCTACACTGTACCGACCCCTATACAACAAAAATAACCACATTAGAATACTTTAAGACAGAAGAAAAAGTTGTGCCAGCATTAAAAGAAACAAAAGGAACGATGCAAGCAAATTAGATAGAAACATGTGCATGCTATGATACTAGGCATGTGCAGTCACATGAAAAGCAACACTCAGACCGTCTACCTTGGAGTGAGGATAGCAATGCCCTCAAATGTGACCACAGCTTCCTCAATGCCCGCACTAACATCCGCCATGGACATAATTTTGTCGCGGAAAACCTTAATCAAACTATACTTCATAAAATGTCACAAAAAAAAAATACACATTGTAGAATGAATCGATCAGATATATGATTCTACCTGAGCGGGAGGGTGACTTTCATCACCAACAAATTGAGTATTGGTATTTGGTATGTGAAAACTTATCTCCATTAGAGAATCTTTCTGTGATCATAATGTTAAAAATATTAGATTACAATAAAGCAATCCAAAACAAAATCTATGCAGTTCAAGATATTAGTGCCACATTGCTCATCAATTGGTAAGCAACTAACACAAACTATTTTAAAACAAAGAGAAAACATAAAAGAATGACCTCATTAGCTCCTGTTGTATCATCCACATGAAACTCTAGCATAACATCGTTCTTCCCTTGAAGCTGTGTTTGAGCAACATCAGCTAGAGACACCTCAAATGCTTGCTTTGAACCAACCAAGAAAGTAAGCATATTCCCTACACCATAAGGTATAAAGTAATTAAAGGAAGACACCTTTCCTATAGATGTATTTCAGTACTAAAGAAATTTAGGAAGGATCAATTATCTGATATTAGAGAGAGAGAGAGAGAGACATAGAATGCTCGACAATCTTATAAAATAATGGAAGGAAATTATTATTGCACATGCCAGTGCAGAGTATCTTTTTTAAAAAAATAGATTCAACCTCAACAATCACATTTGCAGAGAAATGACTTACATTTGATTTGCATCACAGATCAGACTAGAAATCCAGAAAACCAAGGAAATGTAAGCTAGAGCTAAGTGCCACTATGGTGTAATTCCTAAACCAAGATTGATGATTTTTTGAGCCATTTAGTCTTTTCTTAGAGCACCAAAGTAGCATTTCTATACATACAAATGAAGCACAAGTTCTTTGAATACAAAATGGATTACCACAAGAAATTCACAAGTAAAGACTACAAGCACAACACGTGATAGACTAAATGCATCAGAACAGCTTACCATTCAAGTCAACTTCACCCCAATTACGGCCACTGACAGAAAGCTGCTTTTCCTCTGGTGCTATTCCACAATTACTTTGGAAAAATTTTGTTAAACTACTGATGTCCTACATTAACAAAAAAAATTCGCACAATCTAACTGCATCTATTAAATAAAAACAATCATGAAAGAGTAATTTGTAATCATCTCATTTCGAGCTACTGTTGTGATCAGATGGCATGGGCCAACAAAACTAGCTAATCCACTAACTAAAGGCAATGGTTAAGTGAAAACTGGGGGCAATGACATGGACCAACATTAAGTGAGCTAACACCATGAGGTGCATAGCAAAATTCTAACGTCAATCGATAAATATAGAAGTAATATCATTCTATAAAATTCAGGAAACCTGATCACGGAATCCAGTGAACTTGTAATACAATCCATCTTTGACCCGAATTCCTAACTGGTTTGTCCTTGGGACCTTCATCCATGTTACACCAACAATGTCTGCTTTATCCAATTCAACTGCCTTTCCACCTCCTTGCTTCTTCCACAGAATACCTCTTTGATCTGTCTTAAGCTGACCAGGGTTCTGCATTGAAACATATACATGGAGGAGAATTATAAGGGTCCATTTTCATCATTCCAAACTTTCACAGAAGCCCCCGAAAGAAAAATCAGAAAATTGTAACTATTAAAGATCATTTCTTTCCCTTCATTCAAGTTGAGTATCCTCCAATACGAAGTACTTCAGTTAATGCAACAAGTGAGATGTCGAGGACAAACAATTACAGAGTTCAAAATATAACACTTTACCCTCACGCTCCCAACAGATGACACTCGGAAACAATAACAACCCATCACATTTATGAAATTTGGGAATTTCAAGAATATGTACAGGTAATAAGTTACCAGCATTCCCTAATTATGCCGGAACAAAATCTCCAATTCTATTGAAAATTAATAACTATTCTAGCTATTTGAACACCACCTCCCTTCCGCGGCGCCACGAGGAGGTACAGAAAGACACAAACAGCGGAGAAAATAAACAAAAAAAATAATCGCCCTTCACTTTTCCTTTCGAAATATCAAATCACCATCATACAAAATCTAGGAAGAGTTCAAAACTTAGGGTTGAAAAGCACAACCGCATCTCCATGCCCACACTAAATACAACGATCCAACTCCACCAATAAACCTAGTAAGTTGCCAGCGGCACACACACACACACAGAACGAGAACTCACAGTGCCTCCACGGCCGCCGAGAGAGATATTGCTGTAGAGCTGACCGTCAGCCATGGCCGGAAACTGAGACCTACACCAAGGAAGCGAATCGCAGAAGAAGAAACGCGAGAAGAAGGGTTTGCTTTATATCGTTTTGAGAGGAAAATCGGAGTCCCACCGTCGAGGCGCCAAGCGGTGATGATCTGGTATTCACGAGCGCATCGTAAGCTTGCTTACATTTGACGAAAGCCAAACATTTCTTCAGTTTTCTTGGTGAGATGGGGAATACTGCCCGGTTCTAACTTAAGCTTGCCCGCACTGGAACATCTACTGAATTACACGGATGAAATTCATTCAGAAAAATATTACTTCATTTTTTTAAAATAAAATATTCAATTTTCAATCTTTTTGTGCCAAAATAATTTAGTATTTGTGAAGGCTACTCTCTTCGACTAAGTTAGATGTTCCAATTCAATTTATAATAATAATAATAATAATTGAGTTTTATAAACAATAGTCTAATTTAATATTTAAATCAACTTCAACAACAATAATAATAATAAAGTCTTATAAACAATAGTTTATTTAATATTTAAATCAATGTTTGAAATGTTATAACAATTTTATTTGTACTTATATTTTTAATTGTGTGTGTGTTTTTTTTTTCTCAATTTCATGACAAAACAACCATCAAATTAGTTCATTATTACTGTCATTTGTGAGTGATGTTATCCTTCAAATTTTGAAGTAACAAATTTGTTGAAATGAACCTTAAAATTTTATAAACGTAATTAAAACCTTTTAAAAATACCCAACTGGTTAAAATTGTTATACATGGATGAATGTGATTAGTATGAGAAAACATCTCGTAATTAAACCATATTAGTCATTGTCATGGAAGGCAACAAAACCAAAGATTGGCGAAGCCCACAAGGGGGGATGCCAAGTCGTGAAGTAACTGCACTCCAAGTCTACAAGTCTGCAACTCAAACCACCAACCAACAACCACCTTCTTCCTTCATTGGAGACCACGATTTGGCCAACAAACTCCATCTTTTCGATCACTATCAATTTATTATTATTATATATCAATAGAGATGTATTCCTTTACTTATAAACTTATGATCATTCCCTAAATTAACCAATGCGGGACTCACTCTCAACAATTATCAATCATTCTAACATACGAGCACAATCTTATATTGGTTAGAAGAATAAAGAATAAAACGAAACGATCTATAAGAACGTAGGAATCAAATTAATAATTTAATCCGTTTTAAAAAATATATTCATTAGACAGTTCATATGAACCACTTGCCTTAAAAATCCAAACAGAACAACACAAAGCTTTCAATTCAGTGATGTTTTTGGAAGCACTTTTGTGCCCTTTTGCTAACAAATAATGTTTTTTTTGTGTTTTAGAAATGGATTAAGGTTGGCAGACAGAATGTAGACAATGGGGGCTTTTTTTGTCTTTTCACATGATTGCCTTGATATTACCGACCTTATTGTTTTGGACTGTTTGAATAATTAATATTAAAAATCCAACCATAAATATTCCTATATATTTCTATTGGTTCGATATCGACGTTTTTATTATATTATACGATAAATATATAAAACATAAAAAATAGTAGCTAATGTGAATATAATAAATGACGGTAAAATAATAATAATTCAATTAAATCGACCACATTCGAATGAGATTGATCACGAAGACAACCTCCTTAAAGTTGTACATGATTCATTTATAAAAACGGAAAAAATTTAATGTACTTAGCTTGAAGTAATCTTATGTTAGGTGATCTCGTTTTTTAAGAAACATACAAGTGAGAACAAAACATGGTGAAAGAACTCACGCTGGTTGTTATTGGAGTGACAAATAGGTAACGTGGTCGTGTTGTTAGGAAATATCGAGACCATCGTGTTTTGAAGTCTAATTAGACTGTTATTTTGCCACTCGAGGATAATTAAGATAAAATTATAATATTTAACTTCTAATTTCGTCTTAAAGTAAAATTTAATTTAAATAACAGAAAGGGATTAATATATATATATATAGATATAGATATATATTTAGAATAAGACTTGCGGGGTTGGAGGAGAAGAAGAGCAAGAAGAACAAAAATGGAGGCGGCAGCTTTGGTACTGAAGAATGAGGAGAATCTGAGAATATGTTGGACAGGAGGTCAAGCTCAGGCCATAAGACGTGTAAAGAGACGGCGGAGAGAGCCTGCTGCTGCCGCCGCCGCCGCCGCGGATCAAACTAATAAACAACAGAGTGTGAAGCAACAATCCGATCAAGGTCCGACCACCACTATGAAGCGGAGTTCGAGATTTCGGGGGGTCAGCAGGTAATTGAAACAAGTCACGAACATAAGATCATTAAAACGCAAGATATTGGTTGTTCCTGATGGTATTGTGATGAGCAGACATAGATGGACGGGTCGGTTTGAAGCTCATTTGTGGGATAAGCTTTCTTGGAACATGACGCAGAAGAAGAAGGGAAAACAAGGTTGAACAATGTTTTTCATTGAAAATCTTCCATTTTCTTCTTCTTCGTTGAAATTTATGTTGCGGGGTTCTGATAATCTGTTTGAATTTTGTGTTTGATGCTTTTGATTCAACTGTTTTTTTGGTGTCCCAACAGTTTATCTTGGTGAGTAACTTCACTTCATTTCAAGCCTTGTTTTACTGTCTCTGTCTCTCTAAATAACATGTTCATGTGTTTTTGGTTTAATTCATGACAGGAGCTTATGATGAAGAAGAATCAGCTGCAAGGGCTTATGATTTAGCAGCACTCAAGTACTGGGGTGTAACAACCATCACTAATTTTCCTGTAAGTTTGTATTAAAAATTATGTATTGAAAGTTAATAATCCAAAACGTAAAGCAGATACTGTGAGATCCCACGTCAGTTGAAGAGGGGAACAAAACATTCTCTATACCCTTGTAGAGCCAAAAGGAAAAACTCAAAAAAGACAATATCTGCTAAGGGTGAGCTTGGCTTGGGCTGTTATAAATGGTGTCAGAGCCAGGTTCCGAGCGATGTGCCAGTATCACTGAATGGGGTGGACACCGGACGGTGTGCCAACGAGGACGCTGGCTCCCCAAACAAGGTGAATTGTGAGATCCCACGTTAGTTAGAGAAAGGAACAAAACATTCCTAAGAAACCTCTCCTTAATAGACGCATTTTAAAGACCTTAAGGGAAAGTTCGAAAGAGAAATCCCAAGGAGGACAATATCTGCTAGCGGTAGGCTTCTCTCCGGTAGACACGTCTTATAGACTTTGACGAAAAATTTGAAAAGGAAAGCTCAAAGAGGACAATATATGCTAGTGGTGGACCTCTCCTTAGCAAACGCGTTTTAAAAACCTTGAAGGGAAACCCGAAAGGAAAAGTCCAAAGAGGACAATATCTGCTAGCGGTGGACTTGGACCGTGGACCTTCCGTTATAAGTCCATATGCATGAGACTTTTATAGTAGCAGTTTTTCATTAACGATAGTAGCAGAATGATAAACAGATTGAGATGATTTTGAGTAGAATGAAATGAAATAAGTCATAAACTAATCACCAACAAATGGTTTAAATTGATACCAATGTTAGTTTAGGGATGTGCTTTCTTTTTGTAGGTATCAGAGTATGAGAAAGAGATTGAGACAATGCAAACAATGACAAAGGAGGAGTATTTGGCCTCTTTAAGAAGGTTTGGATTCAAACATTCTAATGTTTTTCTTCTAAAATCAAACTGGCATTATGGTATATCGTTTTGTTTCAGAAAGAGCAGTGGCTTTTCAAGAGGTGTATCAAAGTATAGAGGAGTTGCAAGGTGAAGTTACCTTGTTCTCTATATTTGGAGATGTTCTTGAGTGTTCTTGAGTGTTCTTTGAGTGTTCTTGAGTGTTCTTGAGTGTTCTTTGAGTGTTCTTGAGTGTTCTTGAGAGTTCTTGAGTGAATTTCTGTTTTGCAGGCATCATCATAATGGTAGATGGGAAGCAAGAATAGGGAGAGTTTATGGGAACAAGTACCTGTATCTTGGAACTTACGGTGAGCAATTCTAGTTTTGAGAAGATTTTTCATGCTGAATTTGATTCCTCATCACATATCTGTTTGATCTTCCACTGCAGGCACTCAAGAGGAAGCTGCTCGAGCTTACGACATGGCCGCCATTGAATACCGAGGGATCAATGCAGTCACCAACTTCGACTGGAGCAATTACATGGCCTGGCTGAAGCCTCCTCCAGTGCCACCCGCTGCCCTCAACGACGTCCATACGACGTCGAATCCCGACAAGGAACTCTGTAACTCCAGATCCATCCCAGTAGAAGAAACTTCGATGTTTGAAAACAATCACTACGACAGCGATCTCTTCCATTCCCTTCAAAAGCAAGATCTCCTCGAGAGCTGTAGCACCCCGATCAATGGCTACGCTAAATCATCTTCTCCATCAGCGCTCGATCTCCTTCTTCGGTCATCATTTTTCAAGAAACTGGTTGAGACCAACTCATCTCTCTCTGTGGATGATGCTGATAATGGAGAAGAGACCAAGACTCATATGCAGCTCAACAGTGTATTTGATGAATTTGGAGACGTCTTCGGTGATAGACTTACAGATGAACAGTTCGTTTGCAGCTCGAACAAAGATCTGCAAGAAAGTGAGCTTCATTCATACTTTAATGGCATGTTTCATCGTTTCAAAGCAGCCTGAAAGTATGCTTCCTTCATTGTTGATATCATCATATCGAACATGTTAATATAGGAGTAAGAACTCGACTCGGTCAACTTCCTCTGTTCTATATCTAGCTCTGTTCTAGAACATGGATAAACAGATATTGCAGAATCATAGAAAAGTAATAATCCAAACTCGAGCAAATTGCCAATTGGAAACGCTTACACGTTCCCGCGATCAGAATTCAACATCCTAATGCTTCAATTTAACTCTGCAATCCATTAATTAGCATCAAAATTGCTTTCTTTTGTTCTTGAAAGTCATGATCTGAAGATCTTACATAATACAAAGCCATCTCGAAGTCGAAATGCGACATTGTAGACAGCACTTTGTCTAGCTTATTTCTATCACCACCATGTGCAGCCACAGAGTTAAGAACATCGAGCTACAAGCTAAGTGTGTAGGCGACACTCCCAACATACTCTGTAAAATCGAATCAACAAGCAGCGCCTTCTGGGACTTCGGCCGGCCGTGCAACGTCGCCAAAGGATGAACCCCATGACCAGACAACGCCGGTCCATAACCAACAGGATCGGAGCCGAGGTGGCGGAAACGATGATGAACAGAAAGAGGATCGCGCCGGCAGCCAAAGCAGAGGAGGTGGTGGTCGAAACACGATTCCGACGAGAACCCATTGGAAGGACAATGGAATTTGCAACAATTTGCCGCTAGAAATAAATATTTGCAACAATTCTCAATATTTATAAAAGAAATGGATTTTTTTCATTTATAACCAAAGAAAAGGGAATACAAATAACAGCTACAAATAAATTGTTATAAACACAAAAGAATGAAATGAAGTTGTTCGTCTTCTTCAGGCCTTCCACTTTTAATTCCCTCGCTGGTTTTGTCAAGTTCTCCATTTTCGCTGCTCTCTCACCCATCAACTTGTTCTTGTTCTTCATTGAAGAAAAGCTGAAGATAAATGAGTTTTGGTTGTTGGCTGCTGCTTTTAGCATGGGCGACCAACATAACAGTTGAGCGAGCCAGAGAAGCGCGTCAGCCTCCTAACAAAAGTGCCAGGCCTAGCCTTTATCATGTCGAACCTGCTGTATGGCCTTTGCTTGCTTGGATCCCCAGACTCAACAAAATACGCTCCGTTCATCAACAAATCCCCTTCCGATCTCCATGTCCATGTCTTCCATACACTCTCTGTTGCGTAGTTTCTGTTCGTGATCTGTTTTTGTAACACAAAAGATTCAATTTTCTTTAACCCATTTGAGTTTGTATCACAGAAAGTCCAAAAAGATTCAATTTTTCTCCAACCCATTTGAGTTTAATCACAAAAAGTTCATAAAGATTCAGTTTTTCTCCAACCCATTTGAGTTTTTATCACAAAACGTTCATAAAGATTCAGTGTTTCTCCAACCCATTTGAGTTTAATCACAAAAAGTTCATAAAGAATCAATTTCATCACCTGTTTTGCAGCAGGGTTAGGTGGGGCAATGAAACGATTCCCTTGACTGATAATGGTGGGATGTTGGCTGCCACCAATGGCATACATGAGCCAGTGAGTGTAATCGTTGTTGACAACATGGAAGAAGCCCCATCTGCAGCGCGGCATCCTCTGCACCAATCCCTTACCAAAATGGTTGAAAGCGACAGTCACTTGCATGACCGAGTCGCCTTCAAATGAATCACTCGCACCAAACAGCATCACCTGCATATTCAAATGGTAAAAATACGATTTTTTTTGCTTGAATGATATGGAAGTAATTAGTGATTGATTTATAATTACGTCGTTGTGATGAGTGAAATGAGAGTTTGAGACGGTGATAGCCGTGGAGCCTTGGATGGCATCGATGAGGCCGTCCTGGCAGTTGGACATGGAGAGATGATCGAGCCAGACATTGGATGATCCAAAGATGGATATGCCATCGCCATCACTGACTGTTCGAAGGCCGACATGGTCGGCGGCGTCTCGGATCATACCGCCAGAGGCCGAAAGAATGTGGTGGATGTGAAGACCATGGATGATCACATTCCGGGCGAATTGAATGCTAATACCAGCACCATAAGCAATATGCACATTGGCACCACGAGCATCAATGGTCTTATCGCTAGTCACCAACAGTTCCTTAGATAGCCTAATGATCATGCTACGTCCAAAAATAATCCACAACGGCCGCTTTTGAACAACAGCATGTCGGAGGGTTCCGGGTTTAGGGTTTACGACATCGGCATCCGAAGCATCGGTGACGGTATAGAAACGTCCTCTTAATCCCCCGGTGGTTTTTCGGCCAAAACCAAGAACACAATAGCCAAGTTTCTTACGGTTGTTGGCCCAATTTCGGTCGCAACGCCAGCAACGATCGATCGGGTTCGTCGCCAAGCACGGTCCTTTGTATTGCCTCAAGCTCCTCCTAGTGCTATTGTTTCCCTGAATTCCCTGTAAAGCCCTGCAGAAACAAACAGAGAACAATGTCGATAATTAGAACGATCGAAGACGAAACGTCTCGATGAATGAAATGTCGATACGTACAAATAAACATGATGGTTAAAATGATCGGTGACATTCATGGGGTGAGGGTGGTAGGCTTTAAGAGCAGCCTGTTTGGCCTCTTCAGCCTGTTGCAGCAAAAAGTCATCATATTCAGCAATGCCAGCCCTGAGAGATGGCATAAGAGCAGCCATTGAAAGCAGCAGCAAGGCAGCCTTAATACTCCAACCTGCCATCATTTTTGTTCTTGTTCTTGAAGAACCAAGCAAAAATGGAGCTCTTTGAATGGTTTTTTTCTTTTTTTTTTTGGTCTGAAAGCAAGCTTATTGGGCTGGTCAAGGTCTAAGAAAGAATCCCAGATAGGTTAAAGGCCTAAGTAAATTCAAGACCTTGCCAGACCAAACTAGATGTGAACCAAGCCTGAGTTTATTTTATTTGTCTTATTGTTCTAAGCTGCTAAGATTGCTTGCTTTTGGAAATGCTCATCAATGGATTATTTATAGTTGGAGATTTTGGGGTTTGTTCTTCATTTCTTTCTAAAAATAAGAACAGTTCATTATCTCATGCCGGATTTGGTGGAAATTCACTGCTATTTTAAGCTTCTTCTTCTTTGGTTCATCCTTTTCTTCCGATGAACTGTTGGTTCTTTTCATTAGGTTTAATGGAAAATTCATTATAGAATTTAATTATGAAGCTCTAATTTGTGGTGCAGAATTTAATTATGAAGCTTTAATCATTATAGATAATTGCATGAGACTAGTGGATGGGTTATAATTATTTTTTAATTTTTTAATTTTTTAATTTTATGTTGCTATCATGGTTATTCTTTATATCATTAGGACTAACTCAACCATGAAAATTCGATCGGGTTAGTTATTTATTATTTTTTTTTTTTGGAGTTGCATTTTAAAAAAAAAAAATTAAATGAGTATGTGAGTGATATTTTTTAGTCAGTCAACTTGATGAATCAGAAAATAGGGTTATAATGGAATCCAACCCTAATTTTAAGATTATTGTGAAGATTACAAATATTTATTGTTTAAATGATGTTAATGAATGTTTGATATTGAATTTTATTTAATAACTAAGTAATATATACAGAGATAAGTATGATTTTTTTAATAATTTATAATAAATAAGGGACGAATCCAACCGAACTTGAGAAAAGAGAATTTGGTTGGGTTGTGATTTTTTTTTTTTGGGAGTTTACTCCGATCATCAATCCACCAACTCAAAATTTCAAATTTACCAAAAAAAAAAAAAAATCTCAATGGAACTCATTGCCGCCTAGTTATTTGTTGCAGAATGAAAATATTTATATTAAGAATATTTTAAATATACATCTTCTCATGATATTTTTTTAAGTTAAGTAAAAGATGTTTAATTCCTATAAAATGAATACAATTACTTAATTCCTAATTAAATTCTTATAAATAAAAAAGAATACGAGCATTTGTTTCTTTCCTTCTTTCAACGAGTTGGTATGTGATTTCAATCTCTCATGTAAAAGATGTATATGTCTAACCACGGATTGGTTCGAGAAGATTGTTGGTGAGCAAACATCGTTGTGGATAGATTTGTTCAAGGAAAGGTTCAAGTCTGATGCTTTGTTCGAGTGGGAACACCGTCCCACATTGATTAAAAGTGGGAGATACTTATAATATATAAGCGACGATAATTATTTTCGTTTGTATGGAACTTTTTAGATAAAATTAAAAATTAAACCGATATCGTACCTATACAAATATGACAATTCATTGGTCTTAAAGCCTCCTCGAACGAATGAGGCTTCAACCTCAACCCAAATAAGAGATAATAGAACATGATTGGTTTCATTTAACTTCATAAATTACCAAAGTATCCACTGAAAAAGAAATTCTAGGCAGCTTTTTCCCATTTTGGTTGCACCATAATCTTGTCCTCGTAGGACTGTTTGAACGATTCAGGGATTAATTTACATTCTAAACGTTCCTTAAATTTACTATATATCTTTAATCGAGCTACCAAAAAAGAGGAGCAATGAAATTTTAACGTGATAAGTTATTAATTTACTTTAAAAAGTAACGGTAGAAATTTATCTTCCACTATTGACTCTCCTCCGGTCAAGATCAATTCCTCAACCACAACGAAACCGGGATGAAGAAGTAATTTTTTTCCCATATAGTTAATCTTTATAAAAAAAATTGTAAACAAAAAATCCAATAAATATATTTGATAAGTAAATATATATATATAATCTTCTACCAACAAAATTTCTAAATATTTAAAATTTAATATTACAACATAATTTTTAGTTTAATATAATCTCAGACAATTTCAATATGTGTTGAAAATATATTTATATTAATCATGATAGGAATGAAGACGAGGACGGAAAATATAATCTAGCCCCGTCTCTATTTATCTAACAGGAAGAAATATTTTCCATTTCGTCCTCCTAACAAAATTTTCGTTGATCTATTCCATTCATAAACAAGTAGTAGAATTTGAACTGACAAATTTACCTCAAAATAAAATATCTTTATCAAGAGGTTAAAGCAAACGCATGAGTAAAAATATAATTTAACCAAACTTAGCTACAAACCTATGGAAATGATCTTAAAGGGAAAGTAAGAACTCATTCTTCCCTTCCAATTCAAGTTGTGTAAATCAACCAAGTCACGTCCTGCACAGTAACAAAACAAAAGTGAAAAAACAAAAACAAAAACAAAGAAGCTTGAAACATAATATCTTCAGCTGAGGTACAAAAGAATTAGAAATCTCGAAGTTGCAGACAACATAACTCCTTCCAAGACAGATACCAAACAGTGTTTCATAAACCAGTGGGCAAAGTCAGTGTCAAAAGATATTCTATGTCACACCATTTTTATAGCACAAAGAATTTGAAGTAATGTGGAGAATCAAATTTGAACAACTATTTAGCCACTAGGAAAAATAAATTCTATGTCACACTATTCTACATTGCCATCAAATCACAGCCATTCAAATGAAGTTGTTTGTCTGCCTTTTGATCATCCTACTTTTTAACTCCATACTCTATGTTCCCTAATGAATGAGATGGTCTTGACTTTCTAACGAGTTGGCAATTTCTATTATCAAAAATGAATCCTCTCTGATTTATTGCAAATAATTTCTTTTTTTTCTGTTACGAAAGGAGTATCTAATTCTAATGAATAGGAAAAGGCATCATGTTCCAATTCTTGAGCTACTTTTCAGACACTTACAAGGTTTTGGCATCATTCTTCTAAAAAGCAGCACGCTGATGTCATCAATCTTCAATGGCTTCTTCCAGTTTCTCAGCTTTTTACTGTAAAGAAAACTACAGAGACAGTAGGTTCAATTCCTTCCCTTCACAGTTATTCTCACACTTTTGACCATATTTAGGAAAAATTCTTATCTTACAACTTCATTGAACTCTGCTACTGTTATTCCCATTACTTCACTTGCAATTCAGTTCTTTATTCCTTCTTCCCACTGTTACAACATAAACAAAAAAAGAAATTATCAAAAGCCTACAAATTTGCAGGTTAAATTTAGAATCCAAGACCCGATACACGCTTTCCAATCATACAAGGTCTAACAGTCCAAACTCACCGCTAGCAGATATTGTCCTCTTTGGGCTTTCTCTTAAGGTTTTAAAACGCGTCTACTAGGGGAGGTTTTCACATCCTTATAAAGAATGTTTCGTTATCCTCCTCAACCAATGTGGGATCTCACCATCCCCACCCCTTTTGAGGCCCAGTGTCCTCGCCGGCACTTTCCAATCATACAAGGAAACTACTTGAAGCATTATTCTACAACGAGGAAAGAACAAGTGTAAGCATACGGTTGATGAACAGGAGGGGAGGGGTTAAAAACTTTGAATAAAATGAATGTTTTATCATGTCGACGAAATGGAAAACAAAATTGAAAAAATAATGGAAATCCCTTTTAATGTTCTTTCAAAATGAAGTAAAAGACTAAAGCATGAAGTTATAGAGTTATCATGTCAGCCTAGTTAGATCTTCTTTATTTAAAGAACTGATAAATGTAAAGCACATGAGAACAAGAATTCTGGAATCTACTTTTAGCTTACATGACAAGAATACCCCCACTTTCATAAGTTAATTAGTCCCTGCTATTACACATGATTATTACAATAATTATACTCATTATCTAACCATCACACGAGGGATTAGAAAAAGGTGATTCATAAATGTATAACATAATGGATCTCTTAATCTTATTAAAAAAAATCTCATGTAGCATATGCTGTTTAATTCATATTATAAAAATTCTACATAGACTTGTTGTGATCTACAAATAAGCAAGCTGAAGGTCATTCTGGGCATTATTGGAACTTTTGAAGAGGCTTCCAAGGAACAGTGGCTCAAAACCCGAGCTTTTATTGATTAATAAAGCAATCAAGAAAAGCAGAGAAAAGTGCTTTATTAACCAGGAATTTCTATAGACAACACAAAAAAAATTTCAAACCTTCTTCTGCTGGTCACCATGATTTCGTTGTCTGATGTCTATCATGTTGTGGCAGCCACAGTCCCTCTGTACGTAGCCATGATGTTAGCTTACATCTCTGTAAAATGGTGGAAGTTCTTCACAGCGGAGCAATGTTCTGGAATAAACAAGTTTGTCGCAAAATTCTCAATCCCACTGTTATCATTTCAAGTCATTTCAGACAACAACCTCTACAAAATGAACCTGCAACTGATATTGGCCGATTTCCTTCAGAAAATATTGGCTATTGTTTTGCTGGGAGCTATCACTAAAATCACCTCTAGGGGAGGCTTGCATTGGATTATCACTGGTCTCTCTCTGTCAACCATGCCAAATACTCTAATTCTTGGACTCCCAGTATTGAAGGCCATGTACGGCACTGAAGCAGATGTGCTTCTTGCCCAGATTGTTGTGTTACAGAGCATTCTTTGGTACAACATATTACTGTTTCTCTTTGAGTTCACTACCACCAAAGCAGCTTCTTTAGCTCCAGCATCAGAAGCCACAGGTAGGCATTGGAATTGCTTTTTAAAATAGTAACAAACAGAATCAATTCACCCCTACTTTATAGGTCATGCTGTGTAAAGCTTAGGAATTCCTTAAACAAAAATGGTCATATTCATGCCCATGAACTTCAATAACCATCCCAGCTTGAGTCTCATGTACAATATTAGGACTTCCCTCAACAGAAATGGCTGCTGTATTCATGCTATCAACCAAAATAACATTACTTCATATATGTAAGACCAAGAATGGGAACTTGCTTAACTTTTTCTTGACTTCTCTCATTTCCTAAATTTTTCTCTCTTCCTACTTCCATCAGTCATGAGTGCTATACTTAATCCAGTGTATTTGGCACAAAGAATACTTAAAATACTCTTTGTAACAGCCCAAGCCCACCGCTAGCAGATATTGTCCTCTTTGGGCTTTCCCTTTCGAGTTATCCCTCAAGTTTTTAAAACGCGTCTGCTAGGGAGAGGTTTCCACACCCTTCTAAAGGATGTTTAGTTCTCCTCCCCAACCAATGTGGGATCTCACACTCTCACATAAATTTACGAAACAAAAATGTGTAAGCTAACTTTGTCAGATTCAATCATTCTAGTTATGCTGTTTGCCTTTTTGAAAAGCAGAAATTGATATAACTCAAGAAGAGCGAGCCAAAGAAGAAATTGAGGAGGCAAGAGACAGAAGCAGGAGGAGTCTCAAAACTAGGACCATTCTCTTAACAGTTGCTAGAAAGCTCATCAGCAACCCCAATACTCATGCAACTATATTGGGACTCATTTGGGCAAGCATACGATTCAGGTGAATTAAAAACAATAACTTTCACTTCAAAAAAAAAAACTTAAAGATGCATTGGGATGAAACTAACATGCTCTCAGGTGGGGAGTAAAACTGCCAGAAGTTATTGACAGATCAATAACAATTCTATCAACTGGAGGACTTGGTATGGCTATGTTCAGCTTAGGTATGAAATGAAAACTTTACAAGAAGTTCTATCAAGTAAATGAAGAAAAACTTAACTTCAAGTTGTCTTGCTCATTAGGACTGTTCATGGGTTCGCGGAGTAGCATTATAGCATGTGGTACAAAGATGACACTGGTGGCCATGGGAATGAAATTCTTGATCGGGCCTGCACTTATGGCAGCATGCTCATTTCCTCTAGGACTTAGGGGCAGATTGCTCAAAGTGGCAATTGTGCAGGTTCATTGTAATTTGTATTACTAAGTCCACATGCAGGATTGACAATTCTGTTTGACGTCTTTTTTCTTCTTTATTGGTACAGGCAGCACTTCCTCAAGGAATTGTTCCATTTGTCTTTGCCAAGGAGTATAATATACATCCAGATGTTTTAAGCACAGGGTAAATATTGTAATTTTCAAATCAAACACTCATCATTTCTTGTATCTAAATGGGCTCAGATGATAGAACTTCGCTTCATATTAATTTCTAGCATTTCATCCAAAAAATCAAAGACAGGAAAAACAAGTTATATAGCTAAACTACATACTGAAATGAGGTTTTGTTTTGGTATCAGGGTACTCTTGGGCTTGCTCATTGCACTGCCGGTAGCACTGGTCTATTACTACTTGATGTCATTGTAAGGCATCAATGCAACCATGCCATCACAAGATACATGGTACCGATATTTAGGACATTGACGCTAAACACCAGGAAAGAACCCTTGCAGAGATGAAGTTTTTGAGTTGAATTTTTTTTTGCCATTTTTTTCCCAAAATGGTATACTGCTGATGATTTTAGGAGAACATGTAAATGTGTGTGCTAAAGATATCAACGAAGGATGGTCATATGCAATAAACAAAATAGAAGGGAAATTGCAATATGTTAAATTGGAAGCATAGTGAACAGACCTTCTTCGCTAGTAATCTATCACCCAGAACTATCTGCATTCTCGCGTTTCACTCTGTAATTGTGCAAATATCAGCTGGGCGATAAAGATTCTGTCAAAAACAATCGGAAATTGCATGAAAATTCAAAGAAGAAAGTTTTCAAATGGTTAGCCATACTATAAATTCCTAATTCTTCGTACGTGTTTTTCAAATATCAGATCTAACTATCTCCTATCCAATCATAAATTCCTAATTCTATGAAACTTTATGAAACAAATTAGGGTAAACGTCGAGAGGATTGACAAACTTCGGATGATTAAACAACAACGCGATATGATACTTCCGATTAGAGCTTGAGTTCTCCCCAAATCCAAACTAGTGAGTACAAAATCTATGAGAACAGTTCTATTTTGAGCCGCAATTTGCATTATAATTGAAAACATACAATCCCGAACAAGCGCAGAAAAACCTTAGTATTACACTCACCATCGAATTTGACACTAATTAAGTTGAATGGTGCCTCCTTGATCCCATTAATCGACGCCATTAATCACAGATTGAGCTGGATTTACAAGCCACATCTTAGAAGATCAGTTTCTTTCAAAAACAGGTAGTTCCTCACATGCAGGCATAGCGCTCTCAACCTTGATCCAGAGATGGAGTGGGAATTCAAGGTTTATATATACCCAGATGGCGATCTCAATACTCTTCACCATTCTCTTAACACTCCAGAATATTGGAGAGAGTAGCTATCGCGTCGAAGATCCAGATTTTGTTTTGTATTTGGTATTTTATTTATTCAATAACCTGTATGTCATATTTTTATTCACCAACCTATTCACGCGACTGTAGTACTCTACCACTCGTGCTATCCATCGCGAGATTCTCACATCAGTTTGAGTAGGGGATGAATCATTTTTTATAAAGTGTGAAAATCTCTCTCTAGTAAACTCGTTTTAAAACTATAAAGTCGATAGTGATACATAACGGACAAAAACATACAATATCCATTAGCAGTGGATTTAGATTGTTATACCCATTGCTTTAAACTAGTTTGTATTCGATAAGAGAGACGTACTAAAATTACGAGGAATTGATGAAAGATAAGAAGTTTGGATATTCACATAATCCAATGACTCAAACAACTCAGGCTGTCTACCTCAAATTATAAAAAGGTTCAATTGGGTTATATTTTTACTGTTTGGGTTTGGTTAATTTTTTTTTTAAATTTGAAATTCGGTTTGATTTTTATTTCTACGACTAATTTGACCAACCCTAAAATATATGGATCACAAGTGAGCGTAGATTGTTATAAAAATTAAAATTATTTGAGATCTGTAACTAATGTTAATGATATCTGTTGTGCTTTGTCAATATTTAATATCGAGTTTTATGAAATTTTGATTATTAATGTACAAAATTTGAAATTAATAAAAAAAAAAAAACACGAACAATACAACAACTTAACTCAACTCAACAAAATTTCTAGTTGGTCTAAAATAAATTCTGAATTAATCAATATTAAGAAGAAAACACAGGGTGAAATTTGAAGTATGGAACGACGGAGCTAGGGATTATTAATCTCTAATTTTTACTTAGTGTCTAAAAAGTTTTTAAAATTAAAAAATATATAATAAATACCTAATGATATGAACCACGACTAAAGAATTTTCATACCTCAAGGTCCAATTACAAGGACGAGAGCCAAGAAGCTACAACAAACCTTATACATTTATATTCAAGCTACGGTGAGCTCATCAAAGGAAATTCTAGAAGACGCCAGAGACCTCCCTTATATGTTGTGCAAAGTTGAGGTTCAAGAAAGAGATGAATTAAATGCACTTCAAGTTGCATTTAATGAATTCTGCTGAATTTATGAAATTAGTTCAAAGATGACTAATAAGCACATTTTATTAATTACATTATTTAATTATAGTTTAATTATTTGTGGGTCATATTTAAGCTAGTTTTAAATGTAGGAGTTAAGGTTATATTGTAACCCACGTAAGTTACTATATTATACCATTAACTAGTCATTTTAATAGGGAGGTTATGGGTATTTCTCATTTACTGGCCCATCTAATTTAGGAGTTATGTATGACATAAGTTAAGGTTGTAAAGGCTATATAAAGCCTTATTTCCTTTGATTAGACATCAGATTTTGGAATTAAGAATAGAATTTCTATTTTATCTTTGTTGAGAGCTAAATTTTCTTTGTAAATTATTGTGTTTAGAACTTGCATGTAGAATCATTAAGTGG
Source organism: Cucurbita moschata (assembly GCF_002738365.1). Taxonomy (NCBI): domain Eukaryota; kingdom Viridiplantae; phylum Streptophyta; class Magnoliopsida; order Cucurbitales; family Cucurbitaceae; genus Cucurbita; species Cucurbita moschata. Next base: position 4,068,767 of record NW_019268520.1, on the reverse strand, counting down.
TATTGATGAAACCTCTTGTGGAGTGATTCGAATCACGAGTTTAGGAACGAGTTTTCTTTACTCTTAATCTTGATCATCAAGGTAATCCGTTCCATACTTTCCCTTGGGTTGATTTCCATATCACCTAATCTGTCACATTAAAGTCTTTTAACATATTCAAAATTATTGAAAATTAATCCAACTATTCTATACACAATTTAATTATATGTCATAACATATTCAAAATTATTAAAAATTAATCCATATATTCAATACACAATTTAATTAAATGTCAATATGAAAATAAATGGGATCTAAATACTTTATAAAGTTAACTTACCAATAAATACAAAAATTTACAGGTAATTTAATCATATATTTATTTGAATAAGTTAACTTCCCAATAAATAAAAAAAATTTACAGGTAATTTAATCATATATTTATCTAAATTGTTATTATATACTTTCCATTTTTGTAAATTTATCTAATAAAAATAGTGCACAAAATATGACATCATCAGAATTAATACCGAGACATTCTCGACAGTCGACACAATATTTTAATTATATTTATTAAAGAAAGAAAGAAAGAAATATATATAAAACTCAACGGTCGTAAATGCTAGAGGATGGTCTTTATTCTCGAATCCAACGGTCGAAAAATAACAGGCAGAAAAAAGAAAAAAGGGGAAAATAAAGAGAAAAAAGAAGAAGAAAGGGCTGAAATTAGGGTTTTAAAGGTGTATATCAAAGCCCCCCGAATCCTCCATTCATTTCCACCTGGTGGGGAAGAGGATTATCGTTTCCCTTTCAGGATTTTCGTTTCCTTCTCCTTTTGAATCTTTCATTTTCCCCCACAAACCATGGGAAAGGGTCCTGGTCTCTACTCCGACATCGGCAAGAGAGCTAGAGGTTGTTCATTTCTCCATCTTCATTTCTTCATTCCATTTTTTTCCTCCTGTAACATGGTGTTCAATCTTTTATTTTGGTTAATTTTTCTTTAAATCTTTTAGTATTGTGCTGTTTTCTTTGGCAGATCTTCTGTACAGAGACTACCAGAGCGACCAAAAGTTCACCATCACCACCTACTCCCCCACTGGAGTTGTGAGTTCGTCTTGCCACTCTCTTTAGTTTCTAGTATCTATTTTGGTGTTCAACTTCTACTGTTGGATTCAATTTCCATTGGTGTATGAATCGTTAAGTACAACAAAAAAAGGAGTGTAAATACGCTTCTTAATTATGAAATTTTGACTTTATTTCTCTCGTTTTTAATTCTGTTGCTGTTCTTTATTGATTCCGAGGTATTACCAGAACTTATATAGCTTTTGTATACCTGTTGGGTTGAAATTTGATTCTTTGAAGTAATGAATGTATGGTTTTCTTTTCTTTTAATGGTCACTGACATTACCACTCTGTTTATGGGGTATGTTTGTTTTATTTTCAATTTAATAAGGTTCCTATGGAAGAAATTGTGACCGCCCAAATTTCTGAGATTTGTTAAAGCCTAAAGGGTGAATGGCGTAGTTAATTTTCATTTTATTATATTGCATACACGGGTCAGTATCGACTGCGATTCATGATTCTTTTGCACCATTTTTTTAAAATTAGTTGGATCTTCCATGAACAAATTCCATGTTCCATTTCGGTCCTGTGGTTGCTTACTAGATATTTATGCCAAGTATTTGGGAATTAACTTAGATAATGCTTTTCCTCTACTATTACAAGCGTGCGCTTATTCCATATTTATATCTTTCTGTCTGCAGGCTATAACATCTTCAGGAACTAAGAAGGGTGACCTGTTTCTGGCTGATGTGAATACTCAGCTGAAGAACAAAAATATCACAACGGATATCAAAGTTGACACGAGCTCCAATGTAACATATTTTTCTTTTACTTTCTGCTTTATTGTATTCCTCTGTTTAAGATTTGAGTATCATACTTGCCCCCCTCCTGTTCTCCCTCTCTCTCCATTACTTATAGCATGGAATTTTAATCTCATAGTTCTTTTTTTTTCCCCCATTAGTAAGTCAAGAAATTAGAGGGTTTGCTTGGTTTAGTGTCATTGTTGTTCCATTTTCATATTTGAATACAGTGGTGCAGCCAGAAATTTTCTTAGGGTGGGGCATGGTTTTACATGCTAACTTTTTATAAACTAAAATTTCAATTTTTAAAATTCAGAGGGAAAAATCAGATAAGTCTCAACTATTTTGTATATAAGTTTTTGAATTATGTCATACGAAAAGTGGACAATTGCCCTCTTCTTTTTCACTCCGCCCCTGTCTGAATATCTTGGATTTTCATCTGATTACGGAACTCTATTCAGTTCAAGAAAGCCCATTGAGAAAGTCTGAATGCACTATAGAAAGATAACATGAATTGTTCACAATCAAGGATCATGTGATCATGTATAACACTCTGAATAATTAAGAGTTTATGATTAAAATATTAACATAGAATATTTGAAGCGAGTGTTTGTCTTGCTTCATCTTGGTGAAGCTAGATTCCCTTGTTTAGTCTATCCCTTTGTACTTTTATTGAAGAATAAGGAATCATGTTCGGCAGTGGTTGGTCCACTTTGATGTGGAAAGCAGCAGTAAGCATGCCTATCTTTTCATGATCATCTGACAATCTGAGAAAAGCCATCTGCTTCTCTATTTTGTTTGAGGCAGTTCTTAAGTATATTCAGTAATGATATTTCTTTGAGGCGGTAAGCCATTGGGTTGAACCCCTTTTGTAATTGCTCCCACCTCATCCACCGACATGCACATTTATTGATGCAATTATAAAATCTAAATCGAGGTAGGTTTGTGTATGCCATTTTTAATCACTGGTATTTGGTAGTGATGTTGTACGTTCCTTTTTACTTATTCTTTGTGTCATATTACTTTTTGTGCAATTGTTGTGACTGCTGTTGTGAAATTTTGTAGCTTGTCACAACTATCACCGTGGATGAACCTGCTCCTGGATTGAAGGCAATCTTTAGTTTCAAAGTCCCTGATCAAAGGTCTGGTAAGGTGAGTGATGGAATAATGTGTTTTCTTTCAGTCTCAGGATTTTGTGTCTTTCTTTTCTAATTGTGGTGCTGTGCATTTTTTTTCTCTGACCATCATGTGAAAATAGTTACAAAACAGGCAGATAAATTCAGCCAACTGAATTTTGTTTTTGTCAAGTAGGTGGAACTGCAATATCTGCATGATTATGCTGGAATCAGCACGAGTATTGGGCTGACAGCCAATCCTATTGTCAACTTTTCTGGTGTTGTTGGAACGAATCTTCTTGCCCTTGGTACCGATCTTTCATTCGATACCAAAACTGGAAACTTCACCAAAGTCAACTCTGGACTAAGCTTTGCCAACGCAGACCTTATTGCTTCTCTGACCTTGTGAGTTTTTTAAGTCAGCTCTCGTATAGGTTTTGGTACATATTCAGGGGAATAATTATGTCCATTCATGATTCAGGAACGATAAAGGTGATACCTTGAGTGCATCATACTACCACACAGTGAACCCATTGACTAGCACCGCTGTCGGTGCGGAGGTAGCTCATAGCTTTTCCTCCAACGAGAACACGATCACGGTCGGCACCCAACATGCACTCGACCCATTGACCACAGTGAAGGCACGGGTGAACAACTTCGGAAAGGCAAGTGCTCTTATCCAGCACGAGTGGCGTCCAAAATCATTGTTCACTGTATCTGGGGAGGTAGACACCAAAGCAATTGAGAAGAGCGCAAAAGTTGGTCTAGCTTTGGTTCTCAAGCCATGATTAGGAAATTTCACTCGCTATGGCTTGAAGAATTAACTTGTTTGTTCTTCAGACTTGGCAGTTGTTTTGGATTGTTGAAATAAGCGTTGAGATGATGATGGTATCATTAGAGACTTGTTTAGTACACTCTGGTCAGCCCCTCCCTTTTGAAACTGAGGCCCATGATGGATTCATGCTGAGATATTGTTCCAACTCTATTTTCTTGTTCCAAGTTTCGACACAATAGGTTCAAATCTATTTCTGTATCGACAAGAATTTAAGGAATTGACAAGTGTAGACGATTTTACACAAACAAACCTTCCCCTAATCCCCAATTTAGAAGGAGAATTTTTTTCTTCCAGAAACATATATGTATGTATGTATGTATGTGTGTGTGTATGTATGTGTATATGATGTATGTATGTATATGTATGTGTGTATGCATGCATGTATGTATGTGTGTATGTATGTATATGTATGTATGTATATATATATATGTGTATCTATATATATATATATGAATCTATATCGATATATCTATATGTGTTTATATATATATATATATATATATATATATATATATATTTTTTTTTTTGGATTTTTTTTAATTCTCTCTCAATATATGGTCTTTAGAATTAGCATCTTCTTTTTTTCTTTCTGTTGATTTAAATTAGGGTATCTATTCCTTATTCGATATTTTTTTTAAAAAAAATATTCCTAATTCCTTTAGCATCTTTCATATTTTATGCCCATTAAGTCAAAAGGTCTTTTTTTATTTCAAAATTATTAATTGTATCAATTAAAAAAATTAGATTTTTATACTCAGGTGTATTACTACTTAATTACCAAATTGTACCCGTTAAAAAAAAAAACTCTAAACTAGAATTATTTCAGATAAAATTTTATTTTAAAATTATTAATGCATATTTCACAATATTAAAAATAAATAGTAAAAAAAAAAAACAAAATTTCATTAATATGCATACTTTTGTAATTTATTTTTGTGTGAAAAATAATAATTTTATTTAAGTGATTTTGAGTGAATTTAAATGAAATAGTGTGAAAATAGATATAATTATTACCCTGTATAAATACCTAAATATTCCTATTTTCTGATTGGTTATTGGGCCGCAATGATAAAAGCCATGGCCCATTCGTCTGGCAAAGTCTACGCCGACGCATCAATTTTTCTTGCGTACGGAGAAAAATGGGAGTCCTTCTATCGAAGATCGGAGCTCTTCTTTCAAACTGGTTCGGCCCCTCGACGGCGAGGGCCGAAGATGCGTCGTCGGAGCCGTCTTCCGTGTTGTCTTTTCACTCCTCAGCTAGATGGCAACTCCACTTCAATTCCGCTAAGGAATCCTCCAAGCTCGTAAGTCTCTATTTTACTATTTCAATTGCCAGTTGTTGGATCAAAGGGATTTTTTCTAGGGTTACTGTTGTCAATTCGATTGCTGATCTGATCTCTTTCTCTTCCTTGAATTTGTTGGATTGTGGGAGAGTAGATGGTGATTGATTTCTCCGCGACTTGGTGTGGACCCTGTAGGCTCATGGAGCCGTCCTTCAACGCCATGGCCAGCAAATACACCGATGTTGAGTTCGTCAAAATCGATGTAGATGAGCTATCTGTACGCCTTTCTCCTTCTCTCAATTTTGCTTCCTCTTATTTCTGTGTCAGAATCTTAACCGCGATTGTAGTCATAAATTTTGTTGCTAATGTTAGGGCGTTTTTTCAGTTTAGTGCATGAATTTAAAACCATTTCTTTCATCTTCAAAATCAATTTAAAACATCTCTTTTATGTTAGTAATGCTGATATTGTCCACTTTGATCATAAGTTCTGACTTGACTTTTTGTTTCCCCAAGAGACCTCGTACTAGTATTCCTTACTTATAAACCCATGATCAACCCCTTAATTAGCCGATGTAGGACTCCTCTCCCAACAATCCTCCCCTTGAACAAAGTAAATTATAGAGCCTCCTTTGAGGCTTAGGGAGCCCTTGAACAACCTCCCCTTAATCTCGATTCTCTGGAGTCCTCGAACAAATTACACCCTTTGTTTGACACTTAAGCCACTTGACTACACCTTCGAAGCTTGCAACTTTTTTGTTTGACATTCGAAGATTCTATTGATATGGCGAAGTTAAGGGCATGACTCTGATATTATGTTAGGAATCACGAACCTCCACAATGGTATGATATTGTCCACTTTGAGCATAAGCTCTTATCACTTTGATTTTGGTTTCCACAAAAGGCCTCATACCAATGGAGATAGTATTTCTTATTTATAAACCCATGATCAACCCCTTAATTAGCTGATGTGGGACTCCCCAACCATCCCCAACACTCTAATCATTAAAATTTAATTTATGTTTAATTTTATATTTTTAAATGTGATTTTCAAATCATTAAAATTTATTATGAATCGTGTGAAACATGCCTTTAGTCTTTGTTGTTTTCATTCTAACTTTATGTTGTCCAATAAATGCTTAGTGAGTTAGTATAAGTTTCAAAGAGATATTAGGCATGTAGGAGAGTAAACATTTGCAATTTCTACCCATTTCTTACAAATTTGGAAGAGAAATGAGAAAATTTCTTCCCTTATCGCGTAGGTTTATCATAAGCTAATATTAATATTGACTTACGGAAATGATATAGTCGAAAAATGTTAAAACATGCAAACATGGTCATAGCTATTCTCACCAAAAGGTACCTCTAGTCTCACATGTTCTTGTTCGACAAACGAAATTTTTTCAAATGTAGGGACTAAATTGAAACATTTTAAACAACAAGAGTAGATTGAAAATAGAAAATACACCAATATTAGGGACTAAAACATACATTTAGCTAGAATTTAATTGCAAGATTGACAAGATTGTTCGTGAAATCAGGATGTGGCTCAGGAATTTGGAGTACAAGCTATGCCCACATTTATGTTGCTGAGGAGAGGGAAAGTGGTGGATACAGTGGTTGGAGCCCGCAAAGAAGAGCTGGAGAAGAAGATTCAAAAGCACAGATGAGCATCTGGTTGAACTTTAATCCAAAAACCCCCAACAATAAGTCCTCTCACTCTCACACTTCTTCCTCTCCTTTATGTAGACATTTGAAAGTTATCTATTTTCTAACTTGGTCAGCTATTTGAATGTTAAACTCCATCCTCAATCTATCCATCTTCTCTGTTCTGTAAGGCATACCCATTGTTTGCCTTTAGTTGGTGAAGTGCTTAAAAGCCCAACAGTTTTAGGATGTTTTCTTGCAAACAGCTCAAGTTCTGAAGCTGACTTGAACTTTGTTATCTGTGTGAAACAAATCTTGATAGTATAATGCTTAGTTAAGACAATTTCTATGATCTGTAAGAACCGTGTGCTGCTCCTCTTCTTCATCTTCTTCCTTTTTTTCAGTGTCTTTGCTATTATAATAGCATTTGTTGTGGCCTTCCTCTATGGGAATGCAAATATTTGCTTGTGAATGCATTTTGTTTTACCTTTCTTTGAGAATCACATTCATTTTTAGAGATGATTTACAATGATGGGAAAGTAAGTCAGGATTGATCTCATCTTGAGAATTGCAAATCTTACAGAGCAGTGAAAAAGGAAAAGGAACAAGACAACGTGGGAATCCATGTTTTTCATCTCGCATTTGATTTGTTTTTGTTTTGGTGTTTGCCTTTTCATTTTGTATTTTGTGTTCAACCTTTATGTTCTTGATAAATATTAGTTTCTGAGTATCGCAGGATTTATTGAAATTGAAATTAACACAATTCCAGAATTGGTTTAGCCTGCCTACAGATTTTGAGATTTTGGGCTTGTATTCAATTCTGGGTTACATTTTAGATTAATTTAAATTATTTGTTTTTCTTATTTTATTTTAAGTGTTTTTTTTGGCGCTTAAATATTGTAGGATCACGTGAGCTGCCCTAGTAGTAGAAAACCGATGAAAATAGGTACTTTATTTGGTTTATGGACAAAAATATATACATTTTGTTAACTCTATAATTCATCGAGAAATTGAGTTTGTTTGAACGAAGTTTAGCATGTTAAAAGTAACCGACCTATTCCCATTTGATCCATATTAATACATAGAATACATAATAAAAGAATAAAAGAATAATTTAGAACAAAGAAAGAGTCATTTTGTATGTTACAATTAATACACAAAAATTCAAACCAAAGATTCAATTGGGAGTTATCAAAGAATATAAGTAGATTAGAGTTATCAAAGAACAAGTAGATTTGGAGCTAAGTCTTGGAGAATGGGATGACTGTAGGTTGGAGGTCCTAAACTTTTCTAGACAGAAAACCCTGTGGTTTGATTGATTTCTCTAGCGGGATAGCTCAGTTAGTTGAGTAGAAGACTGAAAATCTTCATTATCACCAGTTCAAATCTGGTTCTTGGCTCTACGGACTTTCGAGCATCTCGATATCTAGTAACATCAAAGCGGCAGCAATTATACGAGGAGATCAAGAAATCGTTGAAGACAAAGACAAGTATACTGACCATTAGAAGAAGGGACCAGCACAACGTGCAGGCCGGCATTGTTTGGAGGAAGATGGAGGCGGAGAGGATAGAGTTTTCCATTGAGAGGATTCCGAGTACAGACGATGATGTCGGGGAGGCCCGACTCCTCTATCAACTTCTCCTTCAACTCCTCCGGCTGACTCCCTTTGAATGTAAAACTCACCTCTTCTACTCCCTTCTTCACCTCCCCTTTCCTGTTTGCCACATAGTAATGGATCACCCTCCCCTCCGCCGCTGTCATTGGTGACCCATCTACTGATTCGCTTGACTGCAAGTCATTAATATGTATATATAAGACTTTCAACTTCAAACCCAAGAGAAATATAGCTGTGGATTGCAGACCAAACCACCTGTTCTCTACAATGATGATCCCGTGACGGCGAGGAGTCCACGACCTTGCAATGCCGGCGGCGGAAATGATGATGGTGGTGGTGGGGTTTGTGCTTGGAGGGTGGGGGCGGTGGTGGAAGAGTAGGTGCAGACGAGTGGTAATGAACAGAGCTGGGAGATCGAACCTGGAGGATATCGATGTCCCAAAGGATCCAATCCTTGGTGGCGGCTCTAAAAGGAATATCATGAGTAACGGAGTTGCGCCAGGGAGGCAAGCCGCTATTGGCCCTAAGGAACTGGCCGTACCGAGTTTTGAGCCTGACTAGAAAGCCCTCACGGAGGGCCTCCCACTCGGTGGAGGGATCGGGCTTTTGGGGTAGGGTTTGCAGGACCTTTTTGCCGGTCATGCCCAGAAGAAAGGGGAGATTGGAGGCGGTTAGGTATTTACCGAAGCAGCTCTTGAAGCGGAGGCCGGGGGGATTGTCGACGAATTCGACCGTCCATTTGGCGTTTTTGACCGAGCCGTTGCGGTCTTGGTACACGCTTTCTTCGTCGTCCTCTGCAAGGAGGTACTTGTCATGGTGGCTTTTTAGACGAACCACTTTGGCCTTCTGGAATAGCTCCATCGCAGTCCTGGACGACGGAATCAACAACAACAACAACAACAAAATATGACCCAAAATTCAAGACAACCCTTTTTAGGTGAAAAACAAATAGTGTAAACCCGAAAATGGAGGACCCTACGGCTTTGCCTCGCCGGAATCTGCTAATTCCAGCACCCCATTATTTGTGGTTCAAATCTCCCACTAGTTTTTATTTTTAATAAATTTTTAATTTCTCTTTTTTTACATAATTAATAAAAATTTTGTAATTTGGGTAAATTTAAGAATATTATTGAGATTAGTTAATATGGAAAAAAAAAAAAAAAACAATAAATGAAATAGAAAAAATACAAAGAAGGCACGAAGAAGCGAAAACGCGAAGGGGTCTCCGTCACCGGCGCCGGGAACGGAGCTGCGAAGAAATCTCTACTCTCTCCTCTTCACTCCTCAAAATTATGAACTAATTCCCTTTGTCGAAATGGTTGTCGCTTCAATCTCACCTTCTTCAATGCAATTACAATCGACTTCATCCTTCTCTTCCCCCGTTTTCTTGTGCCTAATCGAAACCAGAAATAACCTCAAAGTTTGCCTGAGTGAGTTTAAATCAAAGCCCAGAATTCGAATTTCAATTCCCAGAGCTTCGTCTTCTTCAACATCCAAAGATATATGGAGAAGAAAAACCTCATCTGAGAAATCAACCACAACCCCATTTCCCCAAAAGTACGAACGCAGTGCAAGGAGGCAAAGAGAGTCCTCACATTTAGACCATAGCGTTGATATGGATGAGCTTTTAGCGTCAATTGGACAAACGAAGAATGAGCAAGAGCTTTACTCGATTCTGTCGCCGTACAAAGGGCGGCAGCTTTCAATGCGGTTTATGGTGTCGATTCTGTCGCGAGAATCGGACTGGCAAAGGTCGCTTGCGATTCTCGATTGGATCAACGAAGAGGCTCTGTACACTCCTTCGGTCTTCGCTTACAATGTTGTTCTACGAAATGTGCTACGCGCTAAACAGTGGGAGCTTGCACATGGGCTGTTCGACGAAATGCGCCAGAGAGCTCTTGCGGCTGATAGGTATACTTATTCGACCCTTATCACTTATTTTGGCAAAGAGGGTATGTTTGATGCTGCCCTCTCTTGGCTACAAAAAATGGACCAAGATCGTGTGTCTGGGGACCTTGTTTTGTACAGTAATTTGATTGAGCTTTCTCGTAAACTCTGTGATTATTCAAAGGCTATTTCTATTTTTTCGAGATTGAAAAGATCTGGGATTACCCCCGACATTGTAGCCTATAACTCCATGATTAATGTGTTTGGAAAAGCTAAGCTTTTTAGAGAGGCTCGTTTTTTGTTGAAAGAGATGAGAGCTGTGGATGTTGTGCCTGATACTGTTAGCTATTCCACTTTGCTGAGTATGTTTGTTGAGAATGAGAAGTTCTTGGAGGCACTCTCTGTGTTTTCTGAGATGACAGAGGTCAACTGCCCGCTTAATCTTACAACTTGTAACATTATGATTGATGTTTATGGTCAATTGGATATGGTGAAGGAAGCTGATCGGCTGTTTTGGAGCATGAGAAAGATGGGAATCGAACCGAATGTTGTGAGTTACAACACCATTCTGAGGGTTTATGGTGAGGCTGAGCTTTTCGGGGAAGCGATACACCTTTTCCGGTTGATGCAGAGGAAGGAGATCGAGCAGAATGTCGTGACATATAACACCATGATCAAGATATATGGGAAGTCCTTGGAGCATGAAAAAGCAACAAATCTCATACAAGAGATGCAAAATAGAGGGATTGAACCAAATGCTATCACTTACTCAACAATAATTTCAATATGGGGTAAAGCAGGAAAGTTGGATAGAGCTGCAATGCTATTCCAGAAGCTGAGAAGCTCTGGTGCTGAGATTGATCAGGTCCTTTACCAGACTATGATTGTGGCCTATGAGCGGGCAGGCTTGGTTGCTCATGCCAAGCGTTTGATTCAAGAGTTAAAGCAACCAGACAACATTCCGAGGAAGACAGCGATTACCATTCTTGCTAGAGCTGGTCGAGTCGAAGAAGCCACTTGGGTGTTTCGTCAAGCATTTGATGCAGGCGAGTTAAAGGATATATCTGTTTTCGGGTGCATGATCGACCTGTTTTCGAGGAACAAGAAGCACAAAAATGTGGTGGAGGTGTTTGAGAAGATGAGAAGTGTGGGGCATTTCCCAAGCTCTAATGTCATTGCCCTTGTCCTAAACGCTTATGGGAAGCTGAGGGACTTTGACAAGGCCGATGCTGTATATATGGAGATGCAAGAAGAGGGCTGTGTTTTTCCAGACGAAGTGCACTTCCAGATGCTCAGTCTCTACGGTGCAAGAAAGGATTACAAGAGATTGGAGGAGTTGTTCGAAAGGCTCGACTCCGATCCCAATATCAATAAGAAGGAACTGCACCTCGTCGTTGCGAGTATCTACGAAAGAGCTAATAGACTCAACGATGCGTCTCGGATTATGAACAGGATGAATGAAATGTCCATTTCAAGATCATGACTTTGAATTCTACCTTCCTGTGTACAGTAAAGTTTTACTAGCTAAATGATTCCTTACTTATTGAACATCATTTGTAAAATATGCATATTGCCACACAAACTTGGTCAATGAGGCAAAGTTCTTGCTGAACGTGAATCATGATATTTGGATACGATTAGGTTTCGTTCCTCTCTTCAAACAACATGAGATCTCACCATCCACCTCTTGAAAGTCCAATGTTCTTGCTAAACACTGCTCGGTGTCTGGCTCTGATACCATCTATAACAGCCCAAGTCTACCGCTAGCAGATATTGTCTGTTTTGGCCTATTACGTATCACCGTCTCACAATTTTAAAACACGTCTACCATGGAGAGTCTAGCCCTACTCCGACCAGTATCATCGTCTCACAATTTTAAAATGCGCCTACTATGAAGAGAGTCTAGCCCTACTCCGACGAGTATCGTAGTCTCACAATTTTAAAATACGTCTTGCTATGAAAAATAATATAAACTTAACCATTTATTTTCATGTATTTAAGTTCCATTTAAATTCAAAATTATCCGTCCTCATTTAATTTTACTATTAATTTTTTTTGTCCATTACTTTCTTACCTATCATTTATTAACAAATGGTTTCATTTGGTGTAAAATTAATTTAAAACCATTTTTTTAAATAAAAAAAATTGAAAAATATGGAAAATTTTAATTAAGGACCTTTCACTTTCATTAATTTTTCTTCAGTTTAGTTTCCAATAATAATGCTATTAAAACTTCCACTTTTTAAGTAATTTGATGACTTTAAACAAAACCAAACTCCTTCTGGCAATATTTTTCCATTTTTAATTTAATGATCTAAAATTTCGAAGATATTAACTTTTGTATAATGTAAAAGAAATAATAAAATATGACCGTAACTCGTTTTAATTGTGTATATATCATAAACAAATTTGAATTTAAGATATACACATAAATGTAACATAAATACCTCTTTTACTTTTCAATTATATACTTTTTATTTGCGAACTAAAAATGATAATTTAATTAATTGGTGAATTAAAAAACGTATTTAGTTTATCTAAGAAATTGAAATCTTTGACTATTTTATTGACTAGGAAAAGTCTTAAAAAAAAACATTTTTTCTTTCTTTTGCAAATTCCTTCCTTGCATACAAAACTTTCTTTTGTAAGATTTAAATTTAATTTTTTTAATCTTCAAATATAATTTATTGTAATATTTTTTATATATTTTATATTAGTTGAACTAGATTAATGTAATATTCATTTTTTATTCAGCAAAATATATAAATTTGAAAAAATAATGGCTATGAAAAAATCAGTATTTAAAAAAAAAAGCATTTAAAATAGATTAGAAACGTAAATTTTAAAGAGAAATAGGTGCATTGAATAATAATGCTATTTCCGTAGTTAAAATAGGCTAAATCTCGTGTCTCATTTCCATCAATGGTAGGTTAGTGAGATAGCAATGGCAGGTTGAAGATGGAAAGGGCGAGGGATATATAAATCTTCAGTTTCACTGTATTTCTCATTGTAAAAAATGGGTTCTTGTTCGTTTCTCAACTGAACACTCAAATTCTTTCCTTTTCGTGTTAGTTCTAATTCAGTTGCAGTAGAGATCGAAGAACACCCAACTCCACATTCAACTCCTTTTTCCATTTCCACACTCAAAACCCCCATGTTTGAAGCGTTTTCTTTGTGGGCAATCCGATTCTTGAGGTGAAATGAAGAAATTGAGGAGTTATTATATGCATTTCAGACACCCACCGAACATGGAGCGGCGATGGATCTTCCTCTTGGCAATAGGCTCCATGGTATCTCTGTTCCTTCTGTTTCTTTCATTGATGACCTCGCCGGGAGGAACTTCTCTGTTTCCGTTTTACAAATCGCTGGCTGTTTCTAGTTCGTTCTTTGTTGAATCGAAGCTTCATCCGGTTCCAGTTTCATCGCTCCCTCCGCCGCCGCGATTCGCGTACCTAATTTCGGGTTCAATCGGAGAGGGCAACATGTTGAAACGGACGCTTGAAGCTTTGTATCATCCGATTAATCGGTATGTTTTGCATTTGGACCTCGAATCGCCGCCGGAGGAGCGGCTGGATCTGCAAAATTATGTCCAGAATCATTCCATTTTTAACAAATTTAGGAATGTTAAGGTCATCACTAAGGCTAATCTTGTTACCTATCGAGGTCCGACTATGGTGGCCACTACATTGCACGCCGCCGCGATTTTGCTCCGAGAAGGTGGCGATTGGGATTGGTTTATTAACCTCAGTGCTTCAGATTATCCTCTTGTTACACAAGATGGTGGGTTGTTGTTTTTTTCTTGTCTTGTTTTTGTTTGGTGGAGGTGCTGGATATGAATTGACAAATCTTATTGATGGATTTTGGACTTTTTTGCTAGATCTACTGCATACTTTTTCTTACTTGTCTCGTGATCTCAATTTCATAGATCATACAAGCAACATTGGATGGAAAGAGTAAGTGATAGGCTTCTTCTTTGGTTTTTGTGTGTTTCTTTTGATTCTTTTGGCTTGTTTTTTGTGAAGAGTTCTTATTGATATCGAGTGTTGATGTTTGTAGGAGTCAGAGGGCTAAACCAGTGATTATTGATCCAGGGTTGTACATGTCGAAGAAGGCTGATGTGTTTTGGATTACACAGCGGAGAAGTGTGCCAACAGCCTTTAAACTCTTTACTGGTAGGCTTCGAAACAATTTTCGGTTTCTTAGAACAAAAATTTGGGAAATACATGTTTGAATGACCATGGTTTATGAGTTTTTTCTTTCCTTTTTTCCTTTTATGGGTGTATCATAGTTGCTGTTGTAATCCTGTTATAGGAGCTGTCATTCAACAATTGTTTTATGCTCGTAGGTTCGATATCGATTTGTTCTGTGCTAATGACCTTCTGAGTTTGCTGGAAACTTAGCTTAGATCATCCACTTGATATTATTACATGGGCTTTGGATAATCATAACTGATGATCTTGGTATCGATTATTTGACAATTCATTAGTACGACCTTCTTTTCGTAATGAACAGAGGAGAAGAACATCAAGAACTTTTTAAGGGCCTAAATGTCATGTTTCCTTTTGCTTTCGAAGTGTCGGGGAACTATGTAACGGTTTCGTGTGGGTTGTGTTTTGATCGTCGCTCTTAAATGAGTTTCAAAACAAGGGAACTCATTTGATCATTAAGTTACTGATCTAAATAGAATTTGAAGGCCATACAAAAGTATAGGTCCGCCTTCTCATTGTATGGCATTTGAATGTCATGGTGGAAACATTTTCTTATGTTTTAAGGTTATTAGAAGTGTTGGTGGAATACCTCAAGTACTTGCTTAGAATATGACTTGGTGATGGGAACAGTTCATGTCGGAAATCTTGAGGATATTCGTTTCTTGCTTGTATGAAGCGGTAGCTTTAGAGAAAGATAAACGCTACATTGGCCTTAGGTGGATCCGTTGGGATAGAACAGGGGCATAATGCAATTTAACAGCCCAAGTCTACCGTTGACAGATATTGTCTACTTTGGTCCGTTACGTATAAAACGTGTCTATTAGGGAGAGATTTCCATACTATAAAGGAGTGTTTCGTTCCTCCAACCGATGTGGGATCTCACATGCCAAGAGTGGAACCATTGATAACATAATAAACAAAACAAAAACAGGTCGAAGGATGCGAGCATTTACGCTTTTTTCTCTTTTTGGTTAAGATTAGAGTATGGTGTTGTTTGGAGTTGCAAATATAGTGATTCTGTTCTGCATTTAACTCGTTGAATATCAATTTGCTCACGTTTTGGATGTTATTTGTTGGCATAATCATGGCCAATTCTGTATCATTTCATCTTTGCTTGAACGGATGATTTTCTTATGGGAGTTCTTTTACTGAACTCTTGCCTTATCACAGGTTCGGCTTGGATGGTGCTTTCTCGGCCCTTTATCGACTACTGCATATGGGGTTGGGAAAACCTACCTCGGATCGTCCTAATGTATTATGCAAACTTCATATCTTCTCCAGAAGGGTACTTCCACACCGTCGTCTGCAACGCTCAACAGTTCCAAAACACTACAGTGAACAGCGACCTCCATTTCATATCATGGGACAATCCTCCCAAGCAACATCCTCATCATCTCAATATCAATGACATGCAAAGAATGGTAGACAGCAATGCTCCATTTGCTAGAAAGATCGTAGGAGAAGATCCCGTTCTCGATGAAATCGACAAGAAACTTCTACACAAACGCCCCAACATGGTAGTTTCCGGTGGTTGGTGCATTGGAAGCCACGAAAATGGGACCGATCCATGCTCAATCACCGGCAATACTAATGTATTGAAACCAGGTCCTGGAGCAAAACGACTTGAAACTCTGATCAGCTCTCTATTATCGGAAGAGAACTTTCGACCTCGACAATGCAAATAAAGGAGATACATCATCATCATCGTCGTCGTCGTCATCGACAACATACTAAAAATCCCAAATGGTTTAACTCAGATCATGGAGAATCGGAAGAATCATCATATATTTTGGTGTTTGGGAAGGAAATGGCTGAAAATGTACACAACAACAACCTCTTCAGTAGGTTACTAGAAATGGTTCAGCCATATCCATTTCTCTTAGCCTTTTGTTTTCTTACAAAGCTTCTTGACAGGTTCTTTTTTCCTCAATCCCTCTGCTGCCGCCGCCGCCGCCGCCGCCGCTGTGGCAACACTTCTGTTTTTGTTCCACTGATACCTTTCCTTTGTAATACCCAAATGGATGGAAGAATTTGGGTGTGACTGACTCTTAGTTCATGAAATTTCTGCATACTGTTAGTATCAAAATTCTGTCAGAATCTTTGAAACCTCTAAATTTAGTGTTCTTATGCTCTTAGAAGTTTGATATCATAGGTTCTCTAGTCCTTACTGTTAAGGGTCTGAAGTTAATGAATAAAATGATTTTTTTTTTAATTTCAATTAATTTCAATTTTTGCCCCTAGTTTTAGTTTTTTTTAAAAAAAATCATGTATTATTATTTAAAAATAGCTGTTTGATTTTAATAAAATGATAGACAAAAATATTTATCCACCTATAGAATTTAAAAAAAAAACCAAGAATTTAATTTAAGATAAATATAAGTTAAATCCTAAAACTAAGGAAAAACTTAGGGTTCAAGTCAACTAGTTTTAGATTTCTTTCTAATTTAAGGAAACACTTTAACTTTTAACTTTAAGTAACTTGTTTAAAGATTTCTTTATTTCCATTTTTGTTTAAAAAATTATTGGATCCTCGGCTCTTATAGGGGACCTCCCCTTTTCTGACTCGGACTCTTAGGGTCAATTTCTTTCGGAGCATTCTGCACAGCCACTCATTCGTCATGACTAAATAGTCGAATTCTCTCCCTGATTCTTTTCTCCACTAAGAACCCCTTCCTAACCCGTTCGCCCAATCAATTTTATAAGATCGGCTAATTTAAAGGGGTGAATCTAGTCCGAAGTTGTTGGAACCGATCGTTTACTTTATCGAAGCTTTATTAGGGGGTCGATCTTTCCGTTTTATTTACTATTAACAAGGAAGCATTAAATTTTTAACATATTTTATACAAATGTTCCTTAAAACAAGGAATATCTTATCTACTAATTTGATTTCATTAATGTTTTAGATGATGTTAATTAACATTCATTATTAAAAAAAATTACACAATCTATAAAAAATCAAAGCCGAGGGCATTTTCGTCACTTGACAAATGTAATAGATTTATCTTTTTTTTTTTTTTTTTTTTTTTTTATTTACATCCTCATTACCTTCAATTCAGACATCTTCATTGGTTATGCAGATTGCCTTACAACAAGCAATTGAAACAATTTGTTTACTTTCTGCTTTTTTAGCATTGGGAATTCAAGCTTTAGGTTGAGGACTGGCTTGGGAATGGACTTTTCTCTCTCTCTCTCTCTTTTGCTTCGCATTTTGCATGGGGTGATAGAATTGTTTTAATACCCCCAAACTTGAACTAGTCATTGTCCTCAATGAGCATTAGTGTGGATGTGGAACCATTCTTGAAAGTAGATTGAGGTGCAGAAGCTCTTGGTTATTGTTTTTGTTAGAAAAATGATCTAAGGATGGGTGAATTATGGGAATTCTTGCTTTTTAAGAGGTATCATAATACATTGGATCCTCACCTTAACTCTATGAATACTCTTCCATTTGAGCTTTAATTTCCTTAACCTTTTTTTTTTAAGTTATATATTTTTTTACGGAAACACACCTCTCACTGTTTTATTTATCACATTGAAGCACTATNTTTTTTTTTTTTTTTTTTTTTTTTTTTTTTAATTACAATATTTAAAATAGTTATTTATCCTCAATTATTCTCTTCTGTTTCTTTGGATGAATGTTGATTGGCAGTTTCCGTTTTCTTCTTCTCGGTCTCCTCTGTTTCTGCCATTTTTGCGGCTTCACCTTCTTCCTCTGCTTTCTTCTTCTTCTTCTCTGCTTCCTCTTTCACATCCTCAAGAGCTTCAACTAATCTCTTGAAACAATCATCCGTTGTTTCACCCTCATACTTCGCATCAAATTCTCAGCCACATCCGCCGGTGTCATCTCGGCTTCCTCCAACAATTGCCCAATTTTGTGGTACGAATCATGCCACTGAACGTCCAAGTAATTCCTTGAAAGAACTTTGAAAGCTTCGAACCCACAGAAAGGCATCTCTATGTGTTTGTCCATTCTTCCCCTTCTAATCAAAGCTTCATCAAGCTTCTCCTTGTGATTGGTCGTGAAGATTATCAGCCGTTCCCCGCCGCACGCCGACCAAATTCCGTCGATGAAATTCAACAACCCAGAAAGCGTCACCTTGCTCTGTTTCTCCTCTTCTTTCTCCGCCTTCTTAACAGGGTCTTTCTTCTCCTCTGTTTCTTCCTCATCCTCTGTTTTCTTCTTCTTCCGTTGACCGGTAAGATCACGAGAGCAATCAATGTCCTCAATCACAATCATTGCTCTATTCGATACCTCAATCAATAGCTTTTTCAGCTCACTATTATCCTTAACGGATGTCAGCTCCGAATCATAAACATCATAATCCATGAAATTGGCCATGGCGGCGATCATGGTGGATTTTCCAGTCCCCGGCAGACCATACAGAAGATACCCACGTTTCCAAGCCTTACCCACTTTCTCATAATACTCTTTCCCATTCTTAAACTTGATTAAATCGTTGATAATTCCTTGCTTCTTCTCCGGATCCATAGCCAGAGTCTGAAAATTAGCAGGATGCTCAAAAGGAACATGCCTCCAATTGCTTTTATGCTACCAGTCGCTATTGGAATTGTTCATATAAAGCTTCCGTTGCCGATTCCTCTGCTCCACCGCCTTGCCCTGTTCCCTGATGTGATTAATAAAAGACCCAAGAATGGTGTCCCTGTGTCGGCGGTGGAGAGTGAGATGGTAGAATCGTTTCTCATCGGAAGAAGGGTAATGAAAAATTGGTTTACTTGTGGCCGTAGTTTTGCCGGAAGTCCACCAGATTTTGACGCCATCAAATTCATCGGGAACTTCTTCGTTATCATCCATACTGAGTATCAAAGATTAGCTATCTTTGACCGCCTCAGCTCTCAGGCGCTTGGCCTGGACGGAGCTCCGGGAGGCGAGGTAGTTCTTAATAGCGGTGAAGGCTTCACTTCGGCGGAGACGCTCGCCGGTGTACTGAGGGAAGGTGTTTGTGATGTAAGGATAAAGAGAACCAATTAGCTTGTGGGCGTGCCTATCAATTGAGCGACGAAGGTGGTATCGGAAATACTATTGGAATATTGCCCAAATGAACATGACAGCCGCCATGAATGACCCGACGTGAATCCATAGCTCCATCACCGACATAGCCGCCATTTGGGATGTTTTTTTGTTTGGAGAGGTAAACAAGGGAATGAAGAAGAGGGTAAATTGGGAAATTACAAAAAGAAAAGGACTTTAAATTTTTTAAAGTATTACTAATTAAGGCATTAGATTTTGTAATACACGTCCAATCACAATAACTATTCTAATAATAATTATATTTCCCATTCTAATATATCTTTTTATTGTAACATCACAACTTAAAATTTGTAAAATATTTAATTTAATCTCGTATTTTAATGATACTTTCTTAAATTAATTAAAATACTCTTAAATTTTTAAATATATATTTTTTAAATTAATTAAAATATTTTTAAAATTTTAAATTTTGTGCTTGTTTCAAAAGTTCCATAATAATCTTAATTTTTTTTAAATCTAAAAAATATTTGTTTGCACAAAAATGGTTAATATATTGTTTACTTTAAAAAGTTTTAAAAATAAGATTTTAATTTTTAAAAAATTCTCCTGACACTTTTTAAAAACTTCAAAATTTCCCAAACACTTTTCTAAAAATAAAAACACTCATAAACTTTAAAAGTAAATATTGAAAGGTTTGAAAATAATAGGTAAGATGTCGACAAATAGTTTTCATTCATATATTAACGGTAACAATTTTAAAATTTTTATTTATTTATTTATAAAATTTAAAGGTGAACTTTAACATCAGAGTATTTTAATTTTTTTTAAATGTTTAAGAGTATTATTGAAATTTTAAAAAATTAAAAAATATATTTTTTAAAGAAATTATAAAGATATTTTATTATTTTAACCTCATTAAAATAACAATTTAATGTAATACTATTTAATAAAATAAAATAAAAAATAAAGGTACGCATCCGTTTGTTTTAGGGTTCCTTTGTTCACACGTACAAAAAGAAACCATGTCCAAACAAGCGCGTGGAAAGGGAAATTTCTTTGACTTGTTAAGCCATCTTTGACTCGTTAATATATATATATACCGACTCTTAGAAGACATGACCCATTGACTTGACCTATCTCAATTTTCAGAAAAAGTAACATAATTTATTTTTATTTCTTAACTAATTTTCCTTTTTTTTTTCTAATATCATATATATATATATATATATAATATATCATATATATATAATATATCATATATATATATATCATATATATATAATATATATATATATATAATATATATATATATATTAGTATTTTAATTTTTAAGGTTTGCTTGTACCCTTAG
Source organism: Cucurbita moschata (assembly GCF_002738365.1). Classification (NCBI taxonomy): domain Eukaryota; kingdom Viridiplantae; phylum Streptophyta; class Magnoliopsida; order Cucurbitales; family Cucurbitaceae; genus Cucurbita; species Cucurbita moschata. The sequence continues at coordinate 4,048,000 of NW_019268520.1, read as the reverse complement.
TTTCTGTTATATTTTTATTTTTGAAAAATTATTAATTTATTTATTAAAATAATTAGCCTTAGCCTAGTAGATCACATCAAATTTGACTCATTACGACCACGTGGCGGCAAAATTTCCTGCTTTTTATTTCTTTGTTTAAAATAAAAAAAAAAAAAAACTCAAAATTTAATATTAAAAATGACAGTTGGATGTTGACCGATGAAGCCGCGGCGAAGCTGTTGTTCTTGTCGTGTTCTTCAGAAAAGACTTGCAAGTCAGCAGCTTAGCTCCGTCGTCCGTTCATTTAAAAACCCTTTTTCGATTAGCCTTTTGCAGAAGCCATGGCGATGACGATGGGGGAGCTCTGGACTCAAGTCGGCTCTTTGATGGCTACCCTCATGTTTGTTTGGGCAATTATTCAGCAATATTTCCCTTACCAATTCCGTGGCCATGTCCAGAGATATGCCCACAAACTCACCGGTTTTCTTTACCCTTACATCACTATCACCTTCCCTGAGTACACCGGCGAGCGTCTCCGCCGCAGTGAAGCCTTTTCCGCCATCCAAAACTACCTCGCTTCCCGAAGCTCCATCCGGGCCAACCGTATGAGAGCAGAGGCGGTCAAAGATAGCAAATCTCTGATACTCAGTATGGATGATAATGAAGAAGTTATTGACGAATTTGAAGGCGTCCAAATCTGGTGGACTTCCAGCAAAACTACGTCCAAGAATCCCTCTGTTTCTTATTACCCTTCAAACGATGAGAGACGATTCTACAAGCTCACTTTCCACCGCCGCCACAGAGACACCATTCTTGGATCTTTTATTAACCACATCATGGAACAGGGCAAGGCGGTGGAGCAGATGAATCGGCAGCGGAAGCTTTATATGAACAACGCCAAGAACGATTGGGGGCATAAAAGCAATTGGAGGCATGTTCCTTTTGAGCATCCTGCTAATTTTAAGACTCTGGCTATGGATCCCAAGAAGAAGCAAGAGATTATCAACGATTTAATCAAGTTTAAGAACGGAAAAGAGTATTATGAGAAGGTGGGTAAGGCTTGGAAACGTGGGTATCTTCTGTATGGTCCGCCGGGGACTGGGAAGTCCACCATGATCGCCGCCATGGCCAATTTCATGGAGTATGATGTGTATGATTTGGAGCTGACATCCGTTAAGGATAATAGTGAGCTGAAAAAGCTATTGATTGAGGTATCGAATAAAGCAATGATTGTGATTGAGGACATTGATTGCTCTCTTGATCTTACCGGCCAACGGAAGAAGAAGAAGAAAACAGAGGATGAGGAAGAAACAGAGGAGAAGAAAGACCCTGTTAAGAAGGCGGAGAAAGAAGAGGAAAAACAGAGCAAGGTGACACTTTCTGGGTTGTTGAATTTCATCGACGGAATTTGGTCGGCGTGCGGCGGGGAACGGCTGATAATCTTCACGACCAATCACAAGGAGAAGCTTGATGAAGCTTTGATTAGAAGGGGAAGAATGGACAAACACATAGAGATGCCATTCTGTGGGTTCGAAGCTTTCAAAGCTCTTTCGAGGAATTACTTGGATGTTGAGTGGCATGATTCGTACCACAAAATTGGGCAATTGTTAGAGGAAGCCGAGATGAGTCCGGCGGATGTGGCTGAGAATCTGATGCCGAAGTATGAGGGTGAAACAATGGATGATTGTTTCAAGAGATTGGTTGAAGCTCTTGAGGATGCGAAAGAGGAAGCTGAGAAGAAGAAGAAAGCAGAGGAAGAAGCTGAAGCCGCAAAAATGGCGGAAAAAGAGAAGGAGAAGGAGAAGGAGAAGAAGAGCAAAGATATTGAAATGAAAAGCAATGGAATTGGAGGTAAAGAAGCAAAAGAAAATGGTGAGACAGAGAAAGATGAGAAGAATTGAGGGAAATGGTGTAAGGTTATTAGTTGAATTCTGTTTTTTCTATGTAATGGGCCACAAATCTTCTATTTTCCATCCATCGTCTAACCCGCCCGCCCGGATCACCAGTTAAGGCCCCTAAATGACCGCTCAGTAATATGAAGGTAGGGGTGCAGAGATAGCAAGGAGGTTTGCCTAGAAACAGAACCCACTAGACGGGCTTGTAAACGTGATGTACGCATTTGTGTTTAACATATTGTAATCTATGACCATATGAAATACAACATGCATGATGTCATGCATTAAAAATCATGGTTAAATGAGATGATGCATATAAAACTTCTATACTTATCATGACTTTAATACGCAACCTATCGAGGCGACATGAGTGTCCAAAAATAAGCTTGAAGAGGGTTGGGTAGGGCTCAAACCATAACCTCAAAAGTTGGGGTTTCGATATGAGTTTCGACATGCAGCTCAGGAATTAAGTCTGTTTATATGAAAGAAGAACTCTCACAAATTTTGGTGTGATACTCAACGGACTATGCACGAGGTCATATATTCACTCACCAAAATGACATCCACTTGAGAAGGATTGAAAATGCCTTAAAATATACTCAACTCTCCACCACCTCTGGGCCGTGTGGCATAAGTAAGCTACCCTATCGTATGTATGTTTGTCATAGCGGGTGAGCGCTGCGAGTGAGTGTCTCAAACGTCTTCCTTTGAAAATGGTCTTTCACGTATAGTACCAGATGACACTCGTGTGTCAATATTGCACCCCAAACCATGTAATAGAGATGGAGCCGCTATTTGTAACGTATGTAGTTAATGGTTTACCATACACACACGAGAGCTCAATATAAATATTCTAGGTTTTAATATTTTTTTTAATAAAAAATATAATAAATAAATAATTTGAATGTGTTCAACCAAATATAAAATTGAGTCTTGCATTCACACCTATAAATTAAAAGGAACTTGGCGAACAAGTTCCATTCACTTATTTTTTTAGTGTTCTAGTTAATTATTTATTATACTCACAAATCTTTTAAACTAATTTTTTTTAAAAAAAGAAATAAATAAACAAAAAAAGTTTAATAAAATAAACATTAATGTCTATTTCTTTGAAAATATCAAAACATTATAATTTAATATTTAAATTTGCATTAAAAAACATTAACCTATGACATAAGCTGACCTAACTACCTAAACCAAAAATATTTTAGTATTGGATATTTAAAAGAGATTTTTTTTTTTGGATTAAAAAATGAAGAAAAATATAGTTTTTTTTTTTAATGTTCAAAGTGAAATAAATAAATTTAATCTTTATGGGTATATGAAACCATCCTTATGACGTCACAATCTTTGCATCATTTCTTTGGTCTTCTTCTTTCTCATTTTAAAATCCAATCAAATTTATTTTCCAAAAAATCCAAAATAGCAATCAAACTTTAGAGTAAATTGCAATTTTCAATTTGGGATCAAATTTTGAAATTTTAAAGTTAATGACTTAATTATGACATTTAAGTTCTTAACTTTATTCGTTTTAAAAAAACTAACACGTAGTGTTGAGTATATACATTAGCATGCTTACATGAGCATAATTTCAAGTCATATATAATAAAGACGAGCATTTGATAAGTGGGTACTATATGAAAAAAAATTTAATATAACCAACCAAGACCAATATTATTAGTTTTCTTAATGTTCCATGACCGTTCAAAGTATTAAAATTAAAATAAATATTTTGAAAAGATGTTAAAATATATTTAAATGTAAAATTGAAAGTAACACGAAGTTAAATTATTAAAAAATCCAATATTTTAATCCCTTTAATATTAAATTTGTGGAGTTTTGTTTCTTGATTTTTTAAATTCAACATTTTAACTCATTTTAGTTTTTTTTTGCTAAATTAAAAAGTAAAATAAATTTATATACATAATATTGAAATTGAAAGCTATTTATTATACATTTTGAAGTATAAAAAACATTTATTAATAATACATTTTTCAAAATTTAGAATACAAATTTGCTATTTATATATAAAATTTCCTGACTCCAATTTGACTTCTCGTTTCACTTTGGGGCCAAGTTTCCCACTACCCTTTTCTTTATTGGAGCGGTCAGCAGCCATGAAAATAAAATAAAAGAAAAAATGAGGCACTAATATTAAAGCATGACAATGGCGTGTTGAAAAATGAAGCTACGACGAAAGATGTTGGGCCATCGTCTTCTTTAAAAAAGACCTCCAAGTCTGCAGCTAAGCTTCGTCGTCCGTTCAGTAATAAAAACCCACCTCTGTTCTTCCTCCACTACTTCTCTACTGAAAACATGGTGATGACGATGGGGGAGCTGTGGACTCAAGTCGGGTCTTTAATGGCCACCGTCGTTTTTGTTTGTGCTATTATTCAGCAATATTTCCCCGTCCCACTACGTGCCCATATCGACAGATATGCCCACAAACTTACCGGTTTGCTCTACCCTTACATCACTATCACCTTCCCTGAGTACACCGGCGAGCGTCTCCGCCGAAGTGAAGCCTTTACCGCCATTCAAAACTACCTTGCTACCCGAAGCACCATCCGGGCCACGCGTATGAGAGCGGAGGCGGTCAAAAACAGCAAATCTCTGATACTCAGTATGGATGATAACGAAGAAGTGATTGACGAATACGAAGGCGTAAAAATCTGGTGGACTTCCACTAAAGTTATGCTCACCAATAAAAGCTTTTCTCGTTACCCTTCAAACGATGAGAAACGATCCTACCAGCTCACTTTCCACCGGCAGCACAGGGAGATCATTCTTGAAACTTTTATACACCACATCATGGAAGAAGGCAAGTCGGTGGAGAAGAAAAATCGGCAACGGAAGCTTTATATGAACAGCTCCAAGAACGAATGGTGGCATAAAAGCAACTGGAGGCACGTTCCTTTTGAGCATCCTGCCAAGTTTCGAACTCTGGCAATGGATCCTGAGATGAAGCAAGGGATTATAAACGATCTAATCAAGTTTAAGAACGGAAAAGAGTATTACGAGAAGGTGGGTAAGGCTTGGAAACGTGGCTATCTTCTCTACGGTCCGCCGGGTACTGGAAAGTCCACCATGATCGCTGCCATTGCCAATTTCATGGAGTATGATGTTTATGATCTCGAGCTCACGTCCGTTAAGGATAATAGTGAGTTGAAAAAGCTATTGATTGAGATATCGAACAAATCAATAATTGTGATTGAGGACATTGATTGCTCTCTTGATCTTACTGGGCAACGGAAGAAGAAGAAAACAGAGGATGAGGGAGATAAAGAGATGAAAGACCCTGTTAAGCAGGCGGAAAAAGAGGAGGAGAAACAGAGCAAGGTGACACTATCTGGATTGTTGAACTTCATAGATGGAATTTGGTCGGCATGCGGTGGGGAGAGGTTGATCATCTTCACGACCAATCACAAGGAAAAGCTTGATGAAGCTCTGATTAGAAGAGGAAGAATGGACAAACACATAGAGATGTCATACTGTAGTTTCGCGGCTTTCAAAGTTCTTTCGATGAACTACTTGGACGTTGAATGGCATGAATCGTACCACAGAATTGACCAACTGTTGAAGGAAACCGAGATGACTCCGGCAGACGTTGCTGAGAATTTGATGCCGAAATATGAGGGTGAAGAAACAGATGAGTGTTTCAAGAGATTGGTTGGAGCTCTTGAGACTGCGAAAGAGGAAGCTAAGAAGAAGGCAGAGGAGGAAGCGGAAGCAGCAAAAAAGGCAGAAAAAGAGAAGGAAGCGGAAGCAGCAAAAAGGGCAGAAAAAGAGAAGGAAGAGAAGGAAGCGGCGGCGAAAAAGGATGAAGAATCATCAATCTACACCGCCGAAAATAATGGAATTAAATGCAACGGAGTTGCAACCAAAGAAGCAAAAGAAAATGGTCACATGGAGAACGATCAGAACAGTTGAAACATGGCAATACAGGGCAATGCATATTTTAATTAATTAGGCTAAAGTTAAAGGTGTGTGAATATGGATTCCTAGGATAAGTGGTTTGGCCCGTTATCTGGGGCATATGCTTGTTGTATAAATTGATGTAACATAATATCTACGTTGATAGCTCCTGTTGCCATTGATTCTTTGTTATAGGGATAACTGATTCCATGGAAGCTTACAGAATCTTATTTAATGGCTGACCAAAATAAAAGATATAATTAAATCAGAAGGGAAATGAAATAAGGAAACGAAACGAGACGAGTGAAATGTGAGTAAAAGGGTGTCGTTTCAAAGACATGATCAACGACCTTTTTTTCTCAAACACTTCGACAGGTACCAAAAACCCTCAGCTGCAATGCTGAAACTATGAACCGTGCTTGAAAACTTTTGTTGATAAAACGGATATGATTACCTTCGACAGCATGTATCTTTAGCCTTTTGTGGTGAGCGAATACAGGATTTTCATAACAAGATCAAACAGAAATAGAGTAAACCATGCGAGTCTGGTTGGGATTTCTATTTCTAGTGAAGCTCGCTGTTGAAGTCACAAGTTTAAGTCGAGTCTGTTTAAATTGAGACTCCAAAAATTAAAGGATAAATCAGAAAATTAGGTTCAGAGTACTCCAAATTAAAGGATTAATCAGAAACTTAGGCTCAGAATATGAATATTCATTCTCATCGACTTTTCTTTCCGATAAAAGAAAAATCTCTGAAGTCTGACATGTGAATTTTATTCATAATTCATCACCGCAGAAGAAGCGGAAAAACACCTAAGCAATTGCAACAAACGCAAGAACCAATGGCGACACGCAATTACACTAATCACAAAGAAAAACACTCTGTAGCGGAAGCTCTCATTGCGTTTCAGTAGATCTCTACAGAAGTTTCAACTTCAGAATAGCGTATATTGCCCGATAAGGCATGTAATCACAGAGCAACCGCTACAGAAAAACGCATATCTTGTAGAAAAAACATCAGAGAAAAAACAAAACAGGTGGAAGCAAATTAGGAGTTGAAAACAGCTGCGATTTAATCCAAAACGCGGACAAACACAAAATTCTCATCAAATCTCCAGAATCACTGATTCAAATACTCGAACAAACAAGTAAACATGTAAAGAAAGATAGCCAAATCAACAGAAATACCAAGAATCATAGATTTGGAATGTATTTTCCATTCATATTGCAGCAGATTTTATCTCATCACTTTATTCAAGTAACAAAGAATAACAAACAAACTCATAGAGAGGTCATCAAAGAGATGTTGTGCAGCCAGTAGAGACAGAAGTGGAAGAGAGACCGCGAAATGTGAACTTGGAGGCGCATTTTTATAGGTCTAATTTAACCGCTAGTTGAGAAACCCTAGACAGGATCAGAACAAGGTTCTGCCCTTTTGGGCCGTCGGCCCAACCAAACTAAGGGTCCAAAAACTAATAGATTAGTCGTTAGTTAAAATATATATATTTGATTTTATTATTCCCTTGAAAATAATAAACGACATCGTTTTGGCCACCATTTCAACAAATGAAGATCTATGACCTAGGAATTCACGAAACCTTGGCAAATCGGCGACCTAAACAAAGTTATAGGTTATTATAACTTATTATTATTTTCTAGTCATAACATTTTAAACAATTATAATATGTCGCTTATTTTTTTTTTCAATTTGAATATAATTTAAATTAGTTAAAATATTTTGGTTTTCGAGTTGGTTTGATTTTATTAGTTCATGTTATTGAAAAAACAAAATAAAATTTAAAAATTAAGAAAAAATAATTTTTATTAATTTTTTAAATTCCACAAATGAAAATTAGACCAAAAGAATTAGAAAAAATAAATAAATATAAATTTTAAAAAATAGAAAGGAAAAAAAATTATCAAATATAGAAAAATCTTGGCACTCACCAGCAGCCAAAGCACAAATAATTAATTTTTATTTTAAAAAATTGATTTTCCGAGGCGTACAAGTTAACATAGAAAGATCGGTGACTCCAAGGACGACTTGTCGGCTTCTGAGATCTCGGCGCCACCTTTGCTCTTTGGTCTCTTAAGCCAAACGACTTGTCGTTTTCATAACTTCCGCCCTCTTTTTATTATAAATGTATTGTATTCATAGTTCAACTTCTAAAAACAAAGCTACTTGCTTCAAACTCCTCCAACAATGGTGGAAGCAAAAGATCAGCATGGTGCGATGAACAACAATACCTTTCCAACCATTGATCGTTGTTCATCCATTGGTCGGGAGAAGCACACGGTCGTCGCCGACATGGATGGGACATTGCTTTGTGGGCGTAGCTCTTTCCCTTACTTCGCCCTTATCGCCTTTGAGGCCGGTGGCGTCTTGAGGCTTTTGTTTTTACTCTTAGCCTCTCCGATCGCTGGAATTTTGTACTACTTCATTTGCGAGTCAGCTGGTATTCGTGTCCTTATTTTTGCAACTTTCGTTGGAATGAAGGTAAACTAAATCATTCGATAGTAATTAAATATTTAATAAATTTTAAACTTCAAATTAAAAAATTAGAATAAAAATGGATAAAATAGAAAATTTAATTTAAAAAGTAATTTTCTTCAAATTAATTAATTTTTTAATAAAACTAAATTTGAAAACTATTTGGAAATAGATTTACTTTGATGCGTTAAAAGTTTAATTATTATTAAAATTCAAAACTTTAATTGATTATCTCAACAAAGGTTTCCGACATCGAGTCGGTGGCGCGTGCGGTTCTACCAAAGTTCTATGCACATGACTTGCACGTGGAGACTTGGAGGGTATTTTCGTCATGTGGAAAACGGTGCGTTTTAACCGCAAACCCAAGAATCATGGTAGAACCATTTCTGAAGGAGTTCTTGGGCGCTGACGTAGTCATCGGAACTGAAATTCACACAATCGGCCGGCGAGCCACCGGCTTGATTCAAAGTCCTGGAATCATAGTGGGAAAAAACAAGGCTACGGCGGTGGGAGAAATCCCAACGCCGGATATTGGGATCGGTGACCGGAAAACTGATTACCCCTTTATGAAGCTCTGCAAAGAGGGGTATGTGGTTCCGGCGAAGCAGGAGGTTAAGCCGGTCACCGTCGATAAATTGCCTAAACCAATCGTGTTCCATGATGGGCGACTGGTTCAAAAGCCGACGCCGTTAATGGCGATGGTTTTAGTTCTATGGATTCCAGTCGGGTTTGTTCTTGCCTGCTTGCGGATTGCTGCCGGTTCTCTCCTTCCGATGCCGATTGTGTACTATGCCTTTTGGGCTCTTGGCGTTCGGGTCAAAATCAACGGTACACCACCACCACCGGTGAAGAAATCCACCGGCCAAACCGGCGTCCTCTTCATTTGTTCTCATCGAACCCTTCTCGATCCAATCTTCCTCTCAACCGCTCTCGGCCGTCCAATCCCCGCCGTGACATACTCAATCTCCCGCCTCTCGGAGATCATTTCTCCCATCAAAACCGTCCGCCTGAGTCGCGACCGAGCGGCCGACGCCGCAATGATCAAGAACTTACTCCAAGAAGGCGACTTAGCAATTTGCCCAGAAGGGACGACATGTCGGGAGCCATTCCTGCTCCGATTCTCAGCATTGTTCGCAGAGCTAACAGACGAGATCGTTCCAGTGGCGATGTCGAACCGAATGAGCATGTTCCACGGGACGACAGCGAGAGGGTGGAAAGGGATGGACCCGTTTTACTTCTTCATGAACCCAAGTCCGGTCTACGAAGTGACGTTTTTGAACAAATTGCCATACAAACTCAGCTGCGGCGGAGGCGGGAAATCGAGCCACGAGGTGGCGAATTACATTCAGAGGATGATTGCTGCAACGCTGTCGTATAAGTGCACTAACTTCACCAGAAAAGACAAGTACAGAGCTCTCGCCGGAAACGATGGCGTCGTTGTCGAGAAATCGAAGGTTGAGTCCACAAAGATAATGGGCTGCTAGAGATTCGAGACAAAAACTTCAATTATGTGTGTAGCACGATAAAATTCAAGAATTGTGTGAAAAAAATTTACAAAATTAGAAAGTTTTAAATTTTACAAACTATCAAGCTGGAAAATTTTTATTTGGATAATTTCTATCCGATCGCCAGTCGAAATTACTCTTAGACAACAAGAACACACAGCATACGACACCCGACTCGACCAGCTATCATGGGAGCTGTCCAGTGATAGAGGGCGAGAAGTGGTCTGCAACAAAATGGGTTCACATCCTTAGTTCTTCTATTCAATTGATGTGGTACCTCACAAAAACGCACCCGAGTGATCGAGCAGTTCAATAGATAGTGTCTTGACGCTATAGTCTTGACCATATATTGGCTTGGCCAACTCCAACATCTCGTTTTTGCTCGATTTTCTTCGTTTCTCTTTAATTCTTATAGCTCTTTTCACCTCGACTAGACTAGCTTGGCCTACAGCCTCATCCCTAGTCTAATGTCTATGACAATTCCATTCTATCTTGGTTCCTATTTTTCATCGACACATGTGTCACTGAGTGTTCGGCAGCTATGTTTACCCTGGCTGGTGTTAAAGCTCCTCTTCCCATGAAGTTCTTGAGTTCCTCAGCCAATGCTAAGGTCGATGTCTTCTAGTAAGGCTAATAGTCTCCTAGACCGTTGTATCGATTGGCCGAAAGGACTTATACGCCATAGTCTTTCTTTTCCTCCCAACCCACAAGCTAGAAATGGCATAAACCAAAATTTAGAATAGGAATTAAGTCCATAAATGAAAGAATCACTCACTTTGAGCCTTGAATAGAATGCACTTGGGGCCAACCTGATGAGAGAGAGAGAGGAAAAGAATCATGCAGTAATGGTTCATTGGGAGCTCTGTTTCCATGCATTTCATGCCTTAAAGATCACTTCTTAAACATTCACTTTTCCCCTCTTAAAAAATGACTAAAACTATAGCTTCCAATTGCATCACCATTACATACTAAAGCTTTTACCCTCAAATCTCCCTCTCATCACCATTGTTGCAGGATGGGGAAGCCTCCTTGCTGTGATAAGTCCAATGTTAAAAGAGGGCTTTGGACTGCAGAGGAAGATGCCAAAATCCTTGCTTATGTTTCCAACCATGGAGTTGGGAATTGGACTCTGGTTCCCAAGAAAGCAGGTTTCTCTCTGTTCTTTCTCTTGCTTTGTTTCTTTTGTTGTCTAACAATGAAGGAATTTGAATGAATATGGCTCGTTTTTTCAAAGGGCTGAATCGATGTGGGAAGAGTTGTAGACTGAGATGGACTAATTACCTTAGGCCTGATCTCAGGCACGACAGCTTCACTCCTCAAGAAGAAGACCTCATTATCAAACTCCATCAAGCCATTGGAAGCAGGTCCTTTTCTCACTTCCCTTTCGTTTTCGGATATTTGACTTATGGGTTAGATTTAAATAGTCTAAGCTTTTGAGGTCGACTTTGTTGAAGATTGTTGGGAGGGAGTCCCACATTAGCTAATTAAGGGGATGATCATGAGTTTAGAAGTAAGGAAAACTAAAAGCAAACCCATGAGAGCTTATGCCCAAAGTGGACTACATCATACCATTGTAAAGATCCATGATTCCTAACATGGTATCAGAGTCATGCCCTTAACTTACAAACAGAGATGTTGGGACCCTCGAAAGTGTAGTCAAAAGTGACTCAAGTATCAAACAAAGGATGTACTTTGTTCGAAGGTTCCATAAATCTCAGGGGAGACTTTATGGTGTACTTTTTTCGAGGAGATTATTATTGAGAATTGTTGGGAAGGAGTCCCACGTTGGCTAATCAAGAGGATGATCGTGGGTTTATAAGTAAGGAATACATCTCTATTTGGATAATATCATACCATTGTGGAGAGTTATGGTTCCTAATAGACTTTGCGACGTTACTTTTTTGTGTATAATGCCTAACTTTACCTCGTATCTATGTGACGTTCACATTTAAACTCTACTCCAAATAGTCATTATACTAATGCATATAACGCTAATACTTATATACCAAGGATCTTTCTCGACACACAAACCAAAAATAGATTATAAATCAGCTCAAGACTTTCCAATTCAAAGAACATCCTCGTTATCTACGAAACAAAAATGGTGATCCAATTCAAGCTATATAAGGGAAGAAACATTACCATGTTATTGAGTACTTGAAGATGAATAACACACAATCTCTGTCTCTGTCTCCATTGATTAGTGCAGGTGGTCTGTAATAGCAAAGCAGCTGCCAGGAAGAACAGACAACGATGTAAAAAATTACTGGAACACAAAGCTGAGAAAAAAGCTTTCAAAAATGGGAATAGATCCAATAACTCACAAGCCCTTTTCTCAGATCCTGTTTGACTATGGATCCATAAGCAGCCTCCCAGCCACGCCCAAACCCCCCCTGATAGGCCCCTTCAACAAAACCTTGAACCCAACAACAACAACAACAATGGCCAAAACCCAGCAACCATTTTCTTCAGGGGCCTATTTGGGACAGCAATTTCAGTTTCAGACCCCAAAGAAACCACAGTTTTTCAATGAACAACCGACAACCTCGTCTTGTTCATCGTCCTCCATCAATGGCGGTGAAGGCTTGTTCCATTTTGCTGCTTCTTCGTCGTGTTGTTCGGAGCAGCGTAATGGGATTGAGCCCTTTTCGCAGCAATGTGAAGGGTCTTCTTCCGATTCGTCTTTCGATTCGTTTGTGGATGCCTTGTTGGTGCAGGATTGTGAGATTAAGGGCTCGTTTCCGGAGATTTTGGATGGGTGTTTTGATTATTGAGGAATTTGGTTTTTTTTTTTGTTTAGTACTACAAATCGTGGCGGATAAAAATAAATGTCGTTGGTTGAATAAATTTGCTGACAGATTATCTTAAAAAATAATGAGTTCTTAGTGTTATTTCATTTCCGAGTTGATTGCCTAATAGAAGTATAAATTAATTTTAAGATTTATTTAAATTATGAAATAATAAGATTTATTGGATGTACATGAACTAAATCGAGATCGGAGTTTAAAAATGTGATGTCACGTTAGTTCATGAGAAAACAAAATACCATTTGTAATGGTATGGAAATTAGAACAAAACGCTATTTATAAGAGTATGAAAACCTATGAAAACCTTCCCCACGTATTTTAAAGCTTTGAGGGAAAGCCTAAAAAGAATCATATTTGCTAGCGGTGGGCCTGAGCCGTTACAAATGGTATCAGAGCCAGGTTACAGACGATGTGTCAGCCTTCTCGCTAGTCCCAAAGGGGGTGGATTTGGTAGGGGTCCCACATCAATTGGAGAAAGGAACGAGTGCGAGCGAGGACGGCTCCAAAGGGGGTGGATTGTGATGTCCTACCTGATTGAGGAGAAGAACATAACACCCTTTATAGTGGTCCGGAAGCCAGAACAAAACATCATTTGTAAAGGTGTGGGTACGTATGGAAACGTCCTCTTAACAAATTCATTTTATAAAAAAGTGTGAAAAAATACTCTTTTTTGGACGTTGGTTGATTAGTCATATTCATTAGTTGTATAGATGGGTCATGGGGTCAATTCAATGTAGACTACACATTGAACGTAGATCCACCTTCCATATTCAATTTAATTAATTTTTCGATTGGAATGCTTAAATATCGGACCATTAAAAATTAAAGAGAAAATTAATGAAAATTTAATCTTTAACCCCGGTTAATGAATTTTTACTATTAAATTATTAAAGTCTCCCACAGTCGGTAGATATTGTTTGTTTTAATTTAGGTATCTCCATCAGTCTCACAGTTTTAAAATTCGTTGATTTGAATGAGCCATCCATCTTAAATAAATCAAATAGGCCTTATTTCTTAAAAATATGATTTATAAGTATCCCATGATTTGAATGAAAAGTAAGTGGAAAAAATGAAATGACTACGAAACAAATTGAGAGAGAAGGATGAATGTAAGATGTCCATGTTTTGGGACACATTTGGTGACTATGAAACAAAACCATACACTACATTACAAATGGCAATTTGGAATCAGAACAGATATTATTACCTAACCAATAGTACATTTTTATCGTGATTAAGATATTAATTATCATATTAAAGAGTTAGATGATATCGATCTCTCATCCATCCAAAATATTACATTAAAAAAATAGAGTTGAGTTCATTTGTTTACAAAATATGCTTCGACTAAGAAGCTAGATCGATTTTCTCATCTTAAAAAAGTTATATAAAGAAAAAACAAATTACCCAACTTTCAAAAATTGCTTTTGTTTTTTTTATTAACATATTTGAGTCTCTAATATTTAAATATTTCTTAATTCAATCCCTATTATTGATTATGTATTAAAATATGAAAGTTTCATAAAAATTGGTTAATGATATTTAGTGAACTTGCAAAAATTAAAAGCTTATCTAAAAGGATTTCTAGAATTTTTTGGAAAAATGAAAAACTTTCATAACCATCTTAGATAACACTATCTTCTTCGCCACGACGTTTCAACTTTCATTGATCATGATCGAACTAAATTAAAGAAACACTTGTATTATTAGAACTAAAACATCCAAGGAAGTGAGAGAGGTTGTTTGGTTAGAGTAATATTATCTTTGCACGGTTCCCAACTTGCCATATATATTTAGAGATGTTTACAAACCAAGACGACAATAAAGAAGACTTCACGATCAATTCACATATAGTTTGAGTTGAGTTCTCCAATTATTGAATTGAATTAGATTCAAATAACTGAAATTTTTATGTGTTAATTTTACCTAACATATAAATACAAATATATATATATATATATATATATATATATATATATATATATATATATATGTGTGTGTGTGTGTGTGTGTGGTTGAAATGAACATTATCAAATGACATCAAAAGTAAATTCATGCAAAATGGTATGCTTAACTTTTTATAGTCAAATTGATTTACTTGACTTGTTCTAGTAAATATCTACACAAATAAATACTTGAAAATGGATGAAATTTAATGACTATTCTAAAATTTAGAGATTATACCCGGAAAAAAATTGAGAAAAAAAAAATTAAAACCCGTAATATTTTACTAAATATCAAACCTTCCAACAACTATAATTAAATATGGATCAATTAATTAAGGTCAAAAAGAGCACTTCAATAATATTTGACAGGACCATTATAGAACTTGCTTTTGGTGGCTTGCAGCTCCCTAAGATCATAACTTTTTCCATCACCATACACAAATCATAATGGAGGAAAAAAAAAAAAAGTGACTGATTATTTGAGGACATAATTCACCTAATTCTGATGATTGGTAATTATTCATCGATCCTTCGAGTAAGAACGCTTTTTTTTAAATAAAAAAAAAA
Source organism: Cucurbita moschata (assembly GCF_002738365.1). Lineage (NCBI taxonomy): Eukaryota > Viridiplantae > Streptophyta > Magnoliopsida > Cucurbitales > Cucurbitaceae > Cucurbita > Cucurbita moschata. The sequence goes on along the minus strand of NW_019268520.1, from coordinate 4,032,896 downwards.
AGAAAGGAAAAAAAAAAACTATGATGGTGACTTAATTTTTCCAACTCAATTAGAGTTGGATAAGTGTTCATCCTTTGCTGGATCTTCTCATTTGAATAATTATTTGGAAGAAAAATAGGGAGGGAGCTCGCCATTCTCACCAAACTAACTCTTATGCAAACCATAAATCTGTAAATTAATTAAAGGCAATGTAAATAATAGCACAAACTAAACAAATGACTCACCGCTGTTCGAGCATAAGCGCCCTCTTGCTATCTCCATGTGCGAAGCATTGTCTTAGCTTTCTCTGGCCAAGATCACTCCCACACCAATAGCATTCGTGATCGGTCACAAACCCACAAAATTATAAGGTAAAACATTTATAGTTTATCAATTAGACATGTTTATCTGAATTCTACATATTTCGAGATCTTACCAATTACATAAATAAAAGTTTCTAAAAGTCCACATTAACCACAAACATAGAACTACCCAAAGCCCGAGTTAGCAAATACTTGCGAGAAACTCTAAGAATGAGATGTAATCTTACAAAAGATACGCGAGCAAAGCATACAGTTGTGAATAGAAAGATGGAAGCAAAAGAAAGATGAAGAAAAGGGAGGGAATTGGATTATTTATTAGGGTCAGGGACACAAAACAAATATAAATTTTGACGTTATTAAAAGGAAAATTAATCCACAAGACAGACGTGACTCCCACTACCTAACAGCTCTCTACCTATCCTATGTAATATATATTTAATCAAAATCCTTTCTCCTAATATCATATCATATCATAACACATTGTGAGGCTTATATCTCTTTAAAGTTCCTTTCACTACTCGCTGTCTTTCCTTCAACCAACACCCATCAAATTATACACACTATTTCTCTCTCTCCGAACCACCTTTGACTTCTACCCTCTCTCTAGAAGTTGCCGCCTGCAGTTTCATTGTTGAACCCCAATTGGGTTCCTTTTCAAATCTCCTTTCTCTCTCTCTACTGCATAGAATTGGGCGGTAAGCACGAAGGTTTGTGAGGAATTATTTGCTCCTCATTGAATTGTAGAAGAGGGTGGTCAAAGTCAGAGAAAAGGGAAGAAATTATTGCCACCCTAAAGCTTTTGGGAATTGTTAAGCTATATGGAGAACAATATTAAGAGTGGAATGATCAGCTCATATGAACTTGAACAGTACCAGAGATTTTCTTATTCAAAGTAATGGAAGGGGAGAGCCATAAGTCCAAATCCAGTAGGTTCCGCAAGTACTGGTTCACTGCTGGAAAGCATAAGAGACCTGACCCATGTTGTCCCAGCAATGAAATTTCTGGTTTGTTTTGTCATATGTTTGTTGATTTTGTTTCGGTTAATTTCCATTTCAACTTACTGAGGTTTTGTTGCAGATGGAGATGACTACGAAAGTGAAAACTTTCTGGAGAAGGTCCTTTCTCGGTCGGTGGATATGGCTCCGTACAAATTAGCCAATGAATTAAGGTGGCCAAAGGAATTAAAAGTTTTTTGAGTCATAATTTCTCTATGATAATTTTCTTAACTTTTAATCTGGAATCGATTGTCCTCAATTGAATCAGAATCTTTGTGGGTACTTGGAATGTCGCCGGAAGATCGCCGATCGGAAGCTTGGCCGTCGATTTAGACGATTGGCTCAATCTCAAAGATACTGCAGATTTATACGTTCTTGGGTATGTTGTTTAGATCCAAAAAGAAAACAGAGCTCTTTTCTTTTTTTGAACAATTGGGCACTAAGTTTCGACTGGGTTTGTTTCTTTCTCTGTTTTTGGAAGGAAGATTTCAAGAGATTGTACCGTTACAAACAAGGACAGTAGTCGGAGCGGAGGACACAACCAAAGCAACAAACTGGAACTTACTGATCGGAAAAATTCTAAACGACAAATACGGATGCCCATGGCTAACGCCAATGATGACGAACACAGCCACCGGCGACGAGGATTACAAAAGAAACAAAGACTCTAAAAGGCCGAGGAGTTTCGCAGGCGGCGATCAAACTCCGATCAAATTTCCGGGGAGAATTCCGGCGAACAGGGTCATGGGCGGGAGCAGATACGTATTGTTGGCAAGCAAGAAGATGGTGGGAGTGTTTATAAGCGTATGGATAAAGAGAGATCTGGTGAGGAAATATTACATATCCAATGTGAAAGTTTGTTCGGTGGCCTGTGGAATAATGGGTTACTTGGGGAATAAAGGGTCGGTTTCGGTGAGTATGTCGATTGAAGGGACAAGTTTTTGCTTTGTGGCTGCCCATTTGGCTTCCGGGGAGAAAAAGGGGGACGAGCGGCGGAGGAACCGCCAGGTGTCTGAGATATTCCGGCGAACTTTTTTCGCCAGAACGCCTAAAGATGATTGCTATCCAAATCCACGTCCTCCACCTCTCACCATCTTAGGACATGAGTAAGTGGGTGTTTTTAATTTCTTTGTCGTCGCTATTAAATGAAAAAGGCCAACGTTACAGTGATTGTACACAGTCGTTGTACGTCCAACATAATTTTTCTTCAGATTTAAGGCAATGTTAGAATAGAGAGGTTAAAGTTCTAGAATAGATAATTAAACTTTTAGAGTAAATTACCCATTTGTCCTTGGTGGTTTGGAGTTAGTTTTAAGAAAAGGGCTTTCTAGAAAGCATAAACTTTTCAAAAGATTGAAACATGCTTAGCCTAGGAAAGCAATAGATAGTAGTGTTATGATGGAAAGTTAAAATTGACGTAAATTTTGGATTTGTGTGCTGTGGAACAGTCAAATATTTTGGTTTGGGGATCTGAACTATAGGCTGTATTTAGAGGACAGTTTTGCGAGGCAATTGATAAAGGAACAAGAGTGGGAAGCATTGCAAGAGTTTGATCAGCTACGGAAAGAGCAAGAAGCTGGTGGGGTATTTCAGGGATGGAGAGAAGGGAACATAGAGTTTGCTCCTACCTACAAGTATTCTTCATCAAATTGCAATCGCTATTCAGGTGGTCCTCTGAGAAGAACAGGAGAGAAGCAAAGAACTCCAGCATGGTACTATTTCATCATCTAACACACAATTTACTCTATTCTCTCTCTCTCTCTCTCTAAAAGCTTATGAAGCCCTAGGGTTTAGGGTTTATGAAGTCCTTGATATCTCTAAAAGCATGGTACTATACTCTAAAAGCATATAGGATTCTTGAGTACAGAGTCCATGAAGTCCTTCAGTTTTCAATTAATTTCCAAGATATTGGACAAAAGAAAAAAACAGATATATAGATTGTTTAAGCTCTCCTATCTATTCTCGAGGATTCTAGAGTAGAGGGTCCATGGAGTCCTTCAGTTTTCAATTAACTCTCTTATCTATTCTCGAGGATTCTAGAGTAGAGGGTCCATGAAGTCCTTCAGTTTTCAATTAATTTCCAAGAAATTGGAAAACAAACAGACAGAAACAGAAAGAGAGAGATTCTGTCTATGAACTCGATGAGATGAAATCATAGGGTAGAGCGTGGATCCTTCTGTTTTGAATTAATGTCCAAGAGAGAAGGAAAAACAGAATTCACAGAGAGGGAGAGAGGGAGAGAGGGAGATGAAATAATTTCCCCAGAAACAGAAGAAAAAACAGAGAAAAAGATAGAGAGCTTAAAGAATGCTAGTAATTTACTCTTTGTTCCCCCTGAAACCTTAAAATGAAGGCCTAGACTTTTGGATTAATTCCGCCCCCTCCCCCCCCCCCCCCCCC
>NW_019268520.1:3999996-4028632 GCF_002738365.1 Cucurbita moschata | reverse complement strand
GGCCCAAAAAAAAAAAAAAAAATGGGGAAAAAAAGTTAGACAGAGAGAGTGAGGGTAAAGAATGCTAGTAATTGACTAAATGATTTATGTAACTTGGCAGGTGTGACAGAATTCTATGGTATGGAAAAGGAGTGAGGCAACTCTCCTATTTCAGAAGTGAGAGTAAGTTTTCTGATCACAGGCCAGTCTCTGCGCAATTTTTAGCACAGATTGAGCTGCTGGAATCTACAAACCCAAGGGTTATTGCCCTCAGCAAATTTCTTCCCTCCATACCGCCTCCCAAACAGATGGTAAACTCTCATTAGCAAACATTTTAGTTCTTTACTGTACCCTAGAGAACTGGTCTAACAACAGATATATATAATCATTATCAAACTGATCTGGATAGAACCAAATTTGGTTTTCAGATAAGAACTTCAGGAGGTTTGTACTTTTGATCTTGAAAACATAACCTTGATGATGCAGGTGAAGGGCGAAACTAATGAAGAAGCAAAATCTACCTTGGCAGCATTGATGGTAAAGGATAGGGAAGAATCGTCACCATGGGTGCGAAATTCATATAGAACAAACATATAGAACAATTTCAAGGGAAAGAAAGATACTGGGAGCTCAGCTCTTACGACCAAGCTGGGTATGTAGGGAGATGAAGAAGTGACTTGAATTATCTTGGTCTCCTTCAAGTTCACTTCAATTTTTTTAAAAGAAAAATTCTACACCGTCTATCTGGGTTTAATTGAATTTGTGAATATATGTAGACAAAATAGAAAGTTACGCAAAATGTTTTGACATACTTAGAAATTAGAATGGTGAGGTGAGTATCCTACTATATTTGCTCTGAAATTTACCTGCTGATTTTGCATATCTAAAATTCTACAGTACAGAACATTTTACGTTTCTTGGAAAATTTCAATGGGCCTCATTTACCTGAGGAATGTTGTCCAAGGCCTCCGTATTGTCTTGGAAACATTGAGGGCAGATACAACTTTTCAGCAATTCCTCGCTGAGACGACCATATGACATTTCCAGTCCAGAAGTCTGCTTATTGATGGTCAAAGAAACATAATCACCCGGAAGTGTCCAAAGTTGGTAAAAGATTATTAATAGATATAGTAAGATTTAAATACATTCTATATTTCTCAGCAATTGACTTTGACTACAAAGCATTGCTTCTGTTGAATCAGAAAAGGAAACTTAATGATATAATGATAAAGTACAATAACAGCAAATCTTTTGTAAACTTACTATTGCTAACCTTTCTGCTTCTATTTTTTTGGACACCAGGTAAAGCAGTAGTATACAGGAAGTATTTAAAAAATTAATATTAGTGAAGAAATCTTAGCACTTAGAATGTTAATAGGGCATTTTTCATACATTAAAATAATCTGTTATGTCAAAAGTGATAATTTATTTGAAAAGGATATTTAGTCAAATCTTCCAATTCTTTTGTTCCTTTCACCATCATCACCATCACAGCCTTCCTTTTCTCCAGATTTATCAACGTTTGCCGATTCTGCAGACACAATATTATCATTTAAGAATACAGTTCCACTGAAAGAGAGAGAGGGACAAGATGAATTTGAATTAATGCAGGATCTATGGAAAACTGTTGAAAGTACCATTTCCCCTATTGAGATGAAGATATGGATCCTACTAGAACTTGATTTACAGCTTCCATTTTTCTTTTCTTGATTTTGATTGATCGCGATTTGTTAACAGCGAGATTTAAAGCTTAATACACAGGCAAGAAAAAGAGTTTCTCAACTTTGACCAACATTTCAACTGCAGAAAGTAGGTAGGTTTCTCCCTAATATTTGGAAGAATTGTTTTTCACCTGACTTTGAATCTGTTCTGCTGATAGGAATTCTTCTTCTTCGTTGGCTAATTGAATCATTACTTTGATAAGCCTTTCCTCAATAGATTGGGAAGAAGTTGTGGTATTATCTCCCTCCAGTTCATGGGATCCTTCTGCAAGGAGACCAAGCCATTCAATTTTGCATAAACAGAAGCCTAGTATTTGAAATACATGCGAGGTAGAGAGTAATTTGAAGCAAAGAAAGAACATGGAGCAAGAAGTTGTTCACGACGTCAGTTCAGGTATCCTGTTTAACGATTGACACAATATGTAACTGAATGTAAAAAATGCGAAGAAGTTAAAATGATCATAAGGCTGGAACGGGACTCACCTGTAGCATTTCCAACAGACTTAATAGCATTTTTTCTGGACAGTTGATCTTGAAATTTCCTGTGTTTCATTTAGAAAAGTACAAAGGAACATAGCATTCCAAAATTATTAACTGGGCACATATTGCACATTTAAGGACAAATTGTGCTAATATTCACATATGAATCTAGAGTAAGAGAAAAAAATCTGTATCAATTGCACAAAGAAACTTGTCATGCTAATGCTTCAATATAGGAGGGGAAAGTTTACCAGTTGATATTTATTTAGCCCATTGTGATAAAGTGTACTGAAAAGCAGAAAATAGTAATTGACTCGACATATATTGTTCTTACTCCAATACTCCTTGAAATATGAATTTGTAAATATTAATTTCAATATACAAAATAACATGGCCTTTCCAGCCGTCCAATATTAGATAATAGAAGCAACTTTAAAAATAAAAACAGAAAACTAAACTGAGAACAGTTTCCAAACGGGTCCAAGGTCATGTTCAACATGATAAGTGAAGATAGTAAAGGAAAAGGGAAGCATATGTGCATGCATTCACAGTGCAAGTGGCTTGCATTAAAATAGAAGACGGACCTGATTTTTTTATTAAGGTCTAAAAGGTGATTGATAAACTGGTCCCTGCATGGCCAATAAGATCTCATCACTTCCATAGTAATCTAAGCCATTGAATTGCACTTCACTAAGAATTTTATTCTATTTAAATAGAATGTAAAGTACAAAAGATAGACGATTATCAACCTCGTGGCTCCTCCTACAACCTTTTATGGTCCAGCGGCAGGATTCCACATCCCAGTATGTTTTGAAGAGAATCAAGAGAGTGTGAGAAAACAATACAAGACAGATGCAATTTAATAAATAAGTTACTCAACTCAGTACCTTCAGAGAGTCTAACTCAGATCCAACAGATGCAATTTCACCTTGCAGCACGGAGATTCTTGCCTGGAGTGGATAAATTAAATTTAAGAAGCAAAAGAACAATTAACGGTGATGCACTTATAAAAGTGAAATGTAAGAGAAATAGAAATAGAACTTCGAGAGTCTGAATTGCAGTCTCATTCAGAGACAATTCGACTTCACAGCCTTTAAGCTCTTGTTCAGTGGTTTCTTTGACGCGCTTGACATTTTCGAGCTCCACATTGGCCACTTCCAGCTCAGATCGCAGTTCTTCCGTTCTCTTCTTCAAAACAACAACGCTTTGCTCTGCATTGATAAAAATACGAATAAGATTCCTTAAAACTTCTTCACGAAACGAAAGAATTAAGGAATTGCATCGTTAAGTTCGTCAAATTTCATAATAAATTCTAGTACAATCGCGAATACTTTAATCAGACGATTACTTTTAGGAAACAAGTCTGATCGAACAGAGTAATCATTGCTAGCATTTCGATTACAACATTTTTCAGAGATTCAACAGTGTTCAAGCATATATACCTCCTCATCAACCTAGATTCTGGTAGAATCGCCAATACTCAACCAGAGACTTGCCTTTCCGAAACAAGTTTGATCAAATACAGTAAAAATTTCTAGCATTATGATTCTAACATTTGTTCTTACATAGAAATACCTCCTTATCATCATAAATTCCTCTACAATCACGAATATTCAACTACAAATCTGATCGGAATACAGTATTAAACGCTAGCATTTTGAAAAGAACATTTTCTAAGGATTTAACATCGTTCTTTCATAGAAATACCTCCTTGCGATTTTTCGGCCGCGTATTCGTTAATTAGGGAGAGAAAAAGCTTTTGATTTTCGCTTAGCGCCATGAAGTTTGAGCCCTTGAGTTGCTCTCTAATCATTTGAGAATCTCGAGAAACACAAAAAAAATGGAGAAACCAAATGGAACCGATATATTATAAAGGAAGAGTAAACCGTGTCTAAATAATATCTTCTAAATAAAAATGATTAAGAAAAAAAAAACTTGATTTTAATATTAAAATACTATTTTGTTATTTACCGTAGCTCCATCTTTACTCTTTTAGTTTAAAATATTGCTGAATTTTTAAAAGTATTAAACAAATTCTTACCTTTTCAATTTTATATTCGATAAATTCGAGAATTTTAGAAATGCAGAACCTAACTTATAAGTTAACCACGTAATAAAATAAATAAAAACTAGACCTTTAAACAAAATTTTCTTGTTTTTTTCTTTCTTCGTATATTTCTAAATTATATATATATATATATATACACACATATATATATATATAAATACACACATATATAAACATATATACGGGTTAAATGTGACAACCAAAACCCTGAACTTTCTATTTCCTCGAATTAGACTAAAACAAAAAATAATAATAATGTAAAACTCTTCGTAAATATTTTAACAATTGAGCTTCGAGAAACATAAGTTTAACTGATACACAAATTAGCGATAAAAAACTCGAGAGAAGAGATTTTCTTCGAACTACTTTTAAAATTGAAAACTTGAAATTTGAAAGACAAAAAGGGGGGAATTTGGTGATAGAAATCTAAGCTTTAAACCAAGTTATCAAACACATCCAAACAGATAAACAAGCGAAACTGGTTTCATCATAGAGAACTCTGTTGCGTTGTTTCGCCCAAAAGACACACTCTTCACTGCCATAGGGATTTCTGCATTTTTTGTCCTCGTTGATTGAACAGTATAACTTCAATTCTGTTCAAAGAATAAGCAATAGAAATCAAGAAACCCCACCTTTTCAAATGTCTAATTACGCCACGCTCGACGTTACCTGAAACGTTAACACAAGCAAACTAGCTTTGAGCTTATAGTCTAATCGTTACTCTCTCGACGTTCTATATTTGATGAATTCATATGTGCCAATTAACTATTAAAGTTCAAAAGAAAAACAAATTATTGGCAGTTCGGCAAGAAAGTTTGAAACTTAGAAGCTAACAAATATCATGGATTTGTCTAAACAACGAGAAGGAAAAAAAAAACTATTCATCGAATGTGATGAAGTTCACCATTTAATCCTCAAATTCGCCACCATGTTCCAAGAGATAGTTGGCAGCCAATTCCTCGTTTCGGTCACAAGCTAAAAATGCCTCAATGACTTGATCCCTATCGAACCCCAATGCTTCGAGCTGAAATGCGTGTAAGTGAGGAGATGGTAAGCAGACCGATTGTTGCTCAATACTTGGAAGTATTATACAAGGGCAGATAACTTACTCGTTCAATTGCTTGCTGCTCAGCTGGTGTGACATTGATAGCATGAGGCATGTCTTGCTCAGGCTGATCAAACAGATCCCTGGAAGAAAATGAAAATTTGGATGTCTTCTAAATTTCAATTGACAAACAAAAAGATCATTGGCCACAAATGGACGAGAAAACTTGCCCTTCGAAGCCTTCAAGAGGCTCATTTATTAACTGGAGAAACTCTGCTTGATGATCCTGGATTAATCTCAAAAGCTGAGGATTCTGCTTCCCAAGTTCCTGAAGCATTGCCTGAAACAGAAGCCGAGTTAACAGTTTTAAATATAGCCAAAAGGATGCATAAATTTGAAATCAACGAGAAAGGAAAAAGAATAGCACAGACCTGTAATATTTGTGGATTTGCTTGCACCATAGACCGCAATGCTTGAAACTATAATAGTGTGGATGGTAACAATACATATCAAATTTATCAGCATTAATACAAGAAAAGATGCCTAAACAGATCATATCAGAGTAAATATTTAAATATATTTTTTAAAACTTTGCCATTCAATTGTTTGGAAGGCTATGCTCGAGTCTGACCGAGCATCTTTTCAATTAACAAGACACTTCAAAGCAAAAGCAAAAGCCAAAGCTCAGTAGCTTGGCAGCAAAGATTAATGATATGTTCTGACCTAAACTATTCTTCATAATGACCAGTAAGAAAGTCATCAGAAGGCCGTAGGCATTTCCAAACAATAGTCCTACATAAACAAGAAAAGCGAGAAAAATTAAAGCATACCTGTGGGTTGTTTCGAAGGAACTCAAGGGATCCAAGGCTACCTCCACCACCAGCAGCGGCAGCGGCAGCAGCAAGGGACTCCTAAAATACTAGCTCTCAGTGAGAATTTAAAAGGAATAAAAAGGACAAAATTTCGACCAAGTACAAACTTTTACCTGTGGGAACATATTCAAGGGAGATGAATTGGGACCTCCAGAAGTAGGAGCAGTCACACCACCTGTTTCTATAGGTTGGCTAGACGGAGGACGGGCCACAGGGGCTGCAATTTCTGCAGCTTCTGGAATACCCTGAATATAAAGCCAAGTTCAGTAACATTTTAAAAAAAAAAAAGAATAAGAAAAACAACTGAAAATACTATTGGCAAATTGGTAAAAACATACGGAGTACAAATAATCTACTGCCCGCTCAGGATTATTATAGGCTGCTCGAAGCGCACGAGTAACTGTTTCTCTATCCCAGTTACCACCACCCATATCCATTATTTCTTGAATAGTCTGCTCAAGATTGTTTCCAGAAACTAAATTTGAAGCAGCTTGTCCGTATGTATCAACTTGAGTACTGCAGCATAACAAAATATTCGATACTTCATGCTATTTAAGTTTGAACAGTTGTCCTAATCACATTAAGGAACTTCAAAAGTCAACGCAAAAACTTCGCAACAGATACATAATGATATAAATAATAAGCAAAAACCAAGATCATACTTTGCAGTTGGCACATCTGAAGTAGCAACATTCCTCGAGGCTCTGAAAAAGCAATCACAGAGAAACATCTATAATTATCAAGCTGATAAGCTGCTAAGGGGTAAGAGAGACAATAAGTTGAGTTGGCATAATCAATAGACTCACGCTGGTTGTGCGGGAGCTTCAGGAATCAAAGTAGAATTTGGTGTTGGAGTAGTTGTAGGTACATTGGTAGTCGTCTGTCAAGTACACAGATAGACACCAGTTCAGAGGCAAATATGAACTAATTACATAACCCCCAAATAAAAATAATAAAGAAAGACATTAAACCTGAGTAGACGATGACCCAGTTGAACCAGGTGCTTTACTCTGTATAAAGGAAATCAGTGAGGGGAACAATTGAAAAACATATGAATTCAGGAATCTCAGGAAAAGGGATGACAAGGATTTATTACTAGGTCTGAAGTTTAACCAAATCTCTTCAAAGATCCATGGATAAATGCAACCACTATTTAGGTGGATAATGGAGAGAATAACAATATAATCTCCTGTGACATTCATTACTTATGATAGCTCTGATGGATTTCATTTAACTACATTTAAAACCTTTAAATGACATACTTGGGAGTTTGAGAATGTAAAGTTGTAAATTTGATAGAACTGCCGCTCCTCCTTTTATAGGACAAATAAAGATATGATCTGAAACCAAATAGGTAGTGAACATCAAACAGAAAAATAAAGGTTCACACTATTTCCCACAAGCAAATCTAGGCTTCAGTTCCCGAAGAACTACAGCTTTGGAATACCAGACACTGGTTACAAAAGAATGAGTGATTCTGTGTTTCCCTGTCACTTCTGCACATAATTCAGCAATGAGAAGAAATAGAGAACCAAGGAGAACGCCACTGCAGCTTGTCATGAGTGTCTAGACAGGTGTGAATTAATTCCAAGATAAAAAAAAACTTACCTTCTTGGGGTATATGCCTTTCCATATGGATGTGTAGAGGTCGGATCGTTTCACGCCTCACAGGTAAAGAGATAGAGAGAGATTTAGTAGAAAAACTCCAATTTTCTCTAAATTCCAGCACCAACTATCAAGCGAAGCAGTAAGATTGGTTGTTTCAAGAGCATGTGAAAGGCAAACCTAAGCTTCAATGTCAACCTCCGGTAAACTTTTTCTAGGACAGAACTTCCAAGAAGCTCAATGATGAGGGCCATGTTCTGTGTTGGGGAAGGAAGAAGACGAATGGGCTCACTGGAGCAGGAAGACAAATCGAAAAGAGAGGCAATTGAGAGGGAAGCAGGGTTAGGAAGTGGAAAAGAATGGAGCAAATCGTTGAGGTGAAATAAAGCAGAGGCATCAACTTTGGGTCTATAGAGAGATGACCAAGCGTCGAACGGCGAATGGTGTCAGTGAGAATGTGGGTTATTTTATTATTAATGGTCATCACATTTTTGGCCAAAAATGTGATGCTGTGGATGGGGCGGGGAAATTGGCTGGGTTGGGTCAACTTGGTTTGGTTCAATCCCAACCATAAAGAATTCTTTTATGGGAGGAAGAGAAAACGAAGTCAAGGGGGGAAGGTCAAATATGATAAGGAAAAGTGCCAGACGAAGGTACAGGGGATTAATAAAGGTTGTGCAGCTCTAGGTATGGATCTGATGAAGCTGGGATGGGGACTAGTGCATGGAAAGGTTTGGGTCTACGAAGGGGCAAGAATAAAGGGACTCGTGTGGATCCAATGGCCAGAAGGGTTTTAATGGAAATGGGGTGGATAGATGAAATCTCTGGTGAGGTCAGTGGGATTTTTTCATGGATTCCAACAATTTCTTCGATGAAAGGGTCAACATTAAAAACAAAAAGAAAACAAAACAAAACAAAAAATCTATTTGGACTGTCACTGAGGCAGTGGATGATGCGAGATTTAGAATGGTTGGAATAAAACCATGGGGGTCTTCCTTAATCTACAAGCATACCTCCATCATGTCCATTCTTGTGAGTGTTCTTTGTTGTTTCAACACACTCATCACTAAGGTCTCTGATTTGTCTGAAGGCTTTACAAGACAATATTTCAATTGGGATGGACTATATTCTCCCGACTCCATTGTTCAAATTTCACCATAAATGCACCAACGCTAAAATTCAGCCTTGTTCCTTGTTATCAACAGCTAAAATTGCTTTGTTGGGTTGTAGAGGACTTAATGGACCCAAAACATGTGAGTTTCAGTTGCATTGCTCTTAGGATTTCATACTAATCATCATGGAGGTGTTTTAGGATTGATAATATGCCTTTGTCAAGGTAGAAGGCAGCAAGTTCCAATGAGGTTGGTGGTGGGTGGGGGGGGTGTTTGCTGTGGAGCTGTCTTGGAGAGTAAGAGTAACGGATTTTTGGGGAATGAAAGCCTTCAATACTTCCTTAAAAGTGGACTTGGGAAATAAAGATGGAGTTTTCTGGTGGTTGAGACCTTTAAGAAGAGAAAGGAAGTTTTTCCAACAATCTTGTTTTCATCCACAGGTATGATGAGCTTATTTAAACAATCGTTTACTCCAAGCTTGGCAATCCTAACAAAGTGGCCTTCTCTGTTTGATATCTTTTCATACCAAAGCATGTATTCAAGGTATCCAGTAAAGCTGAGAAGCTTGTTGTCAGCAAAGGGCGGAGAGGTTTTCTTCAAGGTGAACATGAGGGACCGATTGCTTGAGGTCTATATAATGCACAAACCCTATGCTTTATCAACGGAGAGTTTTTTTTCCCATGGAAAAAGTGACAGAGTGTGGGAAAGGCCGGCCAACCATGGTGGGAGGGAAGGTTGGAGCTCCAGTGAGCTAGGTGGTTGGCAGCCAAGTGTACAAAGGATAGGGGAGGGGTTTGTACAGAGAAAAAGTAGGAGGTCATACCCTTTGGTGTTGAATTGAAATTAATATAAATTTGCATGTTAAAAGATGTTGGACATCAACAATCATTAGACCACTATAGCAACAAGACGTATACTAATAGCAAACTACGAAGAGTTTAATCACTAATTCTCATGATAGAAAAGAAGATTATCATGTAGCAGTCCACCATAGTCATTTAATATGAAGCAAGATAATAATCAGAAAGGAAGCTTAATTGTTTCGGAAAGGATGTCCAAGTTGGCTACAACACAACATACCTTACTAAGCATGACAACCAGAAAACCATCTTCAGTAACCTTGTTCTCTGACAGCGTTGTTTCATCTTTTAGAACCTTCCCATTGTGGATTAACAGTTGCTGACCACAAGGATAACTATCTGTTCCTTGTGCATCTTCAATGTTCTTCTTTACACCCAAAACCTAGTTAGGTGGAAAAAATGTAGAATATTCAATAAAAATAAAAATACTTCCTATGCTAGAGATATTTTAACTAAAATCACCAGCTCGATTCACAAATCACCAACATATGTTCATCTATTCAATGGACAATATACTTCTCCTAAGAACATAATATGACATAAAATAATGTTGTAGGTACAATTAATGGTACACAAATATTAGTTCAATAAATAAAGCTAATAAAGGGCTGGGACACTAGGAGTTGAAGTCATAAAAACAGGCATAAAATAATGTCGTAGATGTGATCACTAGCACAATTCTAAGCACTAAGCAGACAAAACTGATGGGAGAGAGAAGGGAAGCCCTTAGAGACGCATTATACACAATCAGCCCCACATCTCATGACCTTAACCTCCCACAGGAAGTATAATTCTATCACTGACTTCTGCTATTTCATAAAAGTAGCAAAAACTGCATCCCACAAGAGAATTTAGACAAGCCCTTTGAGGAGGGGGAATAAGTTAAATGAAAAGTGAACCAAGATGGGAGCAACCCAACGTAGCTCAAAAATGTTCCACAATATATCTTACGAGTTCCAGCCAAGGCGATTGTGAACAAACAAGTGTTGAATGTCATTCTCTTTCCTTTAGTGGAGAATGTACTTCAGAAGGGTAGAAGACCTTTTTTTAAGTAAGAAACTGAGCTTCCATTGAGAAAAATGAAAGAATGTACAAGGGCATACCAGAAACAAGCACACGCTAGTTACAAGAAGATTAGGTGACATGAGATAGTACCTCTTTTAAGTTTTATCATTAGTATTAATCATTCTAAAAGCCAGCATCCAAACAAAACCCTGAATATCCGCAGGAACCTTCAATCTTGAAATCAACTTAATATAAATGCGAATTAGAAGGACAGTGCAAAGAAACAGAACAAAAAATTTACTAACAATCCAACCAAATAGCAGTTGTCCTGTTTGTTAAGTGATAATTTCCTAAGATAGTTTTCATACATGCCCAGTCCTTATTTTCCTCATGTCTCAAATGCCATGTAAAGGACAAGTTCCAAATAAAAGAGTCCCAAACAAAAACCTCCGAAGTGGAGAGAAGATATGTGAGGGGTGGGGGCACACAAATTGAAAAAAGACACAGCAGGAAGAATACCAACAATTGTCTTCCCAAGATTGCAGTCCATCGCCTACTTATATCAGATGTAGAATAGGTAAATAGATCATTTACATGAAAAATAAAATAAAAAGAAGAAACAAGAGACGCTCATTTAGTTTATTTCTCTCTAAATGATTTATTTAATCCTTCATGACACCATCACTGTTCTAAAAGGCTCAAAGTCGATATCAACACTTTTTCTCACAAAGAGATAAGACACAAACCTCAATCTGAATAAAAACCATACAAATGTAAATCACGTACTATTAAATATAATGATTATATAAAGTAGGAAGACAAATAAACAATTTAGTTGCTCCAAGCCACGGAAAAAAGCAAATAGAGCATGACATGAAAACTAAAGCTGAATTATAATTTCAAATGAAACATTGTGGCATACTCGGAAGAAATTGAACTTCGAAATTCAAAATGGGTTTCAGAAGGCATCTCAATCAAAAAAATCCTAACTAGGAATGCAATTAACGAATAAATAGACAAAATAAACATAAAAACAACAATTTGTAAGGGAACCGATATACAAAAAAAACTGAAATACCACCGATTCAAATAGGTGGAATGATGAACCCTAAATAAAACTTCAAAATTTCAATTAAAAGAATCGCCAAGGAAAATAAAACGTCAGAGACCCTTTTGCCCCAGGTACATTATCCACCAAACTCCATATATACACTAGCAGAAATTCAATACTCTTTATCTGAAACCGATAAATTTTCATTTGCTGTACAACCAAACATAGCGCGAGAAATCAAATGGCGAGAAGAAAAAGAAAAACTCACGGTGTCTGTAGGCTGAACCTCAATTTGGAAGTGACTCCCTTTCAGGGTCTTAACCGTAAGCTTCATCCCGACAAAGTAGAAGAGAGTGAGCGAATGGGAAGGATTCAATAGAAGAGGAGGAAAAGGAGAAATTCAAGAGAAAACCCTAGATTGGCAATATAGAGAATCAAAGGTTCAATTGCAGGAAGAAGGTGGGTAAATGGACTTTACACTCCCCAGTCACCAAGCGAGGGTCAGGGGCACGTGAGCATAGCGTAAAGGTGGG
This sequence comes from Cucurbita moschata, assembly GCF_002738365.1. Classification (NCBI taxonomy): domain Eukaryota; kingdom Viridiplantae; phylum Streptophyta; class Magnoliopsida; order Cucurbitales; family Cucurbitaceae; genus Cucurbita; species Cucurbita moschata. The sequence continues at coordinate 4,016,301 of NW_019268520.1, read as the reverse complement.
ATAAAATAGTACGTCCAAAAATTAATTATTTCCTGTTTTTTTTTTTTACGAAAAAATAAATAATAATTCATAAAAAAAAATTTGATATGTTTCCGAATTATTTTGGATGTTGTATCATTTTAGTATATAAATAAAAATTTATTTTAATTATAATTAAAAATTAGGTGAAAAGATATATAGAGTAAGATTTAAATGGTTGAGATTTTATTCTATATTTAAATTGCTAATTAATGGATTCATTTCTTAGTGATAGCAGAACAATTTATAATTTATTAATTTATTAAATGTCGATTACATCTTTATTCAAATTATTTTAATTATTTGATAATTAAAATTTTAATTACGTTATAAAATTATGAATATAATGTGGTATTCTTCGTAATTTAAAAAAAACATAACACATCAGATATTTATAAGAGCGAATCAAGCGTTATCTACAAGACGTTAACTAGAAACGTAAATGCTTGAGCTTGAGAAGATTCGGGTCCAATCAGCCCATAAAACTCACTCGAATAAGCAATATTATTGACCCTGACAAAACGACAAAACAACAAGCAATAAACATGTTGTACTTTTAAATATAAATTTATATCCTATAAAGTCAATTGAGTCGGTATGTGACTATTCTTTCCTATTAATTACTCCGATCTTCTTGAACTTTTTTTTAAAATAAAACTGAAAAAAATAATAACTGCATAAATTTTTAAAAATGGGTTTAAAACTCAATATTTGACATAGATATAAAAGTCATGAATAGCTTTCGCCCATCTCTTTTGAAAGTCTACGATCTTTGTAACAGTACCTTTTCGATAGGATAATTCATCTTCCCCATCTTTTTGAAAGTCTAAGATCTTTGTACCAGTACCTTTTCACGAATGATAATTATCTTTTTCAACCAGTCCAGGACGGAAGATGAAAACACTTGTTTATTTATCGAGTGTTTGGAGGGAAAGCAAAGGGAAGAGAACGAGTAAAAGAAAAGTTTGACGTTGAGACTTTCTCCTTTACTGTTGGAGAGTAAAAGAGTTCAAGAAGGTTCTCAATCAGTCCAGGACGGAAGATGAAAACACCTATTTATTTACCGAGTGTTTGAAGGGAAAGCAAAGAGGAGAACGAGTGGAAGAAAAGTTCGAGGTTGAGTCTTTCATCTTTGGAGAGTAAAAGAGTTCAATAAGGTTCTCAGGGTAGTAGATGGACATGGACGTAGCTGGTGGAGGTGCTCTTGCTTGTGCAGCTGGAATCTCAGTCGGAAAAGCGGGAGGACTGACCCAAGATGCTCTTACTTGTGCAGCTGGAATCTCAGTCGAAAAAGTGGGAGGACTGACCCATTCGGTGACTTTCGCGGTCGCCCTCACTGAACCAACTTGTTTCGCAATCACCCTCACTGAACCAAGGATTCGTTCAACAAAGCTATTTGAAGAACCGAAAATGAATGGTAGATCTTTTCTTGAAGGAGATAAGAGGAAGAAAATGAACAGTGTTTCAAATCAAACTTAACTGCTCCTTCCCCTGAACTGATTTACGGTCCAAAAAATGAATAGTGTTTCGAATCAAACTTAACTGCTCTCCCCTGAACCGACCAATTGTTTCGAATCAAATCAAACTTAACTGCTCTTTCCCCTGAACCGACCAATTGTTTCGAATCAAACTTAACTTAACTTAACTGCTCCTTCCCCTGAACCGACCGATTGTTTCGAATCAAACTTAACTTAACTTAACTTAACTGCTCCTTCCCCTGAATTGTTTCGAATCAAACTTAACTTAACTTAACTTAACTGCTCCTTCCCCTGAACCGATTTACAACTGAAATGAATAGTGTTCCTTCCCCTGAACTAATTTACTGGTTGGTACAGAAAATGAATAGTGTTTCGAATCAAACTTAACTGCTCCTTCCCCTGAACCGACCGATTGTTTCGAATCAAACTTAACGCTCCTTCCCCTGAACCGATTTACAACTGAAATGAATAGTGTTCCTTCCCCTGAACCGATAAATGAATAGTGTTTCGAATCAAACTGAAATGAATATTAACTGCTCCTTCCCCTGAACCGATTTACAACTTAAATGAATAGTGTTCCTTCCCCTAAACCGTTTCAAATGGAATGAACAGTGTTTCAAAACAAACTTAACTGCTATCTCCCCTAAACAGATATTTCTTGTAAATAGACTTCTCTCACTCTTCAAATCAATTAATATAAGAGTTTAAATAGACTTATCTCACTCTCCATCATATAAAATCAATTAATATAGAAGATATCTAAATTTTTTTTATATTAATTAATATAAAAGATATTTAAAATTTTCCTAATAAAAATTTAATATAAAAGATATTTAAAATTTTCCTAATAAAAATTTAATATAAAAGTTATTTTAGATATTTCCTACCGTAAATCATATAAAATAATTAATAAAGATATTTAAAATTTTATCCATTAATATAAAAGATATTTAAAATTTTCTTCTCTTATCTTACTCTTCATCATATAAAATCAATTAATATTCAATTAATATAGAAGATATGATATTTATTCATTAATATAAAAGATATTTAAAATTTTCTTCCGTAAATAGTCATTTTAAACTTCTCTCCCTCTTCATCGTATAAAATCGATTAATATAAAAGATATTTAAAATTTTAAATAGATTATAATTGTTGAATTGAGTCGGGTTAAAACATTTTTTTAGACTCAAACTCTAACTCACATCACCAAAGCACTCGTTGATTAGTTGATAAATTTGTTATATATTTCGAACTTGTAACATTATAAATTTGTTATAACGTCATGCTAGCGTAATAGAAGTTTTGCTGGATGGACATAGATAGTCACCCAATTAAACCTTTTATTGAAAGGAGAAAAAAAAAAAAAGCAATTATAGAAAGGTAAGGTATGGACATAATATAAAGACATTTGGGGGTGGGGTGGTGTAGGGTACAGAAAGAATGTACACTTCCCTTCATCTTACAAATCATAACAACCCAACGACACAGCTTAACTGAAGTCTATTCTCCAAGCTTCTCAAGTGATGCCCCAATAACATACACCTGCAGCAGATCAACAAGTTAGATCATTGGACATGCGCCTCATTCCAATATTATTCTTAGAGCCTAAAACATGTCTTGCTTCAAAGTTCCAAGTTCTTAGTTTGTTTAACCATGGAATTTTTAACTAACCAGAATAAGAGCTTTGCTAGGTAATCCCGAGAAGTGCCTACAGTATCACAAAACTCACTGCCAACATCTGCAAGTTTCTCTAAATCCGCCACACTCGAATCCTCATTGAAAGTAGAGCTAGCATCATCTTTGAAGAACCTTTGCAATATGTTTCCAACAAGCTCGTGAATGATTTCCTCCACCTCCGATGTAGATGGTTTGCAGAGTTCAGTCACCTAAATAATAAACGTGGAGATAAGTATGAGGGCACCCAGAATGAAGAAGAAGTTCAACAGCTTGGGTAACAATCAGCACGGGCTTACTTCCAACAAGGAAAATAAAGGCATATATGCACAACAATAGAGTTACGTATGCACCAAAAAAAAATGAAGTACCATATTAGAATCCAAAGACCGCAGATACTCCAACAAATCGTTCCTGTTTTCTTTGCCATGTTCCATCTGCATATTCACTTGCTTCTGAGCATTCAGTTCCTGACACATTCAGAACAACAAATGGGAAGGTAAAGCAGCGGATCATGAAGATGCAGGGCACGTGAATTTAACAAGTCAGAGAAAGCATTTGGTCTCATCTCAATAGACAGGAAAACCTTCCTATCTTGACTGGATGAATATACTAAAAGGCAGATAATTGAAATATGCTGAAGAAAATAAGCAATAGAGTTTATTTTGTCTTAACCCTTTGAACGTAAATTAAAGGAGCCCGAATATGATTGAACCAAAGAACATGAGATGATAGCAGGTTACGTTTGACCACAAAGCTAAAATCTACGCATGTACTACTAAACTTGATAGCCAACCTAACGGTTTTCTTTTGCTAAATTGGAGCTATATTTATGAGGAATCACATCATCTAACAGGATACATTTTTCTATAAAATTTATGACATCTAGCTACATGCAAGATAAGCAACCAAGATAAAGATGGAGATGATCCCTGAAATTAAACAAAGTTATTCAATCTAACTGCAAATACATCCACAATAATGTAAAACAAGGTAAATAGCTGAAGGGAAAGTGGAAATATATAATATTTATGCAGCAGCCCAAGCCTACCGCTAGCAGATATTATCCTCTCTAGACTTTCCCTTCCGGGCTTCTCCTCAAGGTTTTAAACCGCGTCTATGAGGGAGATATTTTGACACTCTTACAAGGAATGCTTCAAAAATTAGGTTAGTCGAGGCTCGAATCAAGGCATGGGCACGACTATGCAAGATGGCACACAAGTGGCCAATCGCGCATGGGTTCGAGGGTAACAGCACAAGCCAGACACCAAGCAGGTTGCTAGCAGTGGTGTGCCAGTAGTGGGCTTGGGCTATTACAAATGGTATCAGAGTTCTGGGGTGTGAGATTGGTTGGAGATGGAACAAAGCATTCTTTATAAGAGTGTGGAAACCTCTCTAGTGGGGCGTTTTAAAACCTTGAGCTAAGCATGGAAGAAAAAGCCCAAAAAGGACAATATCTGCTCGATGAGCTCGGGCTGTTACAACTTCAATACTCAAAACCTCAACAATATAACAAATGGGAGTATATTAGCATTTCATCCTTGATTACATACAGAAACTGGTTAGTTTCTAGCACCTGACAATCAATTACTAATAGCAGAAAATACATTTAAATTCAAGCTTGATGCGAAACAAATCACATTCTAAACAAAAAGATCCAACTGAACATTAGACAAAAATATATGCAGTTGTACAGGGATAACATGGAAACTCCTCGTCTGCAAGTATGAATTAATACAGCATACACCCACTAAATAACATAGCTAATAGCATAAAACTATGAGGAGTTGTATCCAAATAATTTGCGTCTTAACATAATAATTTTTAGAAAGAAGATCATAAAACAAATGAAAGACTCCGCCCGCATTTAGGATACTGAATTTTTTTCAAGAGAGTTAAAGGTTTGCATTTAATAATTTAGAAATGATTTTGAGAATTCAGTTTGTCAAGTCATAGATGGACAATAGAAGAAATGTGTTGTCAATGGGTGAAGATTGTTAACAACTCAGAAAACCCTTACATCCTTGAGATTTGACAATTCCGACTGCAACTGCTGGATGTACTTCAACGCCTCGGGCGAAAAATCAGTTAAGAGACGAGGCCTTGTATCCAAATCTTCCAAATTAGAATCAACGCCCACCCGAATCTCCCCAACGTCCGAAACTTCCAGCGGTTTCGACCTGTCGAAGCCAGTCAAATTATCCGGCGAGATATCGAAATTCCTCGTCAAAGACAACCGATACTCCGCGTTCCAAAGAGTGTACCTATACAGAGGCACTCATCAGAATTCCAAAAATCTGACGGAAAACGTCCCCGACACATGAACAATCTCATCAAACTTCAGTAGACAGCAAAGAATCAATCAACTCCTTACCCGGTGATAATTGACGAAGAGAGGAGATTATGGAGAGGGCTTTTGGAAACCCTAACGGTGACAGCGAACTGATCAGACGGAAGCAAACCCAACATTGAAGAGATAGTCTGCTTCATGGAATCCTTAGCAGCATCAGAAACACCCTGGGAGATATTGGATGTATCAAGCGGCTCAATCCGCTTAAGCATATTAGCGATTACGGAGAATCCGCGATCGAATTTCAACTTCCGAGTGGAAACAAAGTCATCGGAAACTCCGCCGCCATCAACCCCGGAGATAAGGCAGCTGACAGTTGTTGCTCCAGACGTTGGGGGAAAACGCCGCCGTTGAAGGCCGAGATGCGAATAAGAAAAAGAAGGCAAGGGCGGCGGAGGTGGTGGAGGAAGACGGGGTTTGATTGAAAAATCGGTGACGCGAGATAGGAAGAACGCTCGAGCAGAGGCCGCCATTGGAACGAAGGACAACAACAAAAGCTTCGAGGATCCCTTCAATGGCCCTCGCCCTATTATGTGGACTGCCTGCTCTCGCAGAGATTCTACCAATCAAAATCCCATTGCGTTTCTATCTCTGAGCTTCGCTTTCGGAATCTCGTAATTGCGCGATTACAACTCACGACTTCAGTTCACATATTAATATACTCCATGTGAGTTAATTAGGTTAATAATGACATTTAAAAATTAAAATTGCCAAAAAAAAAAGGTTCGGTTTAAACTAATTACAAAAATAAGTCTTTTTTAATTATTTTTTACGTTAAATTAAAATTATCACCATTCATTCTTAAATTTTTTAATATTTATTTATTATCTTCCATATCTCTAAATAAATCTTTTCACTTTCAATTTTATATTTAATAGATTTAAATTATTTAAAAATTTAAACTAATAATTATATCAATTAAAATTCTATATAAATCTTTCGACTTTTAATTTTGTATTAATAGATTTAAATTATTTAAAAATTTAAACTAATAATTATATCAGTTAAAATTCTACAATCACACGAATGTATTTATTATTTATATAATTTGTTGTGGTTTTATTAACAATTTAGCTAATAATTCAAATTTAAATACTTAATTAAAATTAAGAAGATATTAAACTTTAAATTTAATGAAAGTTAATATTTTCAAATTTTAAATTTGATTTTTATTTGGTAAATAATATATATTTTTTATTTGTGAAAATTGATTCCTTTAATCATATTAAAATATATTTTTATTTAAGTGTTTTGTTTATTAGTTGAATTTTGTACGTCACGTATTTTCTAATTTAACTTTGAATTGATATTGACTTAACCATCTTTTTAATATTAAAATGCAACTCTATTGAATCAACCATAAGAAATTGAATTTTTTATTTAAAAAAAAAAAATTAATTTTGAATACTATTTTCAAATAACAACAAATTCTCTTATCAAGAATTTGCTGAAGAACTCATCCAAACCATTCATTTTTCCATTAATAAGCCTGATTTAAATATTTTTCCCAACACAAAATAAGGATTTGAGGTGGATGGTGGTCCAATCTAACTTAAATGAAGAAAGACCAAGTATTTGTAGAAGGTCAATGTCGATCAAAAATTAGTCCAACAAAATCTATTCGACTTGCCTAATTGCTTCTTTAACAAATAATTGGCACCCCACAAATTAGAAAAACTTTTGTATTACAAGAGTATCACATCGTCATTATGATTTTACTTTTATAAGTATTTTGTAAAAATACTGATAGGTTTCATGTCATTTTTAAAAGGATGTTAATGTGATAAGTAACTGTATTCGTACTGTTATAGTACCTTAAAATTTAGTGGGTACTACAAATCTCGTAAACACGAGAAATTCGATAAACTGACTTTAAAATTCAAATGAACTTCTCTGATTCAGAAACGAAACTTAAAATTTAGTGGGTACTTTACAAATCTTGTAAACACTAGAAATTCGATAAACTGACTTTAAAATCCAAATGAACTTCTCTGATTAAGAAACGAACCTTAAAATTTAGTGGGTACTTTGCAAATCTCTTAGACACGAGAAATTCAATAAACTGACTTTAAAATCTAAACGAACCTTAAAGCAATAATAGTCTAACGAACCTTAAAGCAATAATGGTAAAGTTCATAGGCATTTAATGAGAAGAAATTAGGAAAAGGGTGGAACTTGCCTGTATGGTTTTTGGAATTTGAACGTGATAGCAAATAGACAGCCCATGAATATAATACCATAGCATTAGTTAAACACATCAATCCTCTAAACCTTGTGCATTTGATCATGAAAGATTAGGAAGAGAATGAACATTGCCTGCATTTTTTGGAATTTGGATAACAGCAAAATGGTAGTCATTAATGCAATACCAAAAACATTTGTTAAACACACCAATCCTCATCAAACGTTTTGCATACTAGTTGTCGAGATTGTGACTTATCGCATTTTCTAAACTATCAAAGTCATCAAATGATGCTTTTTCTAAGAAAGACGATCTAAACGAGGAAACAACTCACAAAAGGGTTTATCGCCAAACCAACAATCGTTCTAGAAGTAAACTTTCAAGCTCTTTCGAAATGATTATCTAATAAACTCAGAGAAAAAAGAAACTAGATGCAATCGCTTTTAAGAGGTTTTTACCAAGTCCCTAAGAGTTAGAACTACTACTTGCTGCCCAGGGTGCTGGCCATTTCTGCTCATAATAATGTTGTACCACAAAGCATCAGACTCCATGAAGAAATGTCACAACCACTTAATCAACAAACAATGCCAAAGCAGTTTGTTTTTCCCCCCATGCAAGCAGCCAGCATGAAATCACCACTCCAACATACCAGTGAATATGTAACATATCTTAATATAATTTATAGGTTTTGTCCAATGAACCCGAAACCGAACCGAATTTATTCGAGTTCAGAAAAATTAACCCAACCCAATCCAATCCCTATAGTTCAGGTTGGGTCGACTCGGATTGTCGGGTTCAATGTACACCCCTTGCCAGCAAGAGGCAACTATGTGGTTCAAGATCTTACGAAGTGAAACATCAAGTCTGTTACATGTTCAATGTAACAGGCATTTGAGGAGATCAATACCAGACAAACTAACTTTTTATTTCTACAGATCAGAACAATCAAGTGACAAAAAATTTCAGAATAATTTTTCTCCACAAGACCAAGACAAGGGAGGTTCATCATCAACGATACTATCTATCCACAGTTCCATCTCTTTCAAGGTTCTGTTCTACCTTTGACCTCAGTGACATCTAGCACGGGGAAGCTGCAGAGTAGAATCATATTTTCAGGCATTTCATCTCCAATGTGGAGCAGATTTCTACAAAATTTCCGGTCAATCTTGTGATATAGGATTACATAGTTTTGTTACAGGAAGTGGTTCAAATCTCCATTAAAGGGACAAGGTCTAATGGTCAGCTTCTGGTCTATTTCATGGAGCATCTTGCTCGAGCTGAGTGGACAGACATTTTACGAATGGTATATTTTATGGGACAAGGTCTGATATGCTGTGCATAATAATGCCTTTCTAAAGCTGCTGGTCTCAGTCTTGTTTCTGAAATTTCTCGTCACTCACAACTAGTTCTGACTTGTAATTGTAGGTTATTCTTCTGTTTGTTTGTCTTGGCCTTCTTTCCCAATGGCTCTTAGGTTATTCTCCTTATTTCATACAACTACGACTAGTGCTTAACGCATATTTGTTGTACTAACAAATGCGTGATATGCGTGTAAAAAGTGTCGGAGTGTCCAAGTGTGGAACTAAGTGTCTGCTTCTTAAATTCTAGCAGTCCATCAATAAAAAGACCCAAACCAGGGAATTTAATAAAAGCAGAAAATATTACTCATTTCTCACCCCCAAAATCTGATTAAGTTATGAAAACATGCAATAATAGTACAAAAGATTGTGAACTAAATATAGGGAAATTGCTTAAACAATATTGAACAACATGCTTTTGACAAGACACAGAACACAAGGGAATGATAAAGACAATCAATGAATAACCTAAGGCTCAACTGTAGTTACTTGCTGCCATTTTCCATCGACCGCTTCTTTCCACAAAGTAAAATGGTTATTCCCATCAGCAACAGCCAACAAGTGTCCAGTCAATGACCATGAAACCTTCCAAATTGGAGTCTTAAAATCATTCATCACTGTGCCCTCCCATTTCCCTCCATCCTTTGTAACAGACCAAATAATCACTGTCCCATCCTGGGAACCACTTGCAATGGTGGATTTTTGAAGCCCTAGGTTTGGCGACCAAGCCACATCCCTCACCCAATCTGTGTGCATCTGAAGGGCAGGGGAAGAATCTCTCCTCCAGCTTCCATCTTTTAGTGTCCACACCTTCACTGTACTATCAAAGCCCCCAGAAGCTAGCTTCCAAACAGGGTCCACCGAACCCGAACCAACTAAGGAACCTGGAGCCGTAATAGGGCCCCATGAAACTGAGGTTACTCCGACAGGGTGGGCTTGTTCGATTTGATTACTGTCCCAGCCACCATCAGATCTAGCAATAAAGACTGATATATCTCCATCAGATGATCCACAGGCCAAGCAGAGGCCAAGTTCATGGGGTGCCCAGGCAATGGAGTTCACCGAAGACTTATGTGCATTAAAAACATGAGCCTGCAACCATTGATTTTGATTGCCTTCCTTCCAGATTATCACTTGACCATCGTAAGAGCTGGAAGCTACCATTGAACCAAACTTTGGGTGCGCCCAAGCAACTTGCCAAACTGGGCCTCTATGACCATTCAATGTAGCTAAGAGTTGTGAAGCAGAGTTTTTGCTAACGCTAATAATTTTAATGGTAAAATCAGAAGAAGCTGTTGCTATGCGTTTGCCAAAGTAGTCCATTTGTACATCATGGACCATATCTTGATGGCCAGTTTCAATCTTCTGCTCAGACATTGTACAGGATTCCTTTTCACTCTACTAATTCCTTTTACCCTTCTCCTCCAATCTCTAGCAAGTATCCTTATATATTTAGCTATGATAGGAAAGAATTTACGTCAAAAAGCTATACAAAATTGATGCAACTGCACATAATTAGTTAAAAGGAAAGTTCCGATATTAAAAAAAAAATCAATACAATCAATAATTCACATCTATAGACTCCAAATAATCAATTAAGAGGTCGTTGTTCATTTCCCATTCTTCATTTATACCTTTGGTGGTTAAAGGTACCCATTGCAGATCTAACAACGAACAATCCATGACAATATTTACAGACAAACAATAACAAAAGTCCTATGCGCTCACTCAAAACACAAACTCACTTCAAGATTATTGACAGGAATAGAAACAGAACCACCTCCATATGAGCAAAAGGATAAACGAAATGAACAAACTCAAAGGCTTTACACACTGCGGAAATCAAAACAGAAGAAGATCTGGAATTTGTCTATCGACGCAAATCGCGTAGAGCAAAATCCAGCAGTAACCGAAGAAGAATGCATTGGAATTACCGGTGAAATAATAGGATTGTTATAAAGCCACAAGGAAGCAAATCGCCGTCGCAGAACCAGAGTTCGCCCGCCGATCTGCCTGTTGAGCTCCGTTTCCTCGTGGAGTGTTCGGTTACCCGGCGGCTGGCCGATATATCAGAACGGGTATTGAAAACCGCAAGCAAAATTGACCGACCAGCACCAATTCTATGGGGTTTCCTTTCTCCCCCTTCTTTGCACGTTGAATATTAATTTTGCTTTTAATAAGTTTTGACCGTTTAAAAAAATTCTTACTCTTCGAAAATTATATTAATAGCATCCAATTTTAAAAAGAAACCTAAATTAATAATAATAAAAAAAATTAATTAGAATAAAAATCTTTAATATTATATTTTAAAATATAATATTAAAAATTATCTCTTTTCAATTTTTCTCTCTCTTATCCAGCTGTAACTCTTTTTTTTTTCAATTGGGACAATCAACTATTAATTTTTAAAAAAATTAAAAAAGAACTTTGCTGACACTCTTGTCATACCCAAGTCTCAAGTCGTCTCTCTAAGTCGAATCGCAGTTAATTAAGCATTTGAAGTTGACCGATAGTGATGCTGGTAGATCTACTACCTACGCCTTTACTTGCCTTTCTGCCCATGCCTCTAGCTTTCCCGTTGTCGAGTGGTATCGCTCTCTAAATGCTGGGAAGACTGGTTGACTTTTAACGGCAAATGCGATTATTGCCATTATTAGACTTTTGTTGGTTAAGGAGAGAACGTGTTGACATACTATTTCTGGACATGGTGAAAGAGTCCTATAGATATTTTTTAAATATAATATTATCTGTATGTATTTTTTAATTAAAAAAAAAGGGTAAGAATGTATTAGTGAATTTTTTTTAAATTTAAAAGTATTTTCTGTTGAATATTTTTTAAATTAAAATTAATGTAATAATATTTTAAGAGTTTTTTTTTGTTTTTTTGTTTTTTTTTTTAAATTTAAAGGCTAATTTTTTTTTTTAAGTTTATAGTATTTTTTAAAATTAAATTAGCATTTATCTAATATTAAAAAAGAAAAAGAAAAAGCTCCTTCAAAGAGAGCTTCCCGCATAAATTTGTTTGATCACAAAACCCTAGAAAAACATTCTCTCTCTTCGTGAATGCTTTTAGGAGAAAAACAAAGAAAAAAAAGAGTGATGTGATTATTACATTGGATAAACTAATCTTGTTCTTCATTGGATCATTGTTTTTCTAATCAACTAAATGATTCCCGGGAAAAATTAATTAACAAAATCAAATTGTTACTGAGATTTTTTATTTCTCATTGTTTCCACGGCTACAGAATTTATTGAGGGGCCGCTGCTCGCAGATCGAACGATATCGTAATGCTCCTTTATTGAATCTTGACTATTGAGCAATTGACTTGGTTGATTGTTCACGACGAAACGTTGGTCGTTACTTAATTTCAATCACTGAAGTCCATTTCCTCATCTTCTTCAATTGAATGAAATCGAAGCCGGTGCTCAACTTTCTACTTCTGGTGAGAGTAAGGAATTAGCTAAAATGGCCTTCTCCTCCTTCACCGGCGGCGGAGGTAGCCGACGTGGAGGTTGGGCCAGTTCTATTCTTCCTTTTTCTTCCGTTTCCCCCAGTGCTAAACCGAAGCACAACCGGAAGTATCGCCGGCGGTTGGCTATTCGTGACTTCATCTTTGCTAATATCTTCACCATCGGCCTTTTGGTCTCCTTCATCTTCTTCTTCATTGTCCTTATCCGATACGGCGTTCCGAAGCCGATTTCATCTCACATCAAATCGCACGCTACCAGATCCCACAGGCCGCGGAAACCGATCGTGTCCAAGAATTGGAACAGTGAGGTTTTGAGTTCCACTGTGGATATTACGACCAAGAAATTGTACGACAAGATTGAGTTTCTGGACGTCGATGGTGGTCCGTGGAAGCAAGGATGGAGAGTGACCTACAAAGGAGACGAGTGGGATTCGGAGAAATTGAAGATCTTCGTGGTGCCTCATTCTCATAACGATCCAGGATGGAAGCTAACTGTTGACGAGTACTACGAGAAGCAGTCTCGTCATATACTTAATACGATTGTTGACGCGCTTTCACAGGTGAATTTTGAAGTCTTAACGTCTTTATCAATAGTTCTTCTTGTTCTTGTTCTTATTTTTTTAATCTTGATTCTTGAGTGCCTCAATTGAATTAGGGCCACAATGATGATTTTGGCGTTTTCTTTGCTTGAGTTTCTGGCTTATGTTTTCGATTCTCATAATGGATATTGATGAAATTGGGCGTAATGAAGACTGGTAGGTCTTTTTGGAGAAAACTATGCTCTGCCTTAGTACATTGGAAGATAATATGATTTGAAATCAAATCAAACAACATACTACACCACCAGCACAACCACATTCAATTCAATCCCTACCGAATCTGAGATTCGAACCTACAACACGATGGAATGACTGAATCCCATCCATCCAAACATGCTAACAAGCTGCGAGTCGTTTCGATTTGGAAAAATATTCTATATCTAGGGGCGGTCGTATATTCCTGTACTTTTTTCTTCGTGTTTAGGGTCCCTTGTGTGATAGCAAAGAGATTATATAAGATCCTTGAAGGGAGTCTGCTTTCATTAGTTCAACTGGTAGTTTGTCACTGCTTTTTTTTACTGGGATGGTTTAGGTTTGGGCAATTATAGAAGGAAGAGGACATGGCTAACAAAGAAATTTGTGGCAAATTCATATGTTGGGGGAACTTAGTTCAATAAAATTTGGTGTTGGAAGCCGGAGATGGTTCTTAGATAAATCTAGATTTAGTGATGGATTTGATTCTCTAGACCTTTTTTCTAATGCTTTCCTGAAGCTTAGGCTAGCAGAAACTAAAAATAAAACTATCAAGGAAGTTTGGGATGAAGAAAATTCCTAACGAGCTTCAATTTAGAAGACCTAATAATGATAGAGAAGTTGCTGAATGGACTGAGCACCATTCCATCATTGGCAGTTTCTTTGCATCTCCCTTATAATCTTGCTTGGCAAATAGATATATCTGGAGGATTTTTCAGTGCAATCTCTTTTCTCTGTGTTTTTTATGGAGATAAACATTATTTGGCTTTCGCTTTGTAAAATGATTTGGAATAGAAAATGCTTAGGAGGTGTGATGGGGAACGTTTTTCTTGGTCGTATTAGTGCTAACGATGAATCCAGTTTAGGATCCTGGAAGAAGCCTCTAGCCAAACTGATATGTTCTCTGTAGGAGTACCTGTGAGGAGTTTGATCATATTTTCTAATCCTGTCTGGCTGTCCTTTCATTACTCCGCTCTGTTTGGTACTTCCAGTTATCAGTTCGTCTTTGACTCATCCAATTACCAATTCGTCTTTGAATCTATCCAATTATCAGTATGTCAATCCAATTTATCTTAAAATTTTATGCGGTCACAAATCCAAAGAAGAACTCGAAAGTTTGGATAGTAAGTTGGCAAGTCAGAAAATATAGATGGAGAGAAATAGAAAAATGTCTGATATTATAAGAGGAACTTAAAAGATTTCTTTTGAGTTTGTACTCATTGCCTCTTCTCTTGATGTACTTCGTTAAAGCACTTCTATAATTATTCTCCTTCTACTTTTCCAATTGGGGATCGATCTTGTAACTCTTTGGTTTTAATCCTATTTTTAGTACAGATTGTCTCTTATGTTAACAAAGTAGATATGCATAAATCAAAATATAGCACCTTGTATAAAATATGCAGAACCTGCTAACTACACAAAGGTGGTTAAGACGTCCCAACTCTTAGAAGAGATTGCAGGTTGGAACTCCCACTCCCATAGTTGTGATGTAATATTCTAAAAGATACACACACACATACACATTCCCGATCACCTATCATCTTGGATATGCTTTTCTGTTTAGTTATTTAAATGTTTTGTTCTTTTGTTTAGTTTATTAATAAGAACAGAAGCGTAAATTGGTTTTTGTGGGGACTTGAATTGTTTTGGAGATTGACAGCGCACAATGCCAAATGTAGCTGAATTGAATGAGAGTGAAATCCTTTTTAATTGCTTTAAAATTGCTTGTTCTTTAATCTGTAGGATTCTCGGCGGAAGTTTATATGGGAAGAGATGTCTTATCTGGAGAAATGGTGGAGGGATGCTTCAGATGAAAAAAAAGAATCGTTTGTTACTTTAGTTAAAAATGGGCAGCTTGAAATCGTGGGAGGTGGCTGGGTGATGAACGATGAGGTAATATGCTCACTTGCATGTGAGGTTTCTTTGGTCATTTGAACAGAATGTGTGAGTATTTCTAATGCTACATGTGTTCAATAATTTATTTTATATAGAACCGAAAAATTCTGTTTACTATTTGGTAACCGGAGTTTTCTAATAAAATTTCCTTCTGAACTTTTAATCTGAAAAATCTAAACACCAAAACGCAAATATGTAAGGAGTAGTCAATCAGGCAGAAATATTTATCGGAGGATTGAGGTTCAATCGATTGCCTTCAGGTGATGCTCTAGATATTTAAGTTTTCATTAGGTTACAATTACTAAACCTCTTGATTGCATTTTATATTAAAGTTATAATCTAAAAACAAGTTTGTGCTATACGTTTCTTTCTCATTCCTTGGAAAGATTTTACTGTTTATCGGGCACTATTATTCAATTTGATCTTCTGCATAGTTGAAATCTGGAAATTAACATGCCAATCCCTTTCCTTTGCAGGCCAATTCTCATTATTTTGCTATAATCGAGCAGGTAAAATAAATTCTTCTTCTTAGATAATAAAAGTGTACGTTGTTCTTACGTTATTTGACTTTTAACCAGATCTCTTTGCTAATTGTGCGTTCCAAGCTTGAGCTCTATTGAGTTGAACTAATAAACATTACTTGCTTATTGCATATGATTTGATCTCCATTATGAGTAATCTGTTATGAAAAGAATTCATATTTCATATCTGTTAGTTTTTATCATAACGAACAACAATTTATCTGCCTGAGGCTGAGAAATAGTGGAATACCACACCATATCAATTTGCCCTGCTTATTTTTAAATCTCCCATTTTGGTTTACTTGTTATAAATCAAAATGACAAGGATAGAACATAAGATCCTCTAATCAAGACGCATTATCTTCTTCATCCAAGAAGTATGTGTTTTCTCAGAAAGAAGATAGAATTTCAATAAATGGAATTGTGCAAAACAAGCAAACAAAGTGTTGGTGATTCAATAGTAACAATGAGTTGAAAATTACCTGCTGAGTAGCACGTGATTACTCAATTTAGAATGCAGACAATTCCCCCTTTTTAGCTTGGGGGGGGGGGGGGGGGGGGGGG
>NW_019268520.1:3992522-3999425 GCF_002738365.1 Cucurbita moschata | reverse complement strand
GGGGGGGGGGGGGGGGGGGGGGGGGGGGGGGGGGGGGGGGGGGGGGGGGGGGGGGGGGGGGGGGGGGGGGGGGGGGGGGGGGGGGGGGGGGGCGGGGACTCCAGGAGTGTGCTTTTGATATTACCTATTCCTAAATATTTAAATCGTACAGTCAAGAATCTTTGAATGCTGACATGTTAAGTAGTTGCTGTAGCATTTACATTGAGAACCAACAGGCTTTTGTATTCTTCTATTGTAAAAAAGGGTGCTTATATTCCAACTAGTTATGCTTGCCTTTCTGGATTACTTTTACTGAAATTATTTTCATTGAAACAAGATGGCAGAGGGGAATATGTGGTTGAAGGAGACCGTTGGCATTGTTCCAAAAAACTCTTGGGCAATAGATCCATTTGGTTATTCACCCACTATGGCATATCTTCTTCGTCGCATGGGCTTTGAGAACATGCTTATACAGAGGACCCATTATGAGCTGAAGAAGGAACTTGCACAGCATAAAAATTTAGAATTCATTTGGAGACAGAGTTGGGATGCTGAAGAAACTACTGACATTTTTGTGCACATGATGCCCTTTTATTCTTATGATATTCCACATACTTGTGGGCCAGAGCCAGCCATCTGTTGTCAGTTTGACTTTGCCCGATCCCGTGGTTCTTCATATGAACTATGTCCCTGGAGGCAAGATCCTGTTGAGATTAACAAGGAAAATGTTCAAGAGAGGGCAATGATGTTACTTGATCAGTATAGAAAGAAATCAGTACTATATAGGACAAATACCCTTCTTATTCCCCTTGGAGATGATTTTCGATATGTTAGCATTGATGAAGCAGAGGCTCAGTTTAAGAACTATCAGTTGTTATTTGATTATATTAATTCTAATCCAAGTTTAAATGCTGAGGCAAAGTTCGGCACCTTGGAAGACTACTTTCGAACTCTTCGTGATGAGGCTGAAAAGATAAACTATTCACTTCCTGGTGAAGTTGGCTCTAGTCAGATCGGTGGTTTTCCCTCTTTGTCAGGCGATTTCTTCACTTATGCTGATAGACAGCAGGACTATTGGAGTGGGTATTATGTTTCTAGGCCTTTCTTTAAGGCTGTTGATCGTGTATTGGAGCAAACACTTCGTGCTGCAGAAATGATATTAGCTTTATTGCTTGGTTCTTGCCAGAGGTCTCAATGCGAGAAGTTGCCTGTTGGGTTTTCTTACAAGTTGACGGCTGCCAGAAGAAATTTGGCTCTTTTCCAGCATCATGACGGGGTCACTGGTACTGCAAAAGATCACGTCGTACGTGATTATGGGGTTCGGATGCATACTTCTTTACAAGACCTGCATATTTTCATGTCTAAAGGTATTGAGGTACTACTTGGAATTCGCCATGAGAAATCTGATCAGAATCCTTCACAGTTTGAACCAGAACAGGTGAGATCAAAATATGATGCCCAATGTGTACATAAAGCAATCGATCTTCAAGAAGGAACTTATCAATCAGTGGTCTTTTTTAATCCTCTAGAGCAGACAAGGGAAGAGGTTGCAATGATCATTGTCAACAGGACAGATGTTGCTGTATTGGACTCAAACTGGACATGCCTTCAAAGCCAGATTTCTCCCGAATTTCAACATGATAAAGCCAATGTTTTTACAGGGAGGCATCGTCTCCACTGGAAAATTTCAGTTCCTGCTTTGGGATTGCAAACATATTATATTGCGAATGGATTATTCGATTGTGAAAAGCCAAAACCAGCCAAACTAAAATTCTTCTCAACGTCTACTTCATTACCTTGTGCTACTCCGTATATATGCTCGAAGGCCGATGATGATGTGGCTGTAATCGAGAACCAGCACCAGTCTCTCGTATTTGATGGAAAGCATGGTTTGTTGCACAAAATCATTAATAAAAATGGTTCCCAAAATGTTGTGAGTGAAGAAATTGCATTGTACACAAGCTGGGGTAGTGGGGCCTACCTATTCAAACCCAATGGTGACGCTGAATCTATCATAAAAGCAGGTGGATTGACCGTGATCACTGAGGGTCCTCTGATGCAGGAAGTTTACTCTTATCCAAAGACCGGATGGGAGAAATCCCCCATCTCCCATAGCACTCGTTTGTATAGTGGGGGCAATACAATTCAGGAGCACCTCATTGAGATGGAATATCATGTTGAGCTACTTGGCAAGGAATTTGACGACAAGGAGCTGATAGTCAGATACAAGACAGATATTGACAACAAGAGGATATTTTATTCTGATTTGAACGGTTTCCAAATTAGTCGGAGAGAGTCGTATGATAAGATCCCACTGCAGGGAAATTATTATCCAATGCCTTCTCTAGCATTCATGGAAGGATCCAATGGTCAAAGGTTCTCTGTCCATTCTAGGCAGTCTCTGGGTGTGGCAAGCCTCAAAGATGGATGGTTAGAGATTATGCTCGACCGTCGTTTGTCCATGGACGATGGACGTGGCCTTGGGCAAGGAGTGAGGGATAATCGTGCAATGAATGTCATTTTCCATATCTCACTTGAGTCGAGTGTTTCAACCAAACTAAATCCTGTTTCCAATTACTCTCCTTTAAGCCCTTCTCTTCTTTCCCACGGCATCGGTGCTCGCTTAAACTATCCCTTGCACACATTTATTGCCAAGAAACCACAAGCTTCATCTGTGCAGCCACCCCCAAGATCTTTCTCCCCATTAGCAACTCCTTTGCCATGTGACTTGCATATTGTCAGCTTTAAGGTTCCTCGTCCTCTGAAATACTCTCAGCAATCGCCAGAAGATCCACGGTTTCTTTTAATATTTCATCGGAGACACTGGGATTCATCATATTGTAAGACAGCCAGATCAAATTGTACTAGGTTTTCTGATGAGCCTGTCAATATATTCAACATGTTTAAGGGGCTTGCGGTATCGAACGCACGAGCAACTTCCTTAAATCTATTGCACGAAGACACAGAAATGCTCGGATATAATGAACAATCCGGAGATGTTGCTCATGAAGGGCAGCTGCATATCCCTCCCATGGAAGTACAAGCTTACAAGTTGGAACTGAAGCCACGTTAATAAATTGTAGAAATGCCAGTTTTTGAGAGATCTAACAAAGCTGATAACCTCCAAATGAGCATCAACGAAGAACCGATTCCCGACTCGGCGATCAATAAATCTAGCAGGGGTTATCTAATGCCACATAAAGATGCCAGAATCTGGGGTATGCATAATATTTCTGGAACTGGACAAGGATGACGATTTCGTCTTTTATGTTTTCGAACTGTATGATCTCATGATATGGAGTACTTATTTTTGGTTTGGTTGGATTGGCATTGATCCGATGGAAGGTTGGAATAATGTGGGAGACTGAGGAATCTTACATTTTCAAAACTGCACATTTGGAGGATGTCTGGGAATAGATAGATAGCAGAGACAGAGTAGCTTGAAAGTAATGATCTGAACTATACGGTTATGTGAGTTGTAATTGTGTTCTTTAGAATTTTGTTTTGATTTGTACTCTCTATTATCTGAATCGCCTCACTGAATCTTCCTTCCACGATCTCAATGGGATTATTTTTCTTGTAATTTCAGAGGAAAACTATACTATAGGGGATTCCTTTACAGGTTTAATCCACTTCAGGAAAGTCAAACACATGCCTAAGAAATAGACTTAAGCATATGGAGGGTGCACATCCAGTTCATGGAGATTGGAGTGATTTTTCAATTTTTTAGCCAATCTTGGTAAAAGACAAAGTTTAAGGTTGAATAATTAGTTTTAAAAACCAGATCCGATTGTAGCTTCTAAATTTTGGCGTCGTAATGCACTTGAGCCGACTAACGATCATCTTGCAACTAGTCTTGCCTATAGTTATAGTGTCGAAGGTACAATCTAATCTTGTCTATAGTTATAGTGTTGAAGGTACAATCAGTTTTTTTTTTGTTGTTTTACAGAGATATACACTTAGCTTTAGGATTTTTTTTTTTGTATTTTCAATGAAAAACCAGATAAAGAGGAATCCAGACAAATAGTTGAACAGCAGAGATTTCCAACTTTTTCCCTGGAGAAATTTTCAGTACAAAGTGAAATTTGAGCTGCCTCTAAGAATCCAAACAGGGAATATACAACATCGCCCAATCAACTATTTAACTTGAAGGAAAACTGTGTGTAAGTTTATTAGTAGAGAGAAAGAGGAGAGAATGGGGTGTTATAAAATAATCTCCTCAGCAACGCTAAGGTTGAGGGTCTTGTTTGGGAGCACTATGCTATTGGTCACCACAACTTCGTCTTCAACAATCACAGCTTCTCCTGAAAAACACACCAAAATTCCCACTTCAGTTGGTTATAACCACATCAATTTCTCACCGGCCCTTACTCAAGTAATAAAACAAGTACAGGATACGTACCAAGGATCGTAATTCCGAGCTTATCATTGAAGTCACCATTTGCCTGAACCAGTTCAATTGCATAAACATCTCAGCCAGTTTTTTCTTTCCTTTGGAAAGATATTTAAAAGAGAATAGAAAGCACTCTCAAGCGAAGCTAACCGCACGAAGTTGTTAACATTTCCTAAATCACAGATTCTCCCGAAGAGTAGAAGAATTACAAAAGATTCTCCAATTAGGTTGAAAAGGAGGTTGGTAAGCCCAAATCATGGTCCGAAAATATAAGATCCCACATCGGTTGGAGAGGAAAACAAAACATTCTTTATAAGGGTGTGGAAATCTCACCCTGGTAGACACGTTTTAAAAACCTTGAGGGGAAGCCTGAAAGGGAAAGCCCAAAGATGACAATATATGCTAGTAGTGAACTTGGATTGTTACAAATGGAATCAGAGTCAGACACCGGGCAATGTGTTAGCGAGGTGGCTGAGCTCCAAAAGGGGGGGTAGACATGAGACTGTGTGCCAGCAAGGATGCTGGGCCCCGAAGGGGAAGGACTGAGGGGTCCCACATCGATTGGAGAAGAGAACGAGTGCCAGCGAAGATGCTGGGCCCCGAAGGGGGGTAGATTGTGAAATCTCATATCAGTTGGGGAGGAGAACGAACCATTTTTTATAAGGGTGTGGAAACCTCTCCCTATCAGACGTGTTTTAAAAACCTTGAAGGAAAGCTCGAAAGGAAAAGCCCAAAGAGATCAATATCTACTAGCGATGAACTTGGGCTGTTACAGAAAAATAACTAAACGAAGACGAGCTACAGAAGAAAAGGAGTGGTTCATCAACTCAAAGACACTCGTGCTACTTCAATGTCTAGATTAACCAGCTAAAGAACCGAAGTAAACTTAAAATATAAGAACATAACTGCACTTGCCTGGACACGAGACCATTTGCCCACTGATGATTTCCATCCAATAATAGAATGTATAACAACAGCATTTTCCTGTCAAAGAGAGTTGCATGATCTTCTAAATTTAATGTGCAAGGGATATCTTATTACTAGTCTTCATGGTAGCTAATTCCGTACCATAATTTCGGCATCATCCAAGATGATGCAACTTATAAGCCTCACACCAGCAGCCACACGAACGTTAGCAGATACAGAGACATTGGGGCCAATCTGTTCAGAAAAACATTTTAGAGTAATCAGGGCTAGAGACAAAAATTATTCAGGGCAGCTGCCAAATTGTACTTACCACTCTCATAATGGTCAGATGCATAAAAAGAGTCATTTTTGTAATTTCTCTCATGTACATCTAGTAGTGTAAAAAAGCCATTTATGGATGTCTTCAATATTCCAGCCAAATTTGAAACCTAAAAAATGTAACTTTTAAAAACTTGTTTTTGTTTTAGAATTTGGCTAAGAATTCAAATATTTTCTTAAGAAAGATGAAAACTATTGTAAAGAAATGGTGAGAAAACGAACCATTTTAAAGGACCCAAGAAATTAGAGAATTTTTATTTTATATATTTCTAGGGGAGTGAGGGGAGGGGGAGGGGGTGATTTTAGATATTTGTGTTGGATTGGTTTAAGGTTGTTATTTTTAACGTGCAAGTCCATGACATCGTTTATGAACTATTTAAAATGAATCTTTTCCGCATAAAAAGAGGTCACGTCATTCATATGGGTAGCGGCTCTATTTCAGTAGGAAAATAGGGCAGTTACACATTAAACCAAAGGGCTAGGCATGCCCACTCTTCTAGAAAAGTGAGTGCCTAGGTAACAGCTAGGGATCGGAAACAAGAGTTGTGGGAAAAACTGAACAATGATGACATAAGAAGACCAAGTAAACAGACGAGAGGCATAATAATAAACTTCGGAACTCTATATTGAACTCTAAAAAAGGGAATATCTTAAGAAACAGAATAAGGTAAGTTAATTGATTGCAAGGAAAAATGAAGAAAAAAACCTACCTTTGCAGTGGGGTGTACTTTTGCAGATGGATGAATGTAGACATCGCCAACGATATTAGCACTCTTGGTACCATTTCCAGTAGCCAAAAGATGGGGAGAGGTTAATTGAAACTGGGCAAGATAAAGGGCCGAACACTTCAAAGACATCCTGCAATGTTGATACAGATGCACGAGGCTTTGAAATACCATAAGTTCGAGTATTACTACAACAGAGAAAAGGCACAGATGCTGAAGTGGCTCTACCCTGGAGTCTTGATTTGTTCCCAAAATTCCATGGTCTGGTACGTATACAACCGTTTCTTTCCGGCAAGGGGCGACAAAATATCTTGATCTAATCTTACGAAGTCCGTAGGAAGGTTCCTGTTGGAAGAGATATAATGGAAAAAAAGGTCACCTAAGAATCAAGAGGTGTTAAGAAAACTGACCAAGAGAACAATAATTTTTAAAATAGCATACAAAGTTTGGCTCATGTACTGAAATCTGATGAGTTTCTGCTTCTAAACATGAAACTGATAAGTGATAGCCAAATTATATATATATATATATATATATATATATATATATATATATATATAT
>NW_019268520.1:3945915-3991219 GCF_002738365.1 Cucurbita moschata | reverse complement strand
AATATATATATATATATATATATATATATATATATATATATATATATATATATTCTAAACATATAGCATTATGCATATTTAGTATGAAATCATTGTATGAAACTGGGAGTTTTTTTTCTTCTTTTTTTAATGAGTAAACCGAACTTTCGTTGAGAAAAGAATGAAGGAATACAGTCGTAACCTACAAAAACAGGCCTCCAATCTAACAAAATAATTTCCAATGGGTAATCGCAAAAAAAAACTTAGTCAAAGACACCCAAAATGACACATTGAACCAAATACAAAACCACACCTCACTCAGAAACCTCTCGAACCCTCAAAAAATTCTATTGTTTCTTTCTTTCAAGAACCAAGTTTCTTTCTTTCAAGAACCAAGGGCCTCGTCAAGTTGTATAAATGTGAGATCCCACATTGGTTGGAGAGGTGAATGAATCATTCTTTATAAGGGTGTGGAAACCTCTGCCTAACAAATGCATTTTAAAACCTTGAAGGAAAGCCCGAAAGGGAAAGCCCAAAGAGGACAGTATCTGCTAGCGGTGAACTTGAGCCGTTACAATAAAATTAAGAGATTTTCAAGTTAGAAAAACAGACAATGTGGTGTGTAGCTAACCTTGTTGCAGATTGTAGAGCTTCAAAGCTGGAGATACGTCGTACATTAGCTGCAAAAAATTTAAAAAAAAAAAATCAGACTATTTAGAGTTGAAATGAATATTGCAAAAACTATAAGTATTATGAAAAAAGATATGCTTGCAAAACATCATTTGCTGTCAATATAGCACATGATCACAAATGGTTATAGTAAAGTTCAAAATATAGCATCAATTTACACTCTAACCTCTGCCTTCCCGATGAACAGAGACATCTTCGATGGCATCAAAAATTTCCGAGGTAAATACATATACACCACAGTTGATCAAATCACTCACCTGCAATTAAAGAAAAAACAGTAATTGAAAACATAGATATCGAAGAACTTGGACAACTGATTAGCAGATTAGGTTTGATAAACTGAAGTAAAAAAAAGAAAAAAGAAAAAAAAAGATCCACGTCATACAAAAGTCTCGGGTTTCTCTGTGTAATGCAACAGCTCATTTGTGACTGGATCAGCAACCAGTGCACCAAACTGATTAGCCGATTCGGCAGAAACCTGTACAGGAAGCCAAATAAGAGCATAAATCCGACATAAAGTGCACTAAAATGAATATAATGTTACAACATGTTTTTGATTTTGGCTAGAGAATCATTTGTTTTCCAAAGCCATAGATCATACACCAACCTTTTTTACTAATATGGTTCCCATCCCACCGGATCTTTTATGTGCCTCTGTAAAGTAAGAAAAGAAAAACACCGCTTACTTTACTATGAACACTTGGGTTAACAGCAGATGATGAACAAATTGGTTCCTAGAAAAAATTACAGGTCATAAAACTAACCAAGCATGTCTGGAAGAGGAAAATTGCAGCAAACATCACAGTTTAGTAAAAAGATGTACGACTGCGAAACATACAATAAACAATACGTGAGAACTTCTGAAGTTACAAGAACTAAATCGACATACAACGTCGAAGAACGTTGAAGAACTTAAGGACTATATTTATAATTTAGCTAAGAACTTATGCACAATAAAGTTCATATCATGCACATTATAGCACAACATAAACTAAGGAAAGAGCAAAGGTTACGAACTGGGCTGTCTTCCAAGATAATATCTCTGAAGTAATAAATACCCCCAGCTGAGCCATGGGGTTTATCCTCCTTCAAGTACCTAAAAGCCAACACAATCAAACAAGCTCCACCATTTCAGAACCATATAAGCACAAGCCATAACTAAAGTTGAGTACATTGGATGATCGGCAGTCACCTCACAGGCAGTCTCAACTCATTGGACAAAGAAGAAACGTAAAGAGCGAAGTCCCTCTCCTCATAAAATCCAACAAGAAAAATTTGTGCTAAATTTGTTATCTGCAAGAATTCAAGGTTCATCATAAGTACTCATCCAAACTAAGCAGAAATAAGATTCAGCTGAAATCTAACCCCTTTGCATGCAGAGATAGGATGTTGAACCATCGGCTGGCCAGCCAGAGGGAATAGAGGCTTCGGAGTATTGAATGAAAGAGGCCGAAATCTAGTGCCTGCATAAGAAAAAGGAAAAACAGACCAGTGAAATCAAGCCAAGCAGAAGAGAAGATTTTCGGATCACCGGAAAGGGAATCGGAGATTTGAAATTTTGTTCATACCTTTGGTTGGGCCGCCGACCATGATAACAGCAACCACTTTCTCCGAGCTCTCCATACTAAAAGAAAAACAAAAACCCTAGAAGACCCTGCGCATCAAATCTGTAGGTTTTATCTTAGTGATTGTACCTCCATGGTTGACTGCAAATTCATCGAATCAAAAGTGAAGTGACGTTCCAAAATCCAATATTCTTCACTTTTCTTTTACAATTACAGAGAAACAGATCGGGAATGGAAGCAACCGTACCGAATATCAACTGACTGATACGTTTCAGCACTGTATACGTAGGTCTATGGTGACTGACAAAACAATCTATACGAACACAATTTGAAAACTACAATTCTTGATCCCAAGATCTTTTCACAAGCTTTTATGCATATTTTAGCTGTTCATACCTTCGATAAAGTTGAAGAACTAAACAAATAAAGACTATATTATGATATCATGATTAAGTTGAAAAACTCAATCAATAAAGACTTTAGGGTATATAGACACATTCTTATATACTGACTCAAGTGGTGATAGTGATACGAATTATCTTGAACTAAAGATCAATAAAAACATTCAGTAAACTGTAGAATCAAATGCATTTTTTAAGCATTAGAAAAGTCGGTCCAAACAAGCTATGCATATAAATGGAGAGACAATGAAGAGCGAATTTCGACAGAGTGAAAGATACTAAGATCATTTCGAATTCATTCTTTACATCCAGCAAAATAAATGAATTACATTGACACTAATCTACCATTTGAGTCAGTATATAAGAATGTAGAACAAGGATTCAACACAGAACTATCACTCTCTGTGATGCAACAATGGAAATATGTAGGCTGATTCAAGCCTAACGTGAACTATAAACTCCTCCCTGAGCTTGACAAGAATCAATTCAGATTCCTCACAATGCATTTGCAGGGCTAGAAGAGGAATGTATAAGGATAATTTACTTCACTCCCGACGCATCGCATCGATTTAAAGGAGTCTATCAGCTGACATTGTGGATTAGGAATATGAAGATTAACCCAATCATCCAATAATCAAAGTGAGTCATGAAAACAATGTTAAAAAGAAGCTCATCAAGATCATTGTCGATTATATTCCAGCTGCAATGTCAAGTCCTTGATTCCAGCATCATGCAGTATGTGTTCAACCTTTGCCTTTATAGAAGGCTTGTCGGTTTCTGTTGAGACATGAAGACGGAGTGTTCCCACGACGTCGGTGTTAGTGAAACTCCATACGTGCAGGTTCTGAATGCCTTGGACTCCACAGATCGCCATAATATCATTCACAGCTTCTTTCAGATCCTGCTCATGTGCCCTGGGAACTCTTTGAAGCAAGATTTCTGCAGAGTTTCTAAGTAATGGAATGACTGAAGATATGATCATTATAGAAATAAATATGGAACAGGCGGGATCAGCAACTAGCCATCCCTTGTATTTGATCAAAAGGGTCGATATAACGACACCAACACTCCCCATGGTATCGGCCAAGACATGTAGAAATATCCCTTCCATGTTGTGGTCAATGTGGTGATGGTGGTGCTTCTTTCGGACTGTCCCCTCAACAGGCTGTCTTGAAGGGTGGCTATGTGAACTTTCTGAAACAGTGTGAGAAACCATTTTGGGCACATCAGATTCAGCATGAGCATGGCCATGGTGGTCTTGCTTGCAAGATTCGTCATGATGATGGTGATGGTCGTGATCATGGTTGTGGTCACAATGGTCAGAGTGATCGTGATGATGATGATCGTCATGGTGGTTACTGAGGTGAATCTCACTGCAAACGTCGACCTGATTGTTCTCATGATGGCCAGCATGGACAGAAACTGAACTTTCATGAGATTCATGCTTGTCATGAGAGTCTGCAAACAAGTGGGAGCTCGCATGAGAATGAGAATGAGAGTGCGAATGCGAGCAAGATCCCGATCCACCGTGGGCGTGATGATGCTCTTCATGAAAGAATATCAAACCAACCACATTTACAACTAGCCCTCCAATAGAAACTGTTAATAAGCTGTTTGTAGATATCTCCTGTGGATCCAAAATTCGCTCAAATGACTCCAATACAATGAGCGCCCCGACCAATACCAGGAAAACAGCATTAGCATATCCTGAAAGAATCTCAAATCGCCCTCGCCCGTAGTTGAATTGATTGTTCGCAGGCAAGCGAGAAATATATGAAGCATAAAGTCCAATAGCCAAAGCAGCACAATCAAACAACATATGACATGCATCTGATATCAGCCCAAGACTATTGCTCATAAAACCAGCAACAAATTCAACAACCATATAGCCAGTGTTGATCAAAAGGAAAAGTGCAATCTTTCGAGACTTCCGCTCAGTCAAAATGTGGTGAATAGGTCTCATGACCGTCGTGGTAATGGACTCCGACGAATCAACCCCAAGCTCAAGATAGTTCAGGTAAACAGGATCTAACTCTCTTACAGCCACACACAGCAGTAATCCACATAATAACAATCCCCATAGAGAGAGTTCAGGAAAATACAGCAACTCTAGAATAACAGTACAAACAAAAGTGACAAGAAATTCACTCCTAAAATCTTTTGAACTGACTAATTTATCATCACCATAATTTTCATTCAAAAGAACCCCAAAAACTACAGTGTTTGCAAGAGGCCATGCCAGATTTCCTAAGGAAACACTCTTCCCCTCCGCTTCAAACACGATCATACTAATTACAGCAGGAACAAAAAGGATGACCGTCGTGAAGAACAGTGAAACTAATCTAACTCGTTTCTGACCCAATTGTCTAACAGTCCCCCAATTCATGGAAATCCGCTCGTAACAAGCCAAGAATCCAGAAAGAAAAGGAAGTAACATAGGCCAAATTCTCATACAATTCTCTCTAGGAAGCACAGAAAATCCGTATTTATCAATGAAAGAAGTTGCAAAAGGGAAGCAATCAATTCGGTCCCAACTAATAGACAACAGAAACAAACCAAAGAATAAGGACAAAAACCCGCGAACCTCTGAAGACCGACTTCGAGTACGATCACCCATAGTCGCCTGATTCCGCTCCTCGGCCAAGAATCGAGCCACCACATTCCCGGTCAGTTCAGCTAGAATCATTGCCGCTGTTCCACAATACAACAGCGCTTGAAATCGAAGAAGGAAAACAACCGCGAGCAGAATAGACTTAGCAACCAAAGTCTTAATCTGCGACTGCGAAATCGAAGAGAAAAAGAAAACATCTCGATTCTGCTTGGAACTGTGAAAATAGAAGTTGGAGGCGGAAGAAGAATCGGTAAAAGGAGAGAAAACGAGAGTAAGAAGAAAGGACAAGAGAGAAACCAAGAAAGAAAAAGGGAAAAGAGAGAAAGAAGGCGAAGAGCGGAGGAATGGGAGGAGCGAATAGAGTGAACGGAGCGAAAACAGAAGCAAAAACAGGAATGAAATTGAGCTTTTGTTGGAGGATTTGGAATTGAGGCGGCTCTTGGAGGGAGTGGGAGTTGGGGTTGAAGACGAATACGGAAAGAGAGGGTAAGAAGGTCGAGAGGAGGCGGCACCAACGGCGCGCGGTGGAATTGAGAGACGGTGAGGCCTGTGGTGGTGGTGGTGGTGATCGGCCATAGATTCCGACCTCCGAGATGGACTTTTCAGATCTCTACAATGGCGCCGGCCAATACGAAGATCGAAGGTAGAAGGAAAATCTCGTTTATTTTCCAGAAATGGAAACCGTTCATTGGAGACTAATAATCAGCCCAAATTCAAATGTGTGGAGCCCAACAGGCCCACTTAATTTCAAATCATGGAAAATATTAGATATAACGGTAACGGCGTAATTGGACCGGATTGCCACTTTTCTAACGCTCCGTTTTCAAAAATAGACCGAAAAAAATAAATAAATAAAAACATAAAAATAATGTGGGTCTAGTTTATTTATTAAATTTTAAATATAAGGGTTTTTTTTTTTTGTATATGTGATGCCTAAAATTTGAGTTATTATAATTAAATATTCTTGATAATTAGTATTTATTTCACTCTAAAATGTATGACTTTTCTAGTTTTCATAATTAATGTATATTTATGATTATTATTATTTTTTTTTTTTAATTTGGTAGCTTCTTAAAGTTAAATTTCCTTTTAGATATTTGATAGGTTAGATATTTTTCAACTATTCTTTTTTATTTATCAAAATTTTTGGATCTTTATCGAATGGATTGTTCTTATTTGAGGGGCTATTTTGGTCATTTGATCACTATTAACGAGACATTCAAGTAAATGAGAGTTAAATGAATGAATTGAGACCACATCCGAATGAGAGTGATCAGATGATAAGATGACTAAAAAATATTTAAAATAATTGAAAGTTACTATCCATACCAACAAGGTATATCTTCATTTTAGACGACTTAATTACAAGTAGTCTTCACTCTTAAAAAACAAGAAGTAAGTAACATGACCATGTTGCAGGAGAATGTCAGGGCTATCAAGTGTTGAATTTAAAGGACATGGGTTGTTACAAATGGTATAGAAAGATGTGATGTTGAGGCAAACCAGGGGGAAGCTAATGGCACGTGACATCCAAGTAAAGGAATGGTACCTGAATGAACCAAAACCACATTCGAAAAAGAACGATCGTAAATCTATGATGATTAAGAAAGACTTAAAACAATCGAAAGTCACTATCTCTACCATGTCGTCACCGATTTTTATAATCTTCCTTCCGAATTCCATTAACCAAAGAGAATAAGACCTCCATTTTCGAACTCTAAAAGGCACTTAAATTTAAAGATGTCTCCTTTTCACGAACACTAAACCTAACACTACTTTTCTTCTTCTTATCTTCATGGTCTACTTTAACTACTCTTCATAAACCAACTTTAAAATTATGTTGATTCCATCAGCAATTACAGATCAAACAGTTTACGTTTAGCTGTATGTTTAGTTATTATCACATTACATTCTTTTTTTATTTTACATCCCACTTCATTAACTTTCCGATTAATCTATGAAAGAGATTAGGACTATGAAAAAGACTCCGACGTCGCTCACTTTGCTTTACTTTCTGACGTGGTTTATTTTTGTGGTATTAACTAACAGTTAAATTAAATTTTTTTTTAATTTGTCTATATTGTATAGGTTCAATTCTCGAACGTAAATTTATTTATTTATTAAATATGACCGACCAATTACAAATATTTACTAATTAATATTTTTTATCCATTAATGTTAACATTAATAATGACGATATTATCATCATACATTTTAAATATATCAAGATTTATAATTCACTGACATTAATGGATGGATAATGATATGATAGACCTTGGAAGTGACGTATTTAAAATAATATTTAAAATAATATAAAAGTTGATTTTCCATGCATGCAAATTTCCACAAAAATATTATTTTTAATGATGAATATATAATAAAAAAAAAAACCCAAGAGGGCAAACATTCTTTTATTTTCCTAATTTTCTCTCAAAAAATAAAAATAAATAAATAAAATGTTCCACTAAGGTCCATTATTGAAGAAATAAAGATGTGCACTAAGGCCACACATAAGTCAAGTGGTACAAGTAAAGAATTAATTTAGACACAAACATTAATAATATAAAGTTATTAACTTTTTTTTTCCTTTCCGAATTTTCTTTACTTTTCGATCCTTTTTTATGGGGATTGTACTAATCTCGATACCTTCATTCCAAATTTTAATTAAATTTTATGTCGTACTGATGATGTTTGCATGCATTCGTTCGTTACTATATATTATCTTCTATTTTTATTTATATTTAGCCGTGTTTAATCTTATCAATTTACCGAAGTGCGTTGTTTTTTTTAGGTATTGGGATATTACGACCACTAGACGACGAGAGTCATTAAATTTAATAAAATTGTAAGCGATAATTTTTTTTAAAGATTTGATTTTAGAGTTGTATTAAAAAAAAATATATATATATATAGTTATGTCCTATTAAACTCTAAGCTAAACTTAAATTAGCCATGAAAATAATATATAACAACCTAAGTTTAAACTCAAACCCACGAGATACAAATATCATATGTTTTAGCCATTACATATAATCATCCGTCACACGGTTTTAAAACGTGTGTCCTAAGAAGAGGTTTTCACACTCTTATAAGAAATGTTTTGTTCCCTTCTCCAACTAATACGGGACCTCACAGCGGTATCAGAGACAGCACGAGGTGGTGTACTAGCAAGGACGTTGGCCCCCAAAGGGAGTGGATTGTGAGATCTCACTTTGGTTGGAGAGGGGTCACATTTATCTAATAGATACGTTTTAAAACTGTGAGGTTGATGGTGACATGTAATGGATCAAAACGGACAATATTTACTAGCAGTGGGCTTGAATTGTTATGTCGTATTATCGACAAAATTGAACTGAAAAATTAAACAAGAATCGATAAGCATATAAAAATCACGTCGTCCATGGGCAAGAACAATATATTACTCTTAAGCCAACAACATAAAAATATTTAATTTAAAATTGAGTTAGTTTAAAAAAAATTGGTTTTTCCCTTCGAAAAGAAAGTTTCTAATTGGGCATGTTAGCTTGCTAACCACTCTACAAACCACATTAATTACGTACCTTTTGTCTTGGATTAAATTAATTTATTTTGGAAAATCAATAATAATTATCTTAATTTCACCCAAATCTTATTATTATTTATTATTATTATTATTGGTGGTGGTGGCTTCCACGTGGAATTCAAATCCAAGGAAGTGGATGAGTCATCAACATTACGTTGACTAACGTGGGCCACCCCCAGGACTTCATTGGTGGAAATGTGTTTGATGGACAGATAAGACATGCTTGATCTGACGGAGAATTCTGAGTCAGACAAAAAATAAAAGACAACATAAATCTGTCCATTAACTGATTATAGTGACGGTATGGGATATTGCTTTGATGTGTCATACTTGTTTCTTTAATAAATAAATAAAAATGTTCAATTAAAAAAAAACTCAAATTTTAATTTTTTTTGTTATTAATTTAAAAAAGAGTTTTCATCTTCCTGAAAATGACAGTTTAATTATTAGTCAAAATTTTAGCAACTAATTATATATATATATATATATATATATATATATATTGAAAACATGTATGAATTGTGGATATTTCCAAATTATAATTCCATTTTTATGTTTTTTATATTATGATCATGTCCCACGTCACATTATTTATTTTGAGTATAGATTCATTTTATTTTTGGTTTTATTATAAAAAATTCATCAACGACAATAAAGATATATAATTGTTTTTATTCATAAAATGCTATTTATTTTATCTATTAATATTTCAGATTTAATAAAAGTATTTCATCCAATTTAGTTTTTAGTCTGGACATTACTATATTTATATATTAATTTTTGGTTTATATTCTTAAATTTCCTAAAGAAGTTATCAATTTTGTAGGTAAACTATATAGTTATACTAATTAATTATGAAATAATAGAAAAAATACGGATTACATTTAAATTTTCTAAAACTTTATACATTTAAAAAGTCAAAAACTACGATAGTTATTAACCTTCTTAAAAGTTGAATTAATTAAAGTCAACTAAAAATATGTGTTTTTTTTAAAAATGGTATAAAGTCAAACCAACCAACCTTAAAAATCCAAATTCCTATATATTTTTTTAATATATAGTTTTTATTTTCATTTTGAAGGCCAATGAGTAACAAAAATTAATTAATATAAAGTGGGTATCGTTAAATATCTTAATTTCAATTCTTTTACCGATAGTTATAAAAAGATAGAATGCCCATCTTTTCTGATTAAATAAGATCAATTTCCACATTTTAATTGTCTTTTCTTTTCACTCATACAAACTTATTTCAGTGCATATCATAAAGAATTCAAAGTTACATGTTGCAGAGAAAAAATTATCGAGACTTGCTAGAAACAGAATTTAAAAGAGATATATATATAACATCATTTACAATAATGAACAAAAGGAGGGAAGAACAACCCATGGTGAAGGCATCCACGTGGCAGGTGATGTAGCACGTGGAGTGGGATGTACCAAAACATTGGGAAGTGACGTATACATGCATGAAACCAAGAGACAGTCACTACTAATCTGATTTTATGCAACGCCAACGACAACTTCCTTTTTTTTTTTTTTTTTTTTTCTGGTCTTTCAAAATAAAATAAAAAATAATAATAAATAAATAAAAAACTTTAAAGATATTTATTATTAAAATGGAATTGGCTTTTGTTTGGTTGGTGGATATATATATACGTTGGCCCGATCAGTATTTGCCCACAGAACAAAACAGTCTTCTCTGTTTTCCACCGCCATTGTTCTCTGCAACTTCCAACCTCAACCTACCCTTACCTTCTAGTCTTCCCTCTGCTGCCATGGCTGCAGGAGGAGGAGGCGGAGGAGGATCGCCGCCCCGACCCCGGTTGAGCAGATCATGTATTCTTCTCATAGGTATTATCTTTCTCGTTCTCGTTCGATTATAATTTTGAGTAGAACGAGCTAAACTTTGAACGTGTGACACAAAAATTTGATAAAATTTATTTTCGATTCGTCACTATTTTTCAAACATTTTTTTAATAATTTTTTTACTTTTTATTTATTTATTTATTATTATTATTATTAAACCTAATCAGTTTCTTAATCTTCTCATTTTAAATTTAATGAATAAATACAAGGAAAATTTTAATTTTATAAATTAAATATGTGCGTGGTCAACTAAGATACCAAAGTTATTAAGTTATATTTAATAATATCGAAATTAAACACGTTACAAACCCATAACAAAAATTAAATTTATTTTTATTTTTAGAATTGGACTAATTACTCAAATATTGCAATAATAAAATATAATTAAAATGTTAAAAATAAAATAAAATTTTTGGAGCAGTGGTATCGGGGATGGAGAGGTTCGTGTTCAAAGGGGTGGCGTCAAACCTGGTGACGTATCTAACGGACGTGATGAAGATGAGCAACTCGTCGGCGGCGAAGACCGTCAGCAGCTGGTGTGGCTTCACTTCCATGCTGCCGCTTCTGGTGGCGCCGCTTGCTGATTCTTATTGGGATCGCTATTCCACCATTTTAGCTTTTGGTTTTCTTTACGTTCTGGTAATAGTCACGCAACTTTTCTCTCTTTATTTTGGGTTTGGATGATGAGTCAGTAATCACCATGGAAATGGATGATGAGTCATTATCCCGTTTCATTTCGCTAATATCTTAATTAATTGTGTTTACAGCGTTGACATTTTAAGCCAGCGAGAAAATTAGTGGATAAATGGTCAAAATGAAAAATAAAATGAATTATTAAGTGAAACTGGTATAATAAGATATCTACCTCCTAATAACTTTTGTGACTTATATGTTCATTGCAGCTCTTTTCGAGTTGTCGGGTCAGGAAGAAACCCTTGTTGGAGTGGTGTTGTGTCCAACAGTGTAAAAGTGTCTAGCTAAATTAGGGTAGTATAGATTCTTTCTCACCGTTCGATTTATGAATTGATTTGTCAGGACCTCATGTGAAGTTAGTGGAAAGTAAGGAAAGAAGGGTTCGACCGAGCTAGCTAGGTCGACAGGATTTTAAGGTTTTGGTTATTATTATTGTAACCATTAAGGATAGGATAGGCCATAGAGGATGAAATCTTTGAGCAAAAGTGAATCGATGATTTGGTCCAATTATATCAACTTTCTCTTTTTACAAAAATAAGAGCTTTGCCTTTTTTTCTTCCTTTTTCCTTACCTTTAATTTTAGCCATAAGTTAATAATATTGACATGGGTAACATTTTTTATGGAGTTTTCTATCTTTATTTATTTATTTATTTATTTATTTTCGAATGGTAATTTCTTGTTATTAAATTTTATTAGAATTTGAACAGGGTCTGGTCGCTTTAGCATCAACCACATTAGCAAGAACATGGTCACCAACAAACATGGCCTCCTCCTTTCTGTTCTGGTCCCTCTACCTTATCTCCCTTGGCCAGAGTGGATACAACTCTTCTCTTCAAGCCTTTGGCGCCGATCAACTCGACCATGACGACGCTGAACTCACCAACACCATAGGGAAGACATCGTCATCCTCCGACGAAAAGTCGAAGAAGAAGAGCTCGTTTTTCCAATGGTGGTACTTCGGAGTATGCAGTGGCAGCCTCCTTGGTGTCACGGTAATGTCCTATATTCAAGACAACTTTGGTTGGGTCCTTGGGTTTGCCATCCCCATGTGTGCCATGGTTTCTTCTGTCTCTCTATTTGCTTGTGGCACGAGGATTTATCGCTATAAGAGAGACGATGATGAGGATCGAGCCGAGAAGAGACGGTTTGTGAAGGTGGTGGAGGTGGTGAAAGCCACAGCTTCTAGACTCATGTGCTGCAGAAATGTCGTCGCCTTCTCCAGTGAAAACTCCGATGATGACGATGTTGAGTTAGAGTAAGAATCAAACCACTCGAATCAAAATTAAAACTTTTAAACTTAGAAGCTGATTATCTGAGATTTTGCAGGCTGCAAGAGAGCAAGCCACTCTGCCATGAAAGCTCAGGAGCCATGAAAGTCATGGAAGACAAGAACATGATTCAAAGAGAAAGATTGTGTGTGCCGGACAAGGTGAAAATGGTACTGCGGCTGTTACCAATTTGGACAATGCTTCTGATGTTCGCTGTAATCTTCCAACAACCAGCTACCTTCTTCACCAAGCAAGGCATGACAATGGAGCGGAACATCGGCGCCAACTTCAAGATCCCGCCCGCCACCCTCCAGAGCGCCATCACCATCTCCATAATCCTCCTCATGCCGTTATACGACAAAGTTTTGATCCCGATCACCCGCCTGTTTACTGGTGCTGAGAAGGGCATCACTGTGATGCAGAGGATGGGCATTGGGATGTTTCTTTCCACCATTGCCATGATCCTCGCCGCCCTTGTTGAAGCCAAGAGGTTAACAATGATAAAAACATCGTTGTCGTCGTCGTCTGTGCCGCTTAGTATCTTCTGGCTCCTGCCTCAGTACATAATATTGGGAATTTCAGACATCTTCACAGTGGTGGGGATGCAAGAGTTCTTCTACTCGGAGGTTCCAGTAAGCATGAGAACAACAGCATTTGCGCTGTACAACAGCGTGTTTGGTGTGGGGAGCTTTTGCAGTGCAATATTGATATCGATCGTGGAGTTAATGACGAGTATGGAGGGGAGGCCGAGCTGGTTCTCCGACAACACGAGGGAAGCTAGATTGGACAAATATTATTGGCTGTTGGCATTTTGCAGTGGGTTGAGCTTTGTATTGTATGTGATTTGGTGTAAATGTTGCAGAAACAGTAGGATCAATGAAGAAGAAACACAATATTGAATTTGAATCAAGCTTTGTGAGTGATGGGTTTTGTAAATATTTTCTGTGGAATGGGATTGTAATGGGTCTTTTATTTCACTGTTTGTTAAATAGGTAGAAATGAGAAGGATTAGAGTTGAGTACTTCAAATGTTTTTCGGTTTTAAAACACGTCTATAAAAGAGGTTTCCACACCTTTATAAGGAATGTTTCATTCTCCTTTCCAACTGATATGAGTTCTCTCAATTCACCCTGTTGGAGACCTAGCGTCTTCGTTGGCACACCATTCAGTGGCTAGCTCTGATACCACTATAATAGCTCAAGCCCATCGCTAGCAAATATTATACACTTTGGCCTGTTATACCGTCAGTCTCACAGTTTTAAAACGGCCCTAATAGTGAGAAGCTAGCTATGATACCACTATAATAGCTCAAGCACATCGCTAGCAAATATGGTCTATTTTGACCTATTACACCGTCAGTCTCACGATTTTAAAACGCGCCTAATAGTGAGAGGTTTCCACACTCTTATAAAGAATGCTTCGTTTCCCTCTCCAACCGATATGGGATCGCAACAATAAGACTACACAACTATTTGCTACCGTTCAATCAATCTTGGAAGGAAAAGCCTTCCGATTTCGTCTGTGAGATAGCAACGATTTTTCTGTTTTTGCCCGGACACTCCCTTTTCAGAAAAAAGAAAGTTGTTTTAGATCAAATTATATGTTCCACCTGTTCAAGCTTTTCCTCACTTCTACAAATAGGGACGATGTTTATGTCTCCAACAATCTATACACCAAACGCCATCCAATCACTCGTTCTCTTCGTTTCTTTCTTTCATGCCAACTCCCAGTCGCCATCGAATCACTGATACTAACATCAAACCAACAAATCTTGAATCACTAGGATGAGCTATTGAACTCTAACCAAAACAGAACCTAAGACTCTGCACCCAATCGTCCATCGCACCGACTAACCGATCGATCTCACTGAAAACATCAAATTTGCTCTTTCTTCTCATCCTCTGATCTTTTCCCCCAACATCTCTACTTCAACATTAAAACACAAAGCAACCTATTTTATTCAAATGTATCGTCTACATAGATCCCATGAACCAAAAATTTGGGTGAGTCTTCCAAACATCGAAAAAAACTTTAGTGGCACAACAATCCATTATCCTTCACCGTTCATGTTTTCGATCTTATAGTTCCTGTTGAAGGATATTCGAGGCGTCCAACATCTACAGTCATTTCCAAGTCCCATAGTTTGTAGCCTTGGATCCTATAATCTACTTTTTCCAGGAACGAAAAATGTAACGGCCCAAGCCCACCACTAGCAAATATTGTCCTCTTTGGCCTTTTCCTTCCAGGCATCCCCTCAAGATTTTAAAACGCGTCTATTAGGGAGAGGTTTCCACACCCTCATAAAAAATGTTTCTTTCACCTCCTCAATCGATGTTGGATCTCACAATCCGCCCCCTTTGAGGCACAGTGTCCTCGCTGGCACTCGTTCCCTTCTCCAATCAATGTGGGACCCCCTAGTCCATCCCCCTTCAGGGCCCAGCATCCTTGCTGGCACATCGCCCGGTGTCTGGCTTTGATACCATTTGTAACAGCCCAAGCCCACCACTAGCAGGTATTGTCCTCTTTAGGCTTTCCTTCTGGGCTTCCTCTCAATGTTTTAAAACGATCTGTTAGGGAGAGTTATCCACACCCTTATAAAGAATGTTTCATTCTCCTCCCCAACTGATATGGGATCCCACCAAAAAAAAAAAAAAAACAATCAAATCATCAGAATGACCCAGGTCTAAGGATTAGAAGAAACCAATGATTGGTAACACTAAATGAGGCCTTTTTTTCTTTGCCCGAAGAGACCCAATGGTGTGAGACATTTGCCTCACTTTAATGAAAAAAAACATTAAAGAAATCACAAAAATATACTAATAGTAATGTTTTCTAGTCCTCAATGTGGAAGGTTTGAAGGACTGCAATTCATGATGTATTAGCATTACATGAAAGAACTTATGTACTCTTAAATCTTCTAACCATACGTGAGACAGAAATACTCCAAGCACCATTGTCATAGAGGCACGAGTTTCATCTAGAAGAGATGTAAACACTCCTAAGATCCAAACGGACATAAGCTTCTAGGCTAAAAGATTGAGCGGCCAAGTCTCAGGACCTTTTTAAAATATTCAAAGGAACAAGAAAACTAAATGAATGAACACACCACCAAAAAAGCTCAACAAGATCAGCAAAGCTTCTTTCTATTTTTTGGTCAAGATAAAACAGAAACCAAATCAGTACCACTCCATTTGAGTTAATCACAACATCATCAGTCTAAACTAACCATACTCATACAGTTTATAAACCAAAATTTACATTCCAGTGGAATTTACCTCATTGATGAGCATCATGAGATTCATGACCATTCACACCCACATCGACTACCGCTTGCTTTGTCTTCCCCAAACTGCTCTCTTCACCAAGATCATCATCATCAGAATCCAAAGTGAACTGACCCTGAAACCCAAATGGCTGCATCTCTGCCCCGACCGGGCGGTACTGCCAAAAATCACTGCCACCTCCATTTCTGTAAGTGATGATTGAATATACACTAATCACCAAAACCACTAGAAGGGCAAGATGGCAATTGAACTGAAGCGTAGCAATAGCTCTGGCTCTGTGATATTCAGAGTGCCCCTTGCATTTTATAGTGTAATTTCCTCTGCTCTTTTGGTGCAAAGAGCACCCATCAGCAATCAAATTGGTGAAAAAAGACAACCCCATTTGTAAGAACCATGTCCCCTGCAGAATCAGCCCAACCCCACGAACAATTTTGGGAGAATTCAATTTGGGGGATTTCAATTCGAACATCGTAGAGATAACACAAATTGTAATGGGAACAAGCAAGAGATCAAAATACCGATTCTCGATTCCACTGGTGTCTTTCCTCTGCAGGTAGAACAACAAAAACTCTTCCACAAAAGCGAATAGCGCGATTAAACTAAGGATTAACGATGGAAGATGAAGTGAATCCTTGAGATTAACCAAAAAACCAAGAATCGAATAGAGCAAGAAAAGAGAAGCAATGGCCAGATTTGGTAACTGGAGGGTGGAACCGACTCGATCGCTCGAGTTCACCGCATCAAAAAATGAAACGAGGGAGTTTAATATGACAAGAAACGAGAGAATGAAGACGAAGATGAAAGAGAGAGACGATGAAGATGAGGGGTTTTTGGCGGTTGACGGCGGAAATCGAGATGGGGTTTGGGCGGCATCGAGAGAGGAAGATGCGTTTGGATTTGGATTTGAATTGGCAATGGAATTCAAGGAAGAGAGTACCTCCCACGCTCCGATCAGAAAGAAACCCCCGCCGGTGACGGACAGGGTGAAGAACCCCATACTTGGATCTCGCCGGCGCTCTGCTCTCGATATGAATCTGTTGAAATGTGGAGAGTCCTTGGACTCTTTTCTTCGTTATTTCCAATCGGTTTGAGCTTTGACTTCGGATTTTTTGTCAAAATTAAAAAAAAATAATAATAATAAAAAATTATGAGAGCCATCACGGACGAATCACGTGTCTTGAATTACGGGATAAATTGTTAGTTCCCTCTCTTCACCGGGAACCAGAGGAGCTACGTCGTCTTCGTCTTCTTCGTCTTCGTTTTCTTCAGTGTTCAATGAAATGTTCATCTTGCAAACCCACTCTTCCTTCACTCTTAAACCGCGGATAGACCAGTCCCCTCCGCCCTTCACCTTCTTCTCATCTCAGCTCCATCCTACCCTCATCGCCCATCCTCCAAAATCCAACCGCTTCCTCCTCCGCTGCTCCGCCGTCGATTCCGACGCCCTCCCCAAATCCGCTATCCAAAGAATTGCCGACAAGCTTCGAAGCCTCGGCTTCACTGAACAACCGCCCGAACCAGTATCGGACCCTAATGCACCCTCTACGCCTGGAGAAATCTTCGTTCCGTTGCCCAATCAACTGCCCAAGTACCGGGTTGGGCACACCATTGATTCCAGCTGGAGCACGCCTGAGAATCCGGTTCCGGAACCGGGAACGGGGACTGCGATTAAGAGGTTTCATATAATGAGAAATGAGTTGGAGAAGCGGAAGAAGGAGGATGGGGTGAAGCAGAGGAAGAGGGAGGAGAGAGCGCCGACTTTGGCGGAGCTGAGCTTGCCTGAGGAGGAGTTGAGGAGGCTTCAGGGGATTGGGATTAGGTTGAAGCGGAAGCTTAAGATTGGGAAGGCTGGGGTTACGGAGGGGATTGTTAACACTATACACGAGCAATGGAGGCGGTCGGAGGTTGTGAAGATAGTGTGTGAAGATCTGTGTAGGTTGAACATGAAGCGGACACATGATTTATTGGAGGTTTGGTTCTTGATTTCTGATTTTAACTGCTTGAAATGATTGTTTCTATTATAATGTTATGAAATCCTTCAAGTCGTCTTTGTAGTTCCTTGTTTTGCTCGGCACAATCAATCTAATTCTGTCTTGTTCTTCACAATCTCAGAGAAAAACTGGAGGAATTGTTGTATGGAGATCTGGAAGTAAAATTATATTATATCGAGGGCCCAATTATGTATATCCTTACTTCTCTGATGAAATTGTGAAACATGATGCATCACAAGGTGCTTTACTGGATTCACATAGTGATGATGATGGAGGAAATAGTAAACCAGAGAGCACTTTATCTAGCATCAATGATGAAAAGTCTGCTGGACCAACTTCATCTGATAAAATGGCCGGTGGGACTCTCATTCAAGGTGTTGGTGCTCCAAACAAAGTGAGATTTGAACTGCCAGGTGAGGCAGAACTTGCAGAAGATGCTGAGAGTTTGTTAGAAGGGCTAGGTCCACGTTTTTCGGATTGGTGGGGATATGACCCTCTACCTGTTGATGCGGATCTTCTTCCTGCTGTTGTTCCGGGATACCGTAAGCCATTCCGTCTTCTCCCATATGGAGTGAAGCCTAAGCTAACCAATGATGAAATGACCTCACTGAGGAGACTTTCTAGGCCTTTGCCATGCCATTTTGCATTGGGTGAGTTGCGTTGATACAAATTCTTTATAGTACGGTCGGGATCGTGTCTTATATTTTCATCATCTTACAGGTCGTAATAGGAACCTTCAAGGGCTTGCTGCTTCCATTATCAAGCTGTGGGAAAAATGTGAGATAGCCAAGATTGCAGTGAAAAGAGGCGTACAGAACACAAACAGTGTGTTGATGGCTGAAGAGTTACAGGTTATTGATACGTCTCTCTCATGAAAAAAAACGGACTTTCATTGAGAGGTTATTGATAAATTTCAATTCTTACAAACAATATGCCTTACATCTTATGTCTGTTGAGTCTTGCTAACACTTGCGAAAACATCACAAGCTCCAGGAATAATGTCACGTAGTTTTTCAGTCCGTGTAAACAAAGAATACCAGGTAGCATGTCTGGTTAAATATGAAAAAGAAATCTGTATGTTCTTCAGACTTAGGAATATAGTGTATGCCGACGGTAAGTTCTTGGAGCAATTTTATTATTTTATGCATCTTTTACAAGCAGATTTTCTTCATGTGCTTATAAAATTAATATTGTCTTCACAGCTGCTAACTGGAGGAACTTTGCTTTCCCGAGACAGGGAATTCATCGTCTTCTATAGAGGAAAGGATTTCCTGCCATTTGCTGTTTCTTCTGCAATCGAACAGCAACGGTACATTCGATTACAAAAAATGAAACAGATGGATAATGCACTATCTACAACGGTGCAGGAGAAGAAACTTGAGATAAATGAACGTGGTCCCACAAATGGAAGTCAGAGCATCACGGAGTGGAAAAGGGTTGTCTCAGAACAGAGAAAGCTGATATCATCTGAGACATCTATGAGAAAAACTACCATCAAGTTGTCCATTGTATGTCTACATTGATAATGCTGCAGCTAAGTAGCTAACAACTTATGGTTTCTGAATTACAACTTAATGTTACTACTGAACAGGCATTGGAAAAAAAAGCAAAAGCAGAGGAACTTTTAGCGAAGCTGGAGGAAGAAGAGATGCTCCGACAACCGGAAATAGATAAAGAGGGAATAACTGTGGAGGAAAGGTATATGCTGAAGAAGGTTGGCTTGAGAATGAAGCCTTTTCTACTACTTGGTCAGTGATGCAAATCTAGAACGGAGGTTTTCATTGGAAAGTGTCATTTCAAATTGATCTTTCTTGCAGAAATAAACTCATTGAGTTTGTTTTATATTTTCCATACACACAGGTAGAAGGGGCGTTTTTGATGGAACAGTTGAAAATATGCATCTTCACTGGAAGTATAGGGAACTTGTGAAAATAATTACTAATGAGAGAAGTTCTAAAACTGTTCATGATATTGCACGGACCTTAGAGGCAGAAAGTGGTGGAATTTTAGTTGCAGTTGAGAGAGTGAACAGGAGTTATGCTATCATTATATACCGTGGGAAGAATTACAAACGGCCCTCACGTTTAAGGCCTGAGACACTCTTGAATAAAAAAGAGGCATTGAAGCGATCTATAGAGGAACAACGTCGAAAGGTGAGACAAGATTATTCCATTTTCTTGCATGTGTATGTATCTGTTTCCCGTTCTTTTAATCTTTTCCTGGACCCCAAAGAATATAACCATATAAACAAAGAACTCGAAGGATATATTCATTTAAGTAAAGAACTCTCCATGAGATTACTAAGGAATTGGTTAAACTGATGCAACTATGGTAATATATGGTCAAGTATTGCTGTTCTTCAATGGAGTTATATTATCGCTAATTAGTCCATACAATGATGATTAAGGTTGATTGGATTCCAGTTAAAACTGATGCAACTAAAGAAAGGTCCTTTCTGTATATATGAATATGTTTTATTTTCTATCTCCCTGTCTTAAGAACCCTGACAATCAGGGTCATTTTTTTTTATGAGCTGCTCAATTACTCACCAGAAGGATTGGCCTCGTCTTGAATCTCATTTTATACGGGTGTATTCCAAGCACTTCAAGGTGACAATCTTCTTCAGCCACGAGTTCATGAAAAATAGCTGAATTTCTATGGTCAGCATTGTCACTGCGCTTGTATTGAAAGATGTCATGCTTTTTTAGGACAAGTTAAGATGTGAAAAAGATATCATGGATTTAGTGATCTTCCTTGTATCTAGATGAAAAGCAGTATATGAAGTTTTATATGAATGACAATTACTTAGGCTCTGATTCATGCGGTGCTTATGGGAGGATGTCTCATTCTCCTTTTCTGTAATAATTTTTGTTGACTAACATAATTGTTTCTTATTCAAAAGAAACAACTTACTATTATCTCTCCTTCTACTTCTTATTCTATTTGTTGCTGTGACATTGCAGTCATTGAAGCTTCATGTTTTAAAGCTTACACAAAACGTTAAAGAATTGAAACTTCAATTGGTGAGTTGCATTCAAATCTGCATACTCTCTCTTTGGTTTTCTTTTTCCTTTCCTATTTTTCCTAGCAATTCTGGTTGAGTCCCATAACTCTCAGGACAAAGACAAGAAAGCAATTGGTATGGAGTCGATAAAGAAATCAACGTTTCAGCAGGTGAGCCGTTTCTATACGTTTTCATATACAGGACTTGTCTTTCCCCCTAATAATAATTAGATTGGTAAATTAAACAAAAAGTTTAATTCATTACACGTATTACTGCGATTTGTGTAAATATAGGTTTGTACGTATGTTGATTCTGTGGCCTTTTGGTGAACCTGTGTTTGCTACTGTCTTAAGAAATATGCATGGGTTTATTCAGAAGTGGCTTACGAATTATCCACTGGCATGATTGTATTAGGCCATGGTCAAAGGGGGTAATGCAGCTCATACGAGTGGAACTGTCTGTTTGGAAACTTCAATAAACAGTCTACAAGCCACTCAAAGGGATAGTGATATCTTTTTAACATCTGATGGTGATCAGACTAATGCCGAACTGAAATCTACATCTGAATCGGTTAGGCAAGGAAACCTCACAAAAGTGTCCGTGGCTGAGAATGCTGCATTTGGAAGTATTGAACCTCTATCAGTCGCTAATTGTTTGGTATGTTAACAATTATTTCTATCAATTCGATTGTTTTTCTTGGTATAGTTGCTCACACAATATAGCGGCTAGAATTCCAGTCAGGAGAGAATAATTCTGGAACTTCAGATGCCGTGCATCTTATTGCTTTGAATAAGAAGATGAAGCCATCTGTTAGATTGGAAGA
Source organism: Cucurbita moschata (assembly GCF_002738365.1). Lineage (NCBI taxonomy): Eukaryota > Viridiplantae > Streptophyta > Magnoliopsida > Cucurbitales > Cucurbitaceae > Cucurbita > Cucurbita moschata. The sequence goes on along the minus strand of NW_019268520.1, from coordinate 3,969,482 downwards.
GGAAACACTAGCAATGAGGATGAACCAACCAGGTCAGGTTCCTGCCAGAGCGCCTCAACTCTCCAACAAAGAGAGGCTTCTTCTACGAAGGCAAGCGCTCAAGATGAAAAAACGTCCCGTGCTTGCTGTAGGTAACTCATGCTTCCATCTTTTCCACTGTGAGTTTTGCCTTGCAACTTTTAAAGCCAGATATTAGGAGATGCAGTTGGACACAGCTTAAGGAACTTAGTATTAGTAACTTAGTTTCTTCATTTCCATGGACGCTTGTTCAATTTGTTAAATGGCCTCTATTAATTTTCAGGCAAGAGCAACATAATTACAGGAGTTGCAAAAGCAATCAAGCAACATTTTAAAAAACACTCTCTTGCTATAGTCAATGTGAAAGGCAGAGCCAAAGGAACATCAGTCCAGGAGATTGTTTTTAAGCTTGAGGTTAGCACACCCAAGTCTTCCCTCTTGTTTGTGTTTCTCAATGTGGAAATGAATTTAATGCTTTAATATTTGTTCACTAAAACTGCCTTTCCCTTCGCTAGCATGCAACTGGTGCAGTTCTAGTCTCTCAGGAGCCCAGCAAAGTTATTCTTTACAGGGGTTGGGAGGAAGAAGATAAATCCCAAGATAGAAAACAAAGCAAGGGTGAAACTCAACTCTCTATGTCTCCTGAACTCTTGGCAGCTATAAGGGTTGAATGTGGATTGCGGTGAACTGAAAGAAAGGTCAGCTCCTCGTGAAATTCTAGCTTGTCTCTCAGGTATTTCTTTAATCCTCACAGTATACTTATTCTAACCTGTTATATGGCACGCCTAAATCTTCACTTCATAGAATTGACTGTTAGATTTACTTTTTACAAGATTAAACACTGGTTTTTTTATAATCGTGTTTACTTCATTTTAAGCCAGTGGATGAAAATAATCTAAAAAGCATTCGATAATATTATCTTACGTTTTTATAACATCCAAGATCTGGTTCTACATGTTAAGAATTCATCCAGTTGTAAAATATGAGTCAGGAAATTATTTATTCAATCATACATGCTATGCTATGCTAGCGTATGTGTTACTTTACAAGTAACCATAAAGATATTAATTTTCTTGAGTTGACATATCGTATCAGAGCTGTTACTTGAAGAGTTTCTGAATGATGAAACCTCCAGTAATCAACTGGCATTCTTTGGCTCGATATTCGTGGTGGCAGACGTTCGTAACTGGTCTCTTTTGCTACTTGTCAATGTAGCAGGTAAGATTTAAGAATGAATCTTGATGCATATGTAGATTGATAACTGATCTTCAATGGCATTAATTATTCAATTCTTTCTAATGTTGTGTTCTTAAAATTCAATTATTTCGTATGCATTATGTTACTGCGAAGTGAACTGAGGGTCGGTAACGGTCCAAGTCCACTGCTAGTTATCTTCTTTGGGCTTTCCTTTCGGGCTTCTCCTCAAAGTTTTAAAACGCGTCTACTAGAGAGAAGTTTCCTCACCCTTTATAAGAAATGTTTCGTTTTCCTCTCCAACCGATGTGGATTTCCAAAATCCACCTCCTTGGAGGCCAGCGTTCTAGCTGGCACACCGCCCGCATATCTACTAGAGAGAGGTTTCCACACCCTTTATAAGAAATGTTTCGTTTTCCTCTCCAACCAATGTGGGATCCTAAAATCCACCCTTAGGGGCCAGCGTTCTCGTTGGCACACAGCTCGGTGTCTAGTTCTGATACTATTTATAACCGTTTAAATTCACTGCTAGCCAATACTGTCCTCTTTGTATTACAGGGCCAATATATGAAATGTTGACCCGTGCATGATTCCCGTTTCTTAACTTCCACTTAGATATTTGAAGAATCTCTTTTGCGAGGGGTCATTCAGTGAAAAAAATGCCAGGTTTGAAGAATCTTTGATTTGTCTTGGGGGAGGGGATTGAACGAAACATAGAGAATAAAGTGAAAAGTTTTAAATCATAGGGACCAAAATAAAAATGAAGCACAATCCATAGGGAGCTAAAATGGGGGATTGTTGTAGAAGATTTAATGGTATTACTGGTATAATTTAATAGTAAGGTCAGCTTTAATAGTATTTATTTTTATTTTATTAAGACAAGTACTTTTAGAAAGAGGGGTTGAAATTTATGACCATTCTTTATAAGAACAGAATGGAGGAACAGCGACCAAAATCTAATGGTTCATAAATTAATTTCCCTCTAGAAAGCAATCAACAAGCTTTAACAGATGGGGAAGACCCATTAGCCGCCGTCGGACGTCCCCTTTTCCCACAATCGCCGCCGTTCCTCAATTCCAAAGCCGCCATAAACTTCTCATTCCACCGCCCTGTATCCACCCGTCCACAATTATGCTCCGCCGGAAACCGGTGCTTCAAACACACCTTCAAACGGCAGGTTTTACACACACAAGTATTGGAAAACGTAAGAATTTCCCGGCACCGCCTCGCTGAACAAGTGGGCTTTTTCTTCTTCCTTGGATCGCAATCTCCTGATTCGTGATGCCTCTCCAAAATCCTGCTCTCGTCGCCGTCCTTCCCGGTGGTCTCGATCGACATCGAGCAGATTTCACAGACCACAACTTTTCTACTGTTCCGATCAGATTTCGGGCAGTCGTGGGATTTGAAACTGCGATGCTCCAAACAGAACACCTACAAATTCAAACAATTTTCAGAATAAAAAAATCTCAAAAACTGAAACCAGAGATAAACAAATCCTAGAGAAACAAGAATTGGGAATTGGGGATGAGACCTTTTGGCAACCGTCGCAGGTGAACGGAAGGAAATCGAGTTGGTGGCAATCGGAGTGCTGGCAGTGGCGGCCAAGATCAGGGAAAGCCTCTGTTCCTCCAGCGGCGGCCATGGTGGTTTCTTCGTCGGAAGGTCTTCTGATTTGGAACTGAAAAAAAGGATTAGAAATAGAGATGAAATTGTGGTTGCAAATTTGGTTTGTTAGATGTTAGAGGAGGAGAAGATTATGATGAAATTTGGGCTATTTATAGGATTCGAGTTGACTTGAGAAGAAAGTTAAGGAATTGGAAACTATTTTAGAAGAAAATTAGAAACCTCTGGATGAACGGCGGCGGAGATTCCTTCTTCCGAATCCTACGCGGTGTAAACGCGTAGCTTTCTCCGATTGGGTGAAGGGGCTTTCGAAAAAAAATAAAAATTAATATTATTTAATATGCATTCTCACAATTCATCGACCTAGAAGAAGATTTGCAATGCTGCTACTTTGCATTACATTGATACATGATGAGAGATGAAGCTGTTATTGTTCCATTATTTCAGCTAATATAGCATTATTAAACAATAAATTTCTTATTGTTTAATAATACAAGGAGCAAAATTATCCACCAACTTTTGGTCTACTTTTCATCCATTTAAGTCATAATTGATCATCATAATAATTTGAACCCACATGTAAATCTTAACTTAACAAGAACCAAGTAAGTTTCTAACATCAAATCAAATCAACTAAACCTCAGCTTGACTTGACACTATTTTCAAATCAAATCAAATGCATTTTTCTTCCAAACTTGATCTAGATTTAGTTAATAAACTACGAAACAAGTAGCAAGCAATCACTGGTATAAATTTATTAAAAAATTCAAACTAAGCTCTTCCCCCACCATAGCCTTGAAAGCTTAGACAAATAATAGATCTTTTTAAAATACATAAAACCCATCTGGCTCATCAATACTTCTTGACCTTAAACCATTTGAGGCAAACTAAAAAAATAATGATGGAGAATAAAGAATGAATGTATAGACTCCATGAACTTCCAAAACTAATGATTTTTCAGGTCAGAGAAATTCCAGCTCAACAAATGATGCATATGGAAACAGATGGCTGGAAGAGACAACCAAGCAGAAAAGTCTAACAAGCAATCAAAAAGAACATGCATGAAAAGGAGGAAGTATGTACATTTTTCAACAATATGCTAAAAAACAGATATTCATCAGCATTGATGCTTTGCTGGTCTTCAAGCTCTTTTGCTTGAAGCAAAAGGTTACTACCACAATTCAAAGTTCTAAACTATTCTTTCTTGCACCAACATTGAGGCAGGATAATAAAAGGTGTAAAAAGATTATATGCAAAATCAACCAAAAAGATCCATGCTATCGATAAACTTACTTGCCTGTTCAATCATTGTCTGGCGTATCTTCTTCCATGTGAGCATTGCCATCTCAAAAGATAGAAGCCTGAAATAGTTAACAAAACAACCAAAAGCAGTACCCAATCTAAAAGGGTTTTGATCATATCATAAAGTTTCAGTTTCAGAGTGGAATATAACTCACATGGGCGTTAGGTGGAATGGATTGCTTAAAGCATATTCTTCGGCATTATTTAAGGTATTAAGTATTTTGTCAAAGTTTTGAGAAAGTGGAAGAAAAAGGGTCCTTCAATTCTATTTCTTTCTGAGAAACCAAACAAACAGAGAGACAGCTTTCGAATTTGAATTCACAACCTCAGTTTCCAAGCTCCTGGAAGTCTAAATACCATTGATTCTTTCCTTCCTAGGTAAGGAACAAGCCTCATTCATCCATTTCAAGTCATTGATCCAAAATTTCAACTCTCATTTTATTTCTCCTTCAATCCACAATCGAACAATCGGTTCAAATCAAATCTTAAGAACTAGCACCATGATCAATACTCAAATCATGAACAGGAGTTACGAGACATAGAATCAAGAGAAGGACATTCTTTATAAATGAAGTGAACTGTGAACTCTCCCACCCCTCTACAAGGCTACACATCATACAGAAGCTGAGCAACACAAGTACACAACCCCACTAGAAGAATACAAAGTTTACAACCAAGAACCCAAACAATCAAACATGTATATATTGGCTCAGATATCACAATTGATGCGGAAGTATACAGATTTTTCATATGCTCATAATCAGAAAGAACCAAATGTAAATGATCTTGATTTCAACCTGATGGAGTCTCCAAATTGAATCATGAATAACAGATGTCTCCGAGTTTAATTAATAGCATCACACTTATGTCGAATCTCCCCTTGATTCCCCGTGATAACTTTATAATTACTCAACTTCTCCATCGCCCGAGCAAAATCCTTGAAGAACTTGTTCTCATCCGCCGCATACGCCTCTACGAATGGCCTCGTCCTCCAATCACTATACAACCCATGATCAGACTTCAAGATCCCCAATCCCCTAGGAAGATTCTGGAAGTAAGAGTTATCAAACTTGTTGGGAGTCATAATGTCATTGAAAACCGATAATGTAGGATTTTTTTCAAAACCAGAACAAGCCTTCTGCAACCCTTGCGCTAATCTAGGGTTATACTGCGTATCAAACGACGACGACTTGCTATAATTATAGATCTGAGAGCTGAACTCCTTACAATGGGAGAATCCAATCGTATGAGCACCACTTAACGCCACCATTTCCTGCACGGTAAACCCCCGCGCTTTAAAAATATCAATAATCTGAGGAATAGGCGAGGTAGCTTTCGGCAGAGCACCAGGAATCGTCGAAGCTTTAGACACACGGCTATCCCTGCGACCAAGGAGAACGTTGTAGTAAGGCCCGCCGACCATGGTGACGAGGTCGCGAGTGACAACGGCGAGGATGTCAGCACAGGAGACGGTATTGGGACATTCAAGCTCGAGAGCGGTCTTAGCCCGTACGATAACATCAAAGGCGTCGCCGGGGAGAGAGAGGTTGATATCGGCATCGCGCTCGGCTTTGTTGAAGGGAGTGGATGAGATGAGGACGGAGCCATCACAGCCGTTGGGAAGACAGTCATGAAAGAAGAGGCGAAGAGTTCCGGCGGCAGTGGAAGGACTAGTGATCTGCTTGTTGGTGACGGTTTCTTGGATAATCTGGCTGAATCTCGGACAGGATTTCCGGTAGTAATCTGCCGTGAGAGGAGCCGATTCCGATAGGGACAAAAACAACGCCGTGGAGAGAAGAACGAAAAAAAGTTTAAGAATCTCCATGGCTCTCTCTCTCTCTCTATCTCTGAAGAAGAATGGTTTCATTGAAGTGAAGCCGTAGAAGACGAGAGGTTTTACAGAGGGAAAGAACCCGCGCAAAACGGCGTCGTAGTTGAAATCCACGCGCCTCGATCTGGACCGCTAATCACGGACCGGGTGGGACCCAGCGGTACTTTTATCGACTATTAAAATAATTTAAGTTTGTGGAGTTTTCTTTCCGGAGAATCGTGAAGGCAAGGAATGGACAAATGGGAGGACCCCACGTGGAGGTAGATAACTACAATGACGATAATACCCTTGAGAATTAAGAATGAAAAAAAAAATGATTGGATGAGAGTACTGATAAAGATGAGAATGGGTGCAGGGGATAAAAGTTCGAACGTAAGTGGGAGATTTTAATGGGAGCACGAATATATGGAAATGAGTGAGTGAATTATATATTAAAATAAAAATAAAAAAATAATTAAATAAAAGGACGCGTAATGTAATGTATTTTTTTTTTAATTATTTGAGAAATTTGAGCTGGCCCCCGTTTTTCTTTCTTTTTTTTTTTTAAAAAAAAATTCAAATTTATCCTTTAAACGTATCAGTTTATTCCAATCTATCCATATTTAAATAATAAACTTTTAATTTCCTCCGATTAAACCTCTATCTTTTATCTTAAACTTTAAAAATATTCTAATTCTTTAATAAAATTTTGTTCAAAGTATTTTTTTTAAAGTTGTGTTTAAATAAATTATAAAATATATGTATGAATTGAAATAGATAAATAATTTAGACAAGATTTTAATATATTTTTTGACACAGTTATTTAAGAGTAAGAACTTTGGGCGTTAGTATGGAAAATAGAAAATTTTAGTTTTTTTTTTTTAAATAAAATTAAAGGAAGGCGCAGGCGTACCGCGTGGCTTGGGCTTGGCGCGTTAGATCACGTGCGGGATCGTGCCAGGACGCGAAAATATGAGCGAGCATCTACGCTCTACGCACCTCTCATCTCATTGAAATTATAAATTTAAATTTAAAAAAAAAAATGGAATGTGTCGGTTCTATTTAATTATTAAAAGAAACAGAATTATTAATTCTGTAAATTTAAATAATTTATATTTTGAAGTGATAAATTGTTGGATTTAGATTGAGAAACTCTGTGTTTCGATGCTATATTTTTTTTTTTAAATAATAATACTATGAAATTAAAAAAATGTCGAATTAAAATTCATTTTTTTTAAATTCGTGACCTATTAGACACGAAACTATAACAATGTTAAGGATAGTTGAGAGAGTTACATTTGCTAATTTAGGAAATGTTCATGAATTTATAAGTAAGAAATATATCTCCATTCAAGTGGTACGAGGAGGCCTTTTGGGGAAGCCCAAAGAAAAATCATGAAAACTTATGCTCAAAGTGGAGATTTGTGATTTCTAACATGGTATCAGAGTCATGCCCTTGGTCAATAGAATCCCCAAATATCGAACATAGAAGTTGTGGGCCCAGAGATCCATGATTCCTAACATGGTAATAGAAACCTCGAGTGTCAAACAAAAGATGTATTTTGTTCGAGGACTCTAGAGAAGGAGTCGAACCTTAATTAAGGGGAGACTGTATAGTGTACATCTCTATTAGTATGAGATTTGTAGTGGACAATATCATACTACTATGAAAAGATTTCGTGATTTCTAACGTACAACGTACCACGAATCTTCCATTGATATGCCGAAAGCTTCCTTATTTATGAAACAAAGTAGATATAAGCTTCCAATGACAAAATTAATGGCTAAACATATGAAGAAGTGAGTTAAGGGATATCTAACCTCCCATTGGCATACTCTTTATACTCCTCATTCCTCATCAACATCGTGAGGACAGAGTCATGGCCATCTCCCACGATCCCATCATATTCATCCCACCATCTCATGAAGCTGCTCTGCGGCAAGAAAATCTCAGAAGAAACCCCATAGTTCTTCATCAATTCCACTACATATTCCTCAAATTCCTTAAGCTTAGCTAACTCTGCTTCCTTCTCTTCTGCACTGCTATCCACCATTCTCAGCACTTGGCATGCCACAACAGCCTCCTCCACATGTGCCCAAAACAAAGAATCCACAGTAAGTATGGAAGAAACAGATTCTCTTTGCGTTGAGCTAGACTCAGGAGTCATGGACTCATTGTACCATTCTTCCAGCTTCCTGTAATGCTTTGGCCTATGAGCTTTGTAGTTCTTCAACCCCTTTCGGTAGTGTTCGGCGATGTCGAGCGGTTCGACCATTCGTCGATAGTTCGTCCCTCCGAACAACAATCGTACGTTCAGTGGACTCCCCTCCTTAACTGGCTTCCTCTCTGCCTCCTCTACCTTGTTTTCCCAGTAAACTAGTAGGATCTTCTTGAACTCGGCCACTTTTATGTCGGGTTCGGTCCTTCCGTTCTTGTAGCTGTCGTAGTAACCGATACTCTCTGAGTTACACTTCTTCTTGTACCATTCTAGTTTTGCCATGTTTATTTTCACGTCATTTAAAGTCTTGGCAAAAGGGTTTGTCTTTTCGAATATCATGTTCATCTCGTTGCCTTGCAGTGCCATAGCGAGCCTTCTAACATCTACTGCTCTCTGTTGCTGCTGCTGCGCCTACAATGATTTCACAATGATAATCTAAAATTTGTAAGGCCCAGTTCCTCTCACATACGCAATTTATAAATTTTTGTGAGCTAATAGCGTCGAGGATCGTTAGAAGGGAGTCCCACATTGGCTGATCTAAGTAAGGAATACATCTTCATTAGTACGAGGCCTTTTGGGGAAGCCCAAAGCAAAGTCACGAGAGCTATAGCTCAAAGATGACAATATCATACTATTGTGGAGAGTCGTTATTCCCAACATAGTATCAGAGTCATGCCCTTAACTTAGTCATACTATTTGAATCCTCAAGTGTCGAACAAAGAAGTTGCTAGCCTCGAAAGTGTAGTCAAAAGTGACTCAAGTGTCGAATAAAGGAAGTACTTTGTTCGAAAACTCCAAAGAAAGGAGTCGAGCCTCGATTAAGGAGAGGCTGTTCGAGGGAGAAGAGTTATTATTCATAACAAATAGTACTTAGCTACGACTTACTTGATCGGGAACAACTCCGATGGCTTCAAGTTGTGCTATAAAGCTTGCTGGCCAGGACTCTGAATTCTCTGTGATCAACCTTGTGGTAGCCTTGAGATTTGCCTGGTCTATCAAACGATGAATTGTTTCTTTATAATCAAAGAAGGAAGAGGCAGTAAGATGAGTATTAGCTTTGGTTGCCTCTAACAGTTTCGAGGTCGATTTCGGGTCTTCGAAACAAGAACAACCACCGGATTCGGAGCAGAATAAGAAAGTACCAAAGGGATAGTAAGCTTTGTTGTTCAAAAGGCTTGTAGGAAGAGGGTCACGGTTGGAGACAACATGAAGGAAGCAAGAAGACCATGTTGAGAACTGTGAAATGGCGCTTTGAAGGGCCTCATTGCCTAATAGAGGGGAACCAAATGTTATACAGAGAGGGCGTTTGGCCTTGGTGAGATCTATGGAGTCAAGAAGCAATAGAGTGAAGAGAGAAGCAACAGATCCTCCTAAACCATGTCCTGTAATTATTAATTGGGTCTTCGGATTGGATTTCAGCCTTGAAATCTGATAATAAAAGTGCCCAAACCAATCAATACAAGTTCTTATACAGATTAGCCACAGAACTTTCAAATATTAATTAAAACTAAGAAAATGATATCATAATTGTAACCATTCCAGTGCACCGCTAACACATATTGCGCTTTAGTTTGATCAGTCTCACGGTTTTTAAAACGTGTCTATTATGGAGAGGTTTTTAACCCTTAAGAGAAATGCTTTGTTTTTTTTTTTTCCAACCAATGTGGGATTTCACAATCCACCTCCTTAAGGCCCAACGTCCTCGCTGGCACATCGGTATCTGACTCTAATACCATTTGTAACAGCTCAAAATATGGTCCACTTTAGGCCGTTACGTGTTGTCGTCAGCCTCACGATTTTTAAAACACATTTACTGTAGAGAGGTTTCCACACCTTTGCAAAGAATGTTTCATTCTCCTCTTTAACCAATCTGAAACATCAGTGATTCGTACAGAGAAAAATAGAGGAAAGCTACTCAATTTTAAATTTTAATCTCATTTTTTTCTTTAATTTACATTAATCTATGCGTAAAAGAAATTGATTACCATTATTAGATAAAAAAATATATATATATTATTATTTATATTTATTATTTTTTTTCTTATAAATTATTTGTTTGAAAATAATTATTAATATTAATAGCTAAATAGATATGTTATTTAATATACTTATTAATTAATAAAAATTCAATCAAAATTTAATTAGTTAAAATAAATTAACTAACAATAATTAATTAGATAGTCAGATAAGGAAATATAATTGTTAGAAATAATTAACCAAACTAAAAAAGATATTAGTTATTTATACTTAATTTATCTTATCTTAAATAAACTTAATTAATTAACTGATTTTAACTTAGAAAAATATTATAATTAATTATTTAATATAATAAATTAATAATAATTTTTTAAAAATATATCTAATTTATTATCTAAGGAATTATTGAACAAATGAATTAATTGTTTATTAAAATTTATTTTAATTATCTAATATAATAAAATTGTTGAAAATATTTATTTACATTCTATTTTACGTAAAATCGTTACTTCTTACTTTACAAAACAAAATATAATAAAAAATATGAGAAGAAGAAAAAGAAAAAAAGAATACCTCTTGTTCGTAGACAGGATAGAAACGCCCAAAGAGGTCGAGCGCAGCTCCATTAATGGCGGAATCCGAGCAGCTTTCGGAGTAAAGAAACTCAAACGCAGTAAACTCATCCTTGAGATCCGAAAGCGAAACCAGGTCTTCTCCTCCTTCTTCTTCAAGTGGATTTTCCGAACAGTTCGGAGTAGTGACAAACGCGAGGATCTTACAGTTCGATCGCTCATTGTAATGTCCAAAAAAGGCCAAACACTTCGATTCATCGGCAGTAATTACAGTACGAAGCTTCGTAATCGCCTTCCATGAATGATCGAGCAAATCTGAAGTCGCGATTAAATTCGCGATTTCCAATCCGTTGCTGAATCTGTACGGAAAATAACCTAAATCAGCCTATACGGAGCACGATTTTGGGGAATCCGGATATCGTAATAAAAAAAGAAGCGGAAAATCAGAAGGAAACAGAGGAAGTGTAAGATAAGATCCAGTTTGAGAAAGTGAAATTTGGTTACCGTTGAGGGTTATTGTCGGCCATTAATAATCGCCTCCGGGGAGTTTCAACGAACACAGAGCAGAGTGGAAAATCAGTGGTCTTCTCAGAAGAATCGGATTCTGTAAGTATCGTAATTAGGTTGTGTAAAATGGGCTGGCGCGTCCCGGTCACCGTCGCGTCGGCTATACTTTATTCTTTACATTTAATTAATACAACAATAATAATAATGTCAAAATTTTAATTTATAGTTTCATTTTTTTTTTTAAGTGAGAGTCATGTTAGATGAATACATTGTCCACAATGGTATGATATTGTCCACTTCGAACATAAGCTTCGTACCAATAGAGAGTGTTATTTAATTATAAACCCATGACCATTCTCTAAATTAACAGATGTGGGACGCCTTCATCCAACAATATCTACTAATGTGGGACGCCTTCATCCAACAATATCTACTAGCTTTCATCGTGGTCATCTCTGAACCACATTCTACTAAAAGAGGTTCCACTCTAATATCATATGTTTGGTACGTAATATTCTTATGCAACATGACCACATTAACTACTTGTCAGTAGTCTGGTTTTCATGTGACATGATGAGGTTCGGCGCATAATCAATATGTTTGTGATCGACGTCAATTGTGCCTAAAATAAGTCGACTAATCACCTATACAATTTACATGGCTAAGAAATTTCATTAAATCTTCCCGACGTTTAATATTAACTAATTTGAAACTTTGTAATCCTTCTTGGATTGAGAATGACATTTTTATTAGCAAATATAGATCTCCATATTTCCATCAACATATACGAATTATGTCGGGAAGGAGTAAATGGTCCCTTCCTACACCTGCAAAGTGATGGGTGTTGGTAAGGTGGGTCTGTTTATTCCATATGCTTGTTTCTGATCCTGAGGCCACTAAGATCTTCTTGATAATTGGGGCTCACCATATCTCCATCAATTCATTTGAATAATTTTAAGAAACAATGTCAATACCAAACACTAGATAGATTAATCAATATCATAACATCATTATCATACATCATATTCAAACACTCAAGAACAGAGCATATAATTATGATAAACTGTGGCCTAATCCTCTATGTTCTTGAGTAGTTCCAAAGAGCCTTTTGGAAAAGTAAAAAAACCAGTGATTTTCTGACTCTTCTCCTTGCAGAACAAAAGCCTTTAAAAGAAGATAAAGAAATAGACGCCATGTTTGTTTGCTTGTGATGGCTTAAGGGCACTTGGGTCTGTTGCCATGAGTAGTCATGTCAGTGTAGCACTTTCCACAGACTTCCCTGTTGCCGTATGTCCCCGGTGGAACACACTTGCAGCGGTAGCAGCATGTCAAGCACGCCCTTATGCATACGTTTTTCCTTGAATGAAGCTGGCATCTTCTTCCACATTCTGGGTTGCAGGCTGTTTAAACATCCAAAATATCCTCAAGTTACTCGAAATAATTTGATCTTTAAGGCTCAGTTTGATGATCATTTTGTCTTGAACTAAGCTATAAACATGGGGTTATCAGAATCTAAGCCACCATTTGAAATCTAAGAGAATTCAGTGCCAGTTTTAGTAATCTTTAGTTTAGAATGCAGAAACCCAGAGGAAGTATAGATGAATGAGTGACAGAGAAGATTCTTTACCCTTGCCAATGACTGGTGGTGGCCTAGGAGCTGCAGGGGACGGCGGCTTCACTGGTGGATTCACAGGAGCCTTCGCCGGCGGAGGAGAAGACGGTGCCTTTGCCGGTGGAGAAGGAGTGTACGGTGCCTTCACCGGTGGCTTCACTGGTGGAGAAGGAGTATAAGGAGGTGGGGGAAGCTTGGCAGGTGGAACAGGGGTGTATGGTGCTTTAACTGGCGGTGGTATCAAAACAGGGGTAGTTGGTGGTTTCACAGGCGGCAGTGGCGACGGCGCTTTGTAAACTGGAGGAGAAGGAGCCGAAACTGGAACTGGGACCTTGGGGTATACAGCATCCTGTAATGTAAAACCAAACAGAAACAACGCTAAAATGAGACAACAAAACAGCAAAAAATGACAACAAAAGCAACAAATTACAATCCAAAGATCACCTTCTGTTGCGACACTCCATTGGCATTAGCTGAAACCTGCAAAAAAGACAAGAACTCTTAATCAAATCATGAATGCAAAAACCAAACTTTATGAGCACCCAACACATTAAAAGAGAAAACGAGCAATACCCATGAGGCAAGTAGAAGAAAAACGCTAAAAACAAAGCGATTGGCCATTGAGGACATTTGTCGAACAGGTTGTGAGCAAGACCCAGAACAAAGAGAAAAAACCCGATTGATCACAAGTTGAAGAGAGCAGAGAGAGGTTTAAATAGAGGCAGAAAAAAAATGGGGAGGTTCAAATTTCAAGAAGAAATAAAAATGTATATGGATGGATGGATGCCAGTTCAGATGAAGATTTCAAAAATTTTGTATTGGGGTTTGCAAAATTTAGACCCACATGCTCCATGCCAATGTAATGCATGTATACCAACCGGGAAATACTGATCTTCTTAGGAGTGTCCTTCGCTATTATTTGCTGCCTTTCCCCCACGAGCTCTTGTCTTCTCTCACCCTCTTTTGGCTTGGACTGTGTTTTGGGGATGTTTTCAGATCTTTACCAACTATGAAATACTTCTTATTGGTTCCCTTGTTTGAATATTTCACTCCCCATTTTTTAATTTCTAGTCGTTAAAAGGACGATTTCTTGTTAAATTTGGCTCTGAAGCGTTTGAATGTTTGAAGAACACGATCTTAATTAACTCGAGATTGATTCTTGCTTTTGAGTATTTGGCACAAGTTCTTAATGATCTTTAAATTTGAATGCTCGAGGTTAAGATCCTTTAGAATAATTAATTCTCGTTAAACTTGCCTCTTTCATAATTTTAACATTTAGTTCACTATCAAGCTCGAATTTGAATATCCAAAGTTTTGATCATGTTGAATAATTCATAATTAGTATAAGTTAGTACACAACGTATATCGTGGGTTCAATTGTTTGAGCTCGTGTACCACGAGTTTTCAAGATCTCAGTCTTCTTATTTTTAATTTTAAAGATCAAATTTTTTGTGCATCAAGTTAGTGACCTAAAATGTCGATCTAAGTTGTCTATAAACTCACCTCTCACGCACACCAACATTATAATGAAGTTGGGATAGATGATTACCTAGCTCGGGTCATTCTGGCTATTACAAATAATGCACCCAATTCCTTTTTATTTCATTTTTTCTTACATTTTGTACTCGAAAAAAAAAACATAATTCAACTAATTAAGACATATATATTATTGACCTAATGATCAAATATTCGAGTCTCCGTCTCACATGTTGTTGAACTAAAAAAAGATTGTCACAAAAATAATATAAAATATTAAATTTATAAATTTTACGCTTATATTAACACGTAATTTGCAAATATCAATTTATTAATCGAAATAAACAAGCATACGAACTAAAATTTTATCAGACACCCGTTTAAACTCTAATTTAGATGATAATTAAATATAAGTATTTTAGACGTTTTAAATAATATAAATGAAAATAAATATGTTAATTTTCAGTATAAAGTGTGAAAATGGTAAAAATGTTTTTTTTTTTTAATACGAACAATTTAAAAAAAATTTGGGAAATATAATTGAAGTGTGTAAATAATTTAATTAATTATTTATATGAGTTGGCAAACTTTATTTGACCTTTCTACTTTGTCAGAGTACTTGAGTATTATTTTTTTTAACCTTTTATAATATTAAATGAGATAATTACTATATTAATTGCAAAAGCTGTCACCACCAAATAAATTATTTTTCAGTCTCTCTGTACTTTTTGTTTTCTTTATATTTTTTTTTTCTAAATAAAAATTTTATCCATTAAATTGGTTAAAAAAATATTTAATTTTAATATATATATATATATATATATATATATATATATATATGCTTGTATTTCCTATAATTTTGTTTCATTCTGTAATTATTTTAAATTTTAAATTTAAATTATTTTTGTTTAAAAGAGAAGAAATAAACATAATTTTAAAAATAAAATCATTATCTAACAGAATTTTAGCATTCATAACATATAAACAGAATGATGAATATTAAGAATAAATGTTTTTTTTAATTAAAAAGTATGGAAAACAGACAATTTAATTATATTTTCTTGTTTTTTTTAAAAGAAATAAAAACATGTTTATTTATAACAATTTTATTTTTATAATTTACTTTTGCTTCTTTTAATTTTTTTATTCGTAATTTAATATTTATAAAGTATGAAAATCAAATGATTATAAATAATTAAATCATAAAAATTAAAATAAAACTATGTTTAAACCATAATAGCTATTTAACCTAAACTTTATTATTATTTTTTTTTTGTCTCTCTATTAGTGCTATATATTTAAAGCAATATCCTTTTTTTGCGAAAAAAAAATTAATTGATAATATATCAATAAACTATAAAAGAGTTCCACTTAATTTTCACCTAATTCAATTAATTAAAGCATTAATAACCTGCTTCCTCTATTAATCAATATTAAATATCTCGAGAATAAAAAGACAAATAATAAAATAATATTTTAAAATTTATTAAATAAAAGATTAAATGATTTATTAAACCTAACCTATATATTGTTTTAACATTTTAGAGTATATTAAAAATTATTAAGAACAGAATTATAAATTTTGTAATTTTAAAAAATAATAAATTTATTGAAAACAAAATAATAATAATAAAAAATATATATTGAACAGATAGGAAAGCACTTTACAGCTGGCGGAAACCAAAGTGGAGCCCACGGTCTTATGGTTAGAAAAAAGCTGGAGCCAGCCGAGCCACAGCCACTTTTCTTTCCTTTTATTTTTATTTTACTCTTTCTCTCTCTTGTTTTCTCTCTCTAGAGACACGTGACGACACGTGACGTGACATCAGTCAAACCTGTCGGCTACACCTAATCCTGCTTTTTCCATTAAAAAAAATTAAATAAAAACTTAATTAATGAGATCAGATGTTCCCACCGACTATTTACTTAAAGTCAACTCCCTCTTTCTTTTTTTTTTTTTCCCTTAATTTTTTTTAAGAATTAAAAACCATAACTTATAATTGATTTATGATTTTCGCCTTCATTTTATATGTTTATAAGCTCAACATTAACCTAAGAAATGAATTAATGCATTCATTATAACATTGCGTTAGAATAATGACAAAATATTAGATTTATTATTTTCTTAAAAATATATATATATTTATTTGTTCATTTAATGTTTTTTATGAGTCATAAATAATGTCATCCTAAATAAACATACTAGTTCGTTTATTTGAACTATAGTTTGTAAATATATAAAAAGAAAATGAAAAATGTTTTAACAAAACAAATATTTTTAAAAAATAAAAAATAAAAAATATTTTTTAATTTTTATCAATTCTTTTTCAGAGAAATAGTTTATTAGAAAGTAATTAATATTCTCATTAAAATAATAATTAAAAAAACAAACAGGCGTGGGTGTCATTTATTTGGAGCCATAATAAAATATTTTGAAATTTTTTAGTCCGAGGAATTAAATAATAATTATTCTCCAAACTTGGATTTCACTCTTTATTATTTATTATATTTTGATTTACTTTTATGAATATTTATAAATTATGACTCAACTTGAAAAATCAAATCAATGTCCGAATAATAATATTAAAAAATATCGAATTTATGAAACCTCTTTTCTACTTGCAATTAAATAATAATTTACATTTTTTTTTACACTTTATTTAATCTTAAGAATAATATAATATTAAATTTTAAATTTTAAAAAAATTTAGTTGTAAACCTTTTTTTTTATTATTTGAGTTGAATATTGTAAATAAGTGTCACAATTATTTTGTTAGCGTATGACATAAATTGCATTATTGATATACCAAAAGTTAAAAATAAGTCATATCATATTATTAATTTTTTTTTTTTTGTAGTAATATATTTGTTAGGAGAATGCTTCCTCGTCAAAACCCTTTTCACTAATCGAATATTTGACTAATTAATATATATATTATTGATCCATAGGTCAAAAATTCCAATCTCTTATTCTAAATATAAGTGGTATTGAACTCAAAATTTTAAAATAAAAATATATAATAAAAAAAAATGAAAAGTTTAACTGGGAGTATACGACAAAAACTGATAAGCAAGTTGGTTTGTTGAAAAGTACTACAACTTCGGACTTTTTTCTTAAAACTATTCCTAAATTACTACGAAACATAAACAAGATTCAACTCATAGGATCGGTAAGTTGATAACACGAAGCAAATTAACTAATATAATATTATTTTTTTTAGTTCGATAACTACCGAGCAAGGATCAAACATTTTATAACGATAATTAATGACTAATATATTTGAGCTTATGATTTTTTTTTTTTTTGAGAGATTTAAAAAGAAAAAAATAGGGGAGTTTGTTGAGTGGGGGCAGAAGGAACAGGGGAATGAATTGGAAACTGGGGCATGGGGTGACCTAATAATTAAGGGTACATAGTCTCAGAATGATTAGGGCCCTCCACCGCTCATAGGACATCAAATACATCTGTAAATTAATTATATTCATTTTCTTTTATTTACTCCATTTCTATCTTTTTTTTATATTGTTTATATCTTACCTTATTTAAAATTACAAACATATTTTAGAACGGATATAGAATCAAGATTAGATCTTTTACTATATATAAAAAAAATTGGATGTAGCAAGATTTGGTCAAAGACAAATATGGAACCAGATCTATTTATTCCACTAATAAAATTTGTCCTTTTTTTTTTATCTAGAAGAATCTTTTTTTCAAAAGAGAGTTGGATCAAATAATGATGTTAGGTTCGGGAGAAATAGATGTGAGAATGAAAGGGATAAAATGATTCCAATTTTTTTTTAAAAAATCCGTTAAAACATTGTTCGTTGGATCATAAATAAGAAAAAGCTAGGATGTTTGACACTTACTCTCTATCATCAACTTGAACATAGTTCAATTATCACAGACTATTTAAATTCCTCATTCCATATGTTGTTGAACTTTATAAAGAGCGTTTAAATAATGTGAAATTTAACTAATCAAAGGGTGAAAAATGTCTAATATGTCTCTCAACTTTTAATTTTATATCTAAATGGTCATTAACTTTTTCTAAGACTTCATAATCAAGAGTATCTAAACAAAAACTTCTTCTTTATCCTCGAAGCTCAAATTCAACGTTTGTAACTTGAAACCTGCGCCTTGAATGGTCTCGATCAAGCTCGAGGCCACTCCTGTAGATTGTATTGTTGTTTGTTTTGTAAGCTAGAACAAGAAGAGAGGAAAAGAAGAAAAAAACGTTTAGGCAATTTGGTAGGATGATGCACGTAAGTTGTTTGCTAACAGCCAATGATCATACATACCTCAACAGATGCAATGCCCTCAACGAGCTGAACTTTCAACCCAGTGATACCATCCGTTTGCTACAGAAGAACACATACAATAAGCAAGTGTAGACTTCAGTTAACTACAAATACAGAGTTGTGAAATGAGAGAGGGTTATTGGGAGGGAGACAATAACAGCCCAAGCTCACCGCTAGAAGATATGGTCTTCTTTGAGCTTTTTCTTTCGGACTTTCCCTCAAGGTTTTTAAAGCGCATATGCTAGGGAGAGGTTTCCACACCCTTATAAAGAATGTTTCATTCTCCTCTCCAACTGATGTGGGATCTCACAAAGTCTCACGTTGATTAGTCAAGGGGATGATCATGAGTTTATAAGTAAGGAATACATCTCCATTGGTATGAGATCTTTTGGAAAAACCAAAAGCAAAGCCATGAGAGCTAATGCTGAAAGTAGGGAGGTTCATGATTCCTACTAGAAACAAGATCTTCAAAAGAACAAGAAACTTGGTTCTTAACACTTCCTATCACTTCAGCACATTCTACTAAATTTCAATGCTTTTGATGATGTCTCACGGTAGAAGTGAACAGACATAGCATAGTGATATCTAACTAGATGTGCTGATTAAATGGTCTGTGAGATATTCCACGAGTTGCATACACGAAAACAGTACTATCCAGTTGATTTGTAGTCAATAAAACCCACTTCTCAAAACTTTCATGGTGTTTGGCTACGCAGCCAAAACTAATTTAAAAAAATTCTAAATAGCAACGCTTTTGGAGAAAGCCCTCGATAAGTACTCATAGAAAAAGTTCAAGCGTATCCCAGATTTTCTCCTATAACAAACACTTTGTCAAATTTGTAGAGCTCAAACAAGACAAATCTTCTTATGAAGTCTTAATGAAATTGAGAGTACCATGAGTTCCTATTAAAAATCTTCAGTAGATTGACAATTCAGATCTTATCAAAGCTGGAGTTTCAGCTTTCACCAGCAAAATCAGCTTATCCATTATAAAAAACTATATGTGTGTGTGTGTGCGCGCGCGCGCGTGTATAAAAGGTAATTCTTAAAGCCATTTTACTAACAAATAACAAGAAGCATGAGATGAAAGGCGCAAGGATGATAGAACAATGTACCTCCAAAGCCTCGGTTACAGAAGGCACAGCTGATTCATTTAGCGTCCCCTCTGCCTTTGGAAACGAAAAAGATAACTATTAGCAATGCCTCCAAGCAATTCAAAGGTATTATACTTGCAGATCCCTACAATGGTCACAGTTTATAAACCACTGATTTAGAGTATTTTTGTGACTGGGATTGTGAATTTCTTTGACATGATTGTGAGTGTTTTCACAGCTAAATTTTGTATGATTTCTTGGTTGGTTCATGGCCATTTTTCAAGTTACTTTTGAAGAGCAACAATTGTGGAATTTCGAAGTCTAAACTGAAAAATTAAACTCACTACTTAGGTGCAGGGCAAGGAATTGAAATTTCCCCCAAGAATTAATTAATTAAACAGCTAATGTCTAAACCATATGCAATTGTCATTCCCAAATCAAAATGTGCTCAAATTCTTCACCAAATTCAAGACCCACTTTCACCAATCGTCATCAGCAAAACACACATATATACTAAAATTGTTATATACCTGAAAGAACATGGTGAGAATATCAGACGACGAGACAGGCACGGTGACTGCCGGCTGCTCAGACGGAGAAGGCGACAGCGCTTCGCCTTCAACTCCTTGCTCTGGTATAGAGGCATCCTCTTCGACTACCCTCACTTGTTTCAGGCCGCGTAGCCTGCTCCGGCCCTTAACCGCCGAATGCCCGAAGGAGGCGGCGGAAACGGTGAAGCTAGAGGAGGAAGGAAGAGCGAATGAAGGTCTCGAAATTGGGGATGGGTTTGCAATTGCAGGGCGAGAAACGGAGTGAAGGGCGGGGAAGAGGGAGATCGAAGCCATTTCTCGACGGTTGGAGCGTGTGTAGTGTCAGGAATTTAGGATTCCCATCTGCTTATCCACTGGACTCAGCCACATAATAACTCCCCCTTTTCGGATCTGGACCCTTGATTTCTTTTTCGTTTTTTTTTTTAAGGAAAAAAAAATTAGTGACTATGCTTATTATTATAATTTTTTAAAATGCGTTAAAATAAGTTGTAAGCTCCAAGATATAGTCAGACGTGACTCAAATATCAAACCAATAGTATATTTTGTTCGTAGATTCTATAAGAAGTTGTCGAGCCTCGATTGAAGGCTAAGGATTCCATAGGCTTTAGGGTTTTACTTTATTCGAGGAAGTCCCACCTTGACTGATTTAAAAAAAAAAAATCATAATCCACAATATCATGTTAGGTTTTGTGGATATTGCTTAATAAATTATACGATGGATTTTAATTTTTTTTAATTATTTCTTAACCATTAAATAATTCTCGAGTATAAATATAATTTTTTATATTTAATTAAAAAGATTATGTGTATATTCATATAATTTTCCAATAAATAATTATGAGATATTTTTGTCTCAAGTTTTTATTAATCTTTATTTCTAACTTTATTCTCTCAAAACTTTATTTATTTTTCTCACTTTTTCTTTGTCTCCGATCTTTTTTACTTAAAATTGTGCCTAATTTTCTAAAATGACTTTAATTAAATTTATAATTGTAATTATAATTAAGTTGATTTTATCCCTAATCATCATTTCTAAATTTACATATTTAATTTAACAAACTCACCAGTCTTGTTATTTATAAGAAAAAAAAAGGAAATTAATTATTAAATAAATAAATAATAATACATATATTACCTCTCCATCCCTTTTCCAAATAAAGTCCAACAAAATGACACTCAAATTCAAAATAAATACAAATTTGGGATGAACTGATTCCTATGTTTTGGAAAATAAATGTTAGAAAACGACTTTTAAACTTTATCAAAAGTAAAATTGAAAGCTATACATGTTTCAACTTTGAGTTGAAGCTTCGTAGTATTAAGTAGATATTAAAATGGTAATATAAATCTCGTATAAAAACCGACTAAAAGAGGTATGTTCTTTGTTACATAACTTTTAGTTATCTAACATTTCGGTCGAGATGTTGTATTATTGAGATGTCATAGAAAATTTAATAAATAAAAAATATTTATATTTTATGTCCGGTGAAATTTCATATATAGTAGACATGTAATTTTAAAAAAATACTGAATATATAAAAATTTAAAAATTAAGAGATTTATTAAATACAAAATTAAAATACCATAACAAAAATGATAAAATGTATTTTTTGAATTAAATTTTAGTTAGAATACCATTTTAGTCTATAATTCTACTAAAAAAAATAATAAAAAATCTTAAATTTAGATTTTTTTTTTTATCCAAAGTCATTAACTAATAATAATAATAATAATTTTCATGTTAAAGTGAATATTTTTCTAAATTTTATATGAAAGATGTTCATAGAAAATAAAATGTTTTTTTTTTTTAATAAAACACAAATTAAGAGTATGACTAAATTTAAGCTCTTCAACTCATATGCCGAAAACTAGCTATCCGATAGATGTTTTATAGCATTTTCTGTAAAGTCCCAGCCCTTTTGGGCTTCCCCTCGAGGCTTTAAAACGCGTCTACTAGGGGAAGGTTTCCACACCCTTATAAAGGGTGGTTTGTTCTCCTCCCCAACCAATGTGGGACATCACAATCCACCCCCTTCGGAGTCCAGCTTCCTCGCTGGCACTCTTTCCTTCTCCAATCAATGTGGGACCGTCCCCAAATCCACCTCCTTTTGGGGCCCAACGTCCTTACTCGCACATCGCCTCGTGTCTATCCCCCTTCGAAAAACAGCGAGAAGACTGGCACATCATCCGATGTCTGGCTCTGATACCATTTGTAACGACCCAGATCCGCCGCTAACAGATATTGTCTTCTTTGGGCCTAAAAAATCATTTTAAAAAAAAAAAACAGAGTGAGTATAAAAATACTCAGTAAGGAATAGTACGAGTTACTTCTCTAGTGTGTTTTGTACGAATGAGTACACCATAACACGAATTCCGTTGAACCTTAACCACGTGAACGTGCGTTAGCCCATAGTTAAGTCTAAGAGTACATATACGAGCTCGTCTAATGAGGTCATGTGCATGTATATGAACTGTGTCTAAACAACCCTACTCACGAAACATTTTTAGCAATTAAATTTTATTAAAAAACATTTAAAAATCAATAAATTTAGATTAGAAGTGGCTAAGCTAGCGGTTGAGAGTTAATGGAGGTTCATTTAATGTATAAAAGCTATTTATAATGAAAATCACTTTATAATAAGCCCTATTAACATATCAATAATAGAATTATATAGTAAATGTGACCCGCACTCTAGCATTAAATTAAAATAAATATTGAATAACAATAAATACAACTTTTAATATCAATTAAATTACTTTCCAAGACTCCAACACACTAAAATTTCTTTTTTTTCTACTTATGATTTAGATATTTCATGAAAAGTTATGGTCATCAAATTTATGTAATTATAACCAAACATGTTACAAAATAATTAATTTTGCACATATTTATGGAGAAATAAAATCATTTATTTGCATTATAATTAGAATTTCATAAAAGTGGCTTTTAATATATTTTATTTGTGGTTTTTTTTTAATTATTTTATTTTAATGTAGTTACGTTTAATATGAAAGTTTTTTTAATAAATAAATATTAATAAAATGCATTGATTATTGTTATCTCTTTTTTTAAAATTAGGGTAAAAATTAAAAATTTATTTACTTGGAAAAAGGAAGAAAAAAAAAATTCTCAAATATTAATTCTAAAAAAGGAAAAAAAAAGGAGAGATTTGGGCAGATATACTATACACGTTACTTGCGTACAGGATACGACATATCGGTACCTGCAAACGACATGATTCCCATTGACCCACACATTGCTTTTTTTTTTTTTTTTTTTTTTTTTTTTTTTTTTTTTTTTTTTTTTTTT